>NC_137970.1:103589972-103902472 GCF_963924665.1 Micromys minutus | reverse complement strand
TTTTTGTTGTTGTTCTTTCCTTCCCTTTGTTTTGTAGACTTTCTCAATAGAAAGCTGCCCTCTGCCTCTCGTATCTTACCTCTCTGTTCCTGCATTCCCACAAAGCCAAGAACTGCCAGGATGGTAAACACGTTTATAAAAGTCCTTGTTATCAGTTGGCGGAGATCTGGTTTTTGAGTTTTAATGTAGTATTTAAATAAGTTGATTGTTTAGTGACTGATGACAAATATAGAACTACTATTTTTAAAGCCATGAAGCAATATGATAAAGAGGTCCCCAGACCTTCCCAAATGATAAGACATCAAGTGGATTTGAATTTGGAGTTCACCAGAGACAAGATTTGTTTTAGAGCTTTGAAGCCAAAATGAGGGTGGCAAGGCTTATTTCTGATTTTGCATATGCCAGAGAAACCAAATAAGCAAGGATAATAGTCAAGAGTCTAGTTTTTAAGAAAGTTATAACTATAATTACATAAGCCTTATTACCTTTTGTTTATTCTTTGACAGTTTCTTGTTTTATTGACCTTTGTTCTAATAAATAAAGTCAGACTGAAAAAAAAAAAAAACACATCCAAAGCCTATAATGATGAACTTAGCTGGTGTATGACATTCTTCCTTCATTGTACTACAGGTTATCCTTTCCAGGAACTGATAAGAATAGGTTGGATGTGACCAAGAGTTCTTCACTATCAAGTGCTTTTGGTATGATAAAGGACAAGATAACTAATTCGGCAGCACAACTGACCAGACAAGTCAACTAGGAAAAAGTAACATACAGCAGTTGAAATTCTTGGACATAAAACAGTCTTGTAATCAGCAAATGAGACTCCTAAGATTGGAATACTGCTCTCAGATTAAGTTTCCTCTTTGGCTTTCACAAACACACAAACTCATATCTGGCCTGTCCTTAATCATCTTCCTTGGCAATTCCTTCTTCATTTGGTGTACTCTATATATTCCCTCTGTAAAGACCAACCTTCCACTGAGACCTCTATGTCTTACTAAATTCTGTACTTGTATATCCAATTGCAAAATCAACATTTCGCTCAGTGGTCCCATGGGCACGCAAAAGTTCAGCAAAACTGGCTTGGTTATCTCCTTCCATGTACATATTACTATTCCCGAGCACAAAGCCACCCACCTTTATTTTCTTGGCAGATGGAGCCACAGTTAATTTGTGTTACATCATCCTTGGTTCCAAGCCACCCTGCCTTGCTTTGCACTTCATGGAGATTATGGGCCTATTTTTCATGTGCCATCCAAATTCTATCATTAAGTTCATGTTTTATCCTTATATACTTCTCTTGGATACATCCCATCTCCTCTCTGGGCTTTACTTTCCTGTCTCTAACAATTCTTCCAAGTTTCATATTTCTATGAGCCTTTTCCTTGTCTAAGAATAGATTGTAGTCAAGAGAGTCTTAATCTTTGGCTCAGCTAAATGCCTTGGTTTTGACTAGACTGGCTGTTTATGAAGAAGCATTTACTTTTATTAATTTGATAAGACCTAGTTTGTAACAGTGATTATGAGATGATATAGAACAACATGTGTTGCTTTCATAAATTGGTGGGTTTTTAATTATATATGAGCATGTATACTACAGTAATGGATGGGAGCATTATTTATAGGCACTTTATTATATTATTAACTCAGAAAACATTTTCAGCCTGAAGCAGCTATTCCACTGGATTTCTAAGGCGCCAGATGTTCTTTTTAGTCTTGGATGCATTTATTTGGCCCCTAAGATACCAGTTATGATGGCAAGAAGTAGATACTTGCGCTTCAAAGATTGTTTTTTAATACCAGCATTAGCTAAAATGATCAGTGTCTGACCTCCCATTGTCAAGATCAGAAGTCCTAGACCTAAACAAATATGTCTTGTTGATGCTATTTGTCCAAAATCTCCAGAGAATGAAAAAATAGAATATGAGCCATGTTCTGCCTGATTCCAGGGCCCGGATTTTCTTCACAACCTATGGTTGCCTCCAATTGGGCAATGTTGCTCTCTGAAGTTGCTGACACACTCTGATTTTTATTATATTTGAGTTTCCTATATGTGATCACCAGGGCTCAAGAAATGGTACTGCACTAGACTATCACTCTTTTAGGCATGCAGTGTGATCTGACGTAAGTTATTTGAACAATAAAAAGGGCCATGCGGCTCTATTAACAAACTTCTAATGTAATATGTGCCAGTCAGCCAGTTCAGTTCAACAAATGCATGTTAGCAGCCAATTCTTTATGTATGTTTGCCAGTAATTCAATATTGAAGACTTTCTATATATTAAATAGTATGAGCTTTTATGAATACACTTGAACACAGTTCTGAAAATATCATTGTAATATTATATTTATTTGAAAGTAAAAAATCAATGATAACACAATAGGGAAGTGCTCTCTACACAAAAGCTTTTGGCTTATCTTATTCTGCTAAATAAAGTCCAAATTCTGTCAATTAAGTAGTCAGACTTCTCTTTTTTTCTTCTGGTGTTAATTTCTGTCGTAGTATTTGGCTGCTTCAGCTTTTCCTAAAAAGTTCACCGAGACTCTGGCCCACTCTGGGAACTCCCTAATATAGAACATTCACAAACAAGACTCTAGTTGTGAATCTTTAATTATGCCAGATCGTTTTCAGTAAATAGAACTGCAGGCTCAATTAATGCTTGTCAGATCCGATTCTCATTTTCCCTGCCGTTGAGCTCCACTCTGTGGTGTTCACAGTAATTGTCACTTCCTCGGGAAAGAGAAGTTTCTGCAGAGATGCCGTTGGAAGTCCTTTATGTCTTCTACTCGCCTACCATTCATGGAACAGGTTGTAGTTGTATTGTCCAGAAATATGGAAGTTGGGGACAGGGAATATCACTGATTGTTCTCTTCCTTTGTCCTGTGTGGGTTCTCAAGATGCAGACAACATCAGCATTTGCTGAGAATATGTTGGAATTATAAACTCTCAGGTTCTTAATTTGCTCCCAGAGAGCTTGGCCCTATATGCACCTTGGTTTTTTATTGAAGGATGGTATCCCTCAACCACCCGGGGTGGTACATTAGGGTGAAAGCCAAAGGACAGAAACAGGGTAGAAAAGGGAAACAGAAGCATAGAGGAAAGTCACAGTAGACCTTAGTTTAGCCTCTATTATTTGGTTAGTCCTTGGGAATCGTGGGCAAAGCAAGAAATATGAACTAGAAATGAAGCTTGTGTTCTGTGATTCATCAGCCAGACTCCTTTCTACACCAAGATGGCAGAATTATGGGAGGGACTGTGTAATGGGTTTCTATTCAGGACTTCCAACGTTATTTCTAGCCACTCTGTACCTAGCTTACTTTGTCAACTGTGAGTGGTCTATCTGAAGTAAGGAATGGGGACAAGCTAGCAAGAGTGACATAACAAATAAAGCTCCTGGGGTATACAAGTATCAAGACTTACACTTTCCCTCGTTAACCTTAGCGTTGACCTTTATACAACTAAATCAACCGCCATGGCCTCTTTTACTTGAATTTCTGGCCTACAGATCTTTGCAAAGTCTTGCAATACCCATGACCTTCGAAGGAATTAAACATTCTGGCAAAAGATGGCCACCTGAAGTACTTGCTTCTTGATTGTAAGGACTGTGGTCCCATCTGCTCTCACGGCTTATCGTGTGGCCTAGGTCAGCCCTTGGAGCTGTGATTAGCTTCTTCCTCTGCCTTTCTTCTGGAATCCCAGTGCCATCTCTTCACCAGTCTGCCAGAAATTGTCCATCTGTAACCCAGCTTGATAGGTGCCAAGCCTAATACTTCCTCATTTTTTATAACCTATACTTCCTCCCAACCAATTTCTTTCACTAGCAGAGCAGATTTGTTTCCCTGTCATCTGGTTTCTAAACTTTCTCTGCAGCTATTACTTAGAGTTTATTTTCATTCCTCCAATGTAGTCAATCTTCAAGTTCTTTTATGGTTTCTTTTGCTATTCTGGGCATGGTTTCCTTCTTTCCACCTTGCTGATGACTATGCCAGTCCAAGCACCTTTCATATTTCAGCTCTCAGTTACCCAAAGCCTCAGAACCATGATTTTTGTTCAACCTCCCATCTGATGAAGAAACACCAGAGCACCTGTGAGCTTCTCTGTGAATGGTTTCCCTGACTGGTTTAATATCCTCTGTTTTACACATGACAGTTGTAAGGCAACAAGAAGTTTGATGTCTCACTGGCAGCCGGGATTAGAACTCAAGATTCCTGAACAACTGCTTGGAAATTAGGAGAGACTATACTTATACTGTGAGACATAGCAATAAGAATGAGTGTCTTCTCTGCAAAGCCTCCACCGTTGCTATCCACGGTTAAGTCAAGAGAAAACAGGGAGTGAAGAAAAACAAAGTGCATCTTAGAGAACTGACCTTCCATTTGATGAGGGACAGAAATAAAGATAATGAGTCGGAAAGACTAAAAGGACCACAGACTCCAGTTCAGAGACATCAGGTGGAGGAAGTGAAATGAAAACGGTGAGGGAACAAAGAGAAAAAAAATAACCACTGAGCGTGCAACAAGGCAGGAAAATGAAATGCAGTTGCTTCCTTAGTTTTCTTAGTAACAGAGCAAGGGCAACCTACTTCAAAAATGGAGACCTCTTGGAGAAGAGAAAGGCAGGCAGGCCCTCACCAGGAGGCAGTAGGGATTTAAAAGCCTCTCCAAGGATTTCCACTTGGCAGATGGATTGTTGAGGGGAGTCAAACATGTTTGGGAAGCACCCTGGATGAGTTTGTATCCATGCTAGTGGCTATTTTAAGTGCATTTCCCAATCTTGGGAGACTCCTGGAGCCTAGCTTCTTTTATAAGAGCACAGAATAGCTACCCTTCCCCCAGAAGAGACGTGGAACAAGCTCCCAATATCTCTATTATCACTTATAGGAACATGCATTGGAAATCATTACAAAGCTATATGGGTGCAATAGGTTTAGAACTATTATTATGCAGTGCTGTCCCATCATCCAGGCATGTTTGCTTTAAATAGTTTTCAACATAAAGAATAATGTTGCCAGTTTTTTTTTAAGACACTTTCTGTTGCCTCTGCACCTATTCGTGCCTTTCTGCACCTATTTTTGGTATCTCTCTGCACCTAAGTCACTTGAATTAATGTCACATTTCCAAGAGAAACTAGCCTATGACAAAGTAGGCAATACTGTCATGTATGTAATGGTTAAATAGGCAGGTCTTGGTGTACAATTTTAACAAAAAAAGAAGGTAGGGTTGCCACTTATAATACATCAGAGGCTGATGGCATGACACTACCTAGCTCTATAGGCCTTAAGAAAGATAATTTCAGATGTTACTATTCAGAGGAAGGCAGCTTAAATGGATGAAGTTTTGTATGTCATTGATAAGTTTCCTTCTGATATTGAAAACTGCTTTTAATTGTTAAATGCCCAGTTTGGCTTTGTACTTGCCTGATGTTTCAGTATTGTTTTCTGGATGGATTTGTAAAAATCAAGTAGGATTTGGTGAAGTGTGCATTTGGGGGGCCTTGGAAGTTTGTGCGTATGTGTGTGTGGTTTTGTTTTCCTCGAGAACTTTTGAACATTAGTCAGTAATTGTGTGTGTTATTTTTAAGAAGTGGCTTTATTTTTTTTTTCTCTAGTAAAATTGTGAACACATTTGCCATCTGGAGGCAGAATATGATCTATGGATTCTGAAAAGTATTGCAGGTTGTATTGTGTGCCTTCTTAATGTGTTTATGGGCACAATATTTTCTCTCACCGACTTGAAACTTAAAAGGGACACTTTAGCTAGATAATATGCTGTACATCAATTTATGCATAAATGACAGTTTTCTTTTTGAGTCACTATCTAATTGTTTTTCTTTTTTAATATTTTATACTGATTGGGCCACAGATGGCCAGTTTTATGCAGAATGAACAGCACAGCACTTAGCCAAAATACATGTAACATTGCTTAAACGTTGTGTATTAACACCAGTTCTTTGTAATGGGTTTGGTAGTGCATTTTGCACTGCCCAGAGTTACAGGCTTTTTTTTAAACTCAGTAAATAAAATATTCTTTAACTTAAAAAATTATTTTTTCAAAAATCACCTGTCTTTGCAATAATACAGTAAAAGCAGACCCCAATTCTCCTGGACTATTCTTGAGGCATGGAAAAACTTGTGATGTGTATGTCTCCAGTTCTTTTTCTAAGATTGATGTCAGACATTTTCATCTTTGATGGTGATCTTTTCCTCTGAGCCCAAATGCAGGGCATTTTTTTTTTCATTTATTCATTCAAGATTTTTTTATGTGCTTGATTCCCCTGTTTTCTGTTGCATTGACTGAATTCATGACCATGAAATAGTTACAGGGAAAGCAGTTTTGTTTATTATGGTTGTAAAGGTATTGAAGATCAAGATGGGACAGATGGATGTCCATTGTCTGAAACCAAAATGACAACCAAATCCACTCCTGCTGGAGGTTTCTCAGAGAAGAAATTGGGAGGGTACACTCAATCATATCTGAAGTCCTTCTGCTGCTCTACAACATGGCAGAAGATGGGAGGACATGCGAGAATAGCAGGCAGGTATGGGCTGAAGAGAGCAGATGTATTGTAGAGAGTTAGACTCCCTTGAGAGCAATCTACTCTAACCCATCCATAAAAGCTCTGGCCCTATGATCCAAATGTTCAGGTTAAATGTTTCACACCTACCAACATCTTTAATTTGGAGAGCAACTTCCCCAGGATAAAGGATGTTTAAACCATAACAAACACTGGCCGAGTTACAAGTTAAAGCAACAGCGTATAAGCAGTGAAATGGAACCATATGCTCAGTGTCAAAAATGATATGGTGACAGTCGTCTGCAAACGACCATGCCCTACCTCCTGAAATGCAATTTCAGGTTCTTAGGACTCTGGAAATTCATTTTTACAATCTCAGTAACTCCAGAAGCAAAGGGTTTTTCTCAGACTTGGGCCTGTTTCCAGAAAGAGCTTATGATATACTATGAGTAATACAGATTTCTTCATGTCCATCAAAAAATGGGCTAAGTCACTGGGGCGTGTAGTTTGGTAGTGGAGAGGACCTGCATGTATGAATAAGGCTGTAGCTTCAATCCCAAACAGCAGCAAAAAGAAAAAGGTGAAGTGTGTTTTCAACCATTAATTTCTTTGCTCATAATTATTCCTCAGGCAACTGAAAAACAAACAAACAAACAAACAAAAGTCAGCAGGAATGGGTCTGGTTGCCATTTTGGTTTCTAACAATGGATATCAAATTGTCCCAAATTGAGAATGCTGCAGACTTGGGCCCATTACAGTTTTTCTACTTAGAAGGAATATGCACAGCAGTTTCTTTCATACCCTTGTAGCCTCTGGGGTGTGTTTGGAGCCTGTAGAGAGAAAACACCTCCTTGATATTAGTTGTTAGTGAGGACAGCCCAGCAAACAGGCAGAGGAGGGCTGTTCTGCATTAACTTTTCTTATCGGAAACTCAACCTGGAATTGGTTTCACAAGTCTTTGATGGGGCCTGAGGCAAGCCAGAATCTTATCTCAAAAGAGGATACGACTCAGGTGGGGCTCAAGAAGGCTAGACCCTGACCTGGGATCTCAACCACAGCTCTCAAGATTACAATTTAAGGAGATGAAAGTGGAGAGGGCTGACAAGCGGTGTAGAAATAGATGAATCATACAAGTGACAACTGAGTCTGTCTGTTTCGGATGTATAGGTTAGGAACTAGGTCAAATTCTGCTCACTTCCTCCTAATTCTCATATGCTACAAATTATCATTCATATAGCTTAGAAGCAAGAGTCCCTGGGATTGTTCTGGATGTTTTAGGGACCAGAATTCTTGGCAGCATCTTAATCTTTGGGCCTTTGACCTATATCTTTCCAGATCTTTGAGGCTCCCAGTAGTCTGCTGCAGCAGTATTTTCTCTTTATTGCTTATGAGGCACTGTGGGAAAATTCAAGGCTCTCAGAATTACTGTTTTCCTTCTTTGTGTTTCAAGGTTTAAGATTTACAGCATCTTGTCCAGGTTTATCTACCCAGCCTAGATCTCAGAGAGAAGGAAAGATGGCTTCTTTTTGCCAATATTTGGCTGACCTTTCTGTACAACTCTCCTTAGGATAGCTACAAAATTGCCCTCTTAGGATCCAAGCCTGCCAGAAGATCCTCTTGTCCACTCCCCTTTCTGAAACATTTCCCACTGGGAAGCCATCTGTTATTTACACAGAATACACATTTGGAGACATTTGAGTGCTTTCACCTCTGGCCTTGGTGCCATACATTCCCTGTGTGATTTATTCTTGGGAATGTTTATGTTTCCATGCCCCTCAGATTCGCACGTCTGAGATTTGGCTGTAGGTCTTGGGGGTGGGGTCGGGTCGGATCATTTCCATCTTTGAAAGGCTGCTGCCCCAGGATAACCCACCTCCACAGAAGCAGTTAACAGTAAGGCTGCCATTTTAGCCTGATGTCTGGCTTTTGCAGTCACAGGGGTGGGGATTTAACAGTGAGAATAGATGTTATTTTATTCAAAAGTACAGGGATGCCTAAACTTCTGGGTACACAATCTGAGCTTGTAATGTACGCAGGATGATTTAGAAGATTCTTGGTTTTAGAGTGATTCCAAGCAAAATTTTTACTGCTTACTGTGTGAGTAGAGGATTGGAAGAATCCCAGTGCCCGGGAATAAAGAAATGAAATGGCTGGGACCTTCTTGCATTTGCACCCCCCTTTGAGTCAGGGTCCCTTGTAGCCCATCCTGATCCTCCCGCTTCCACCTCCTAAGTGCTAGATTCCAGATGTGCACAACCACATGGTTTCGGCTGTGGCACTGGGGATCCAAGCATATGTGCTAGGCAAGCATTTTACCATCTGAGCTACAGCCCGAGTCTCTACTTCTGCGTTGTAACTGGAAGTTTATCCTATCCTTTGCATAAGAGTTCATGCAATTTTTCAAAACAATAATTTTGAATGCTTCTGAATGGGAACTAGCTTCCTTCTTTTTCCTCTCCCTCCCTCTCTTCCCCGCCTCTTCCTCATTTTTTCTTTCCTTCCTCTGCTGTCTATTACCATACAAAGTATATAGGTATCCTTAATATATTTTCATACATACTTCTGATTGCTCTTTCTGATCCACAATCTTTTGTTCAGGTTTGAATTGAGGCAAGAAATTTCTTACCTTGGATCTAGACAGAGAGAGTGACTGGTATTCATTCCTGAACTGCCTAAGGAGTTCTTTCACAAGAAGTCACAACAGCTCCTCTGTCCCCATTAGCAGGTCGCCCAGCTGCTAAGTCAGTGAACAGCACAGTTAAGTTGTGTCCCAATACTTTGCTGTTTAGAATCTCCACACTTAACTCCACACTTCTCCTGACTAGTGTTTGCCTGTACCTATACATCTCTATTACCTTTGCAATCGCCCCTCATTATTTCTTGTTACAATCGCACTCCAGTGCCCATTTGAAGCCTTTGACTGTAGAGCGGAATGGCATTTATGACACCATCCCAGCTTTCACATAAGTGCTGCTACACAGAGACACTTATTTTCAAATGCTTTAAAGATTCTTAAGAATCTAGAAAGTTCTTTGACATTCTTTTGGACACTATTCTCTACCCACAGAAGGTCCTGGACCCATGAGTAAGATGGCTCAGCAGGTAAAAACGATGGCTTACCAAACCCATCAGTCCCACTTCAATCCTTGAACCGTTGGCTGAAGGAGAAGCAACTAAAAGTTGTTTCCTAACTTCCATATGCACACCACGACACACACCAGCACACCTTCCCACAAACATCATGCATGTGCACACACAGACACATACAAATCCATTAATAATAATAAATTTCAAATTTAACAAGAAAGGTCCTAGGCTGATGAGATGGCCCAGAACACTTGCTGCCACACTTAATGAAGTAAGTGTTAATGAAGTACATGCATCCCTTGGGTCCCATACAGTAGAAGGAGAGAACTAATTCCTACAAGTTGTCCTGTGATCTCTATGCACATACTATAGCACATGTGCAAATACATTTGAGTGTACACACACAATAAGTAAATTCACTTGAAAATAAAAAGAAGCTCCTATTAGATACTATGAACAACAAGACAGGCAGGTTTACCTTCACTATATATTAAGAGGTTATGCTGATGTGGATTTTAGTAACAGAAAAAAAATCCTAATGAAATTAAAATAAAGAATTCCACACATGAAATAGAGAGAAAGGTGTTCAGTTGGTTTCTATGGAAATCTGAAGATGAAGTAAAGTATTAATTTCAAGGCAAAGCAGCTGAATTGAAGATAATGGTAAAATAGTTTGATAAAGGAAATAGAATAAAGTAATCAAGGAGACTCTAATCAATTATGCCTCTTTGTTTACCTCAAGGTGATTAATTTGCCTTCGTTTATTAACCTGATGAGATTAAGCAGACCCTTCCTTGTGATTTATTTAGTAATTGTTTCCAAGGTTTGACATAAGCTGTGGAGTTATTGAAGGTGGAAATTTAAATTCAATTGCTCATGAAGCAAGTGGTGCTTCTCTGGCAAGAGTATCTCAATTCATGGCCTTTCCATGCAAAATTATGAGCGAAAATTATTAATTCATCTAATGATAGTATCTCCCAACGACACTTTGAAATATTTGGGATATGGTATCCTTATCCTTTATCGAAGTCAGCAGCTTTAGGACTGAGCTTATGGTACAGACACTCCATTCGCTAGAAATGTAAGGATCTTTGGGTTTTCATTTAGAGAAACTATTCCCCTCTGAGTAAGTGTTTTGTACTTTTTTTCCCCACTAGATTCTTCTTGGGAGCTTGGGCTATGTTGCTACCACTAATGAAACCTAACAGGCCAAAATTTGAATCCCTAAAGGGAAATTGTTTTATTTTTACCTTGACTAATAAATAGTTCCCACTGTCTTTCACATTGAAGGACATCAATGGATAAAATGATGCTGAGAGTGAGAGTGAGTGAGAGAGAGAGAGAGAGAGAGAGAGAGAGAGAGAGAGAGAGAGAGAGAGAGAGAGAGAGAGAGAGAGACAGAGACAGAGAGAGATAGAAACAGAGAGAGAGAGAGAGAGGTGGGGAGAGGGGAAGAAGAGGGGGAGGGTGGGAAAGGGGTCTTGAAAATCGTTAAATGAAATGACTAATTGCTTTTTGTCTCCATGTTCTTCATATACATTTTTGTTCGGTGGGTATAGTAAGGATAGATGGGGTTCTTCAAACTTCAACTCAGGTGCCAACTCTCCATCCTCTACAAAGCCCCGGAGCACATCGAAGAGTGGGAAGTAAGTGAAAAGCGCTGCTGTGCATCTCACAGAGTTACCACAAAGCCATGTACCTTCACTTTGTCATTCATCCCTAACCATTTAGTGAAGACGTGTGTGATGCTTTTTGTGCACTTGACTGTGGGAATTGAAATAACAGTATCTATGCACATGATACTCGTACAAGGACGAGGGGTGGGGAAGAAAAGCCAGGAGATGATTTTGCAAAAGTGAAGGATAAGGATGTATGTCTGGAAAGGCAGCACTGGTTCATGACTTTATGCTTTGTGCAATGCATGGAAATCTGTGTTTTGAGATTTGCAGTTGAATTAGATGGATCTGGAAAGCCAGTTCATAGATGTTCTCATTTAAATACATTTACATTTTCATTGTATCACTGAATACATGATGTGCTTATTCTTTTTACAATAACTAGCATGTGCATCCTATGTCCTTTTTGCATTGCCAAAACTTGTATTGATTAGATATTTGTGGTAGTAGATTTATGTCTCTAAGATGATTCAAGAAGACAGTTTTATCTAATCTCTCATCTTGGAGAGTGCATGGTATTCTTTGGTATGTTCCTGTAGAGATGACATACTTTCAGTTAGGAAGTGCCCTCTCCAAGTAGCTGCAACCATTTTGTGAACAACTCAGCTTTTCTCATAGGCTCTCATTCCCAAGGATGCCAGGCTTTGTGCTGGTCTGCATCTAGAAGATGAAAGAAAGATGCCTCCATTACACTAGAAGCTCTAACTGGGTAATAAGATATGTCACGACAAGAGCAAGGCTTTGCGTAATGGTCGTATGTTATATATATTCAACACTGGACACTAAATACTGCACTTGGAATATGATCTTCTATTCAATTCCCAATGTTAAAGACCTATTGGCTGCACCTTTCCCCCTTCTTTTTTACCTCCTGAGTACTATTTCACTTTTACATGTGAAGTCAATCATGACCTATCCATGAAAATACAAAAAGTGGTGGCAAGAATATAAGCCTAACTCTTTGAGCAGTTAGAATTCATTTCAATTATTTATCATCAAGCACTACAGTCAAAATGCTGTATAAATTGTGGAGGAATGGAATTGATATACACTTTTCCAAACAGCTAAAGGTTTCCAAATTAGTCCCACTCCATTGTTACTGCACACTCTTAGTTCACAGTGAAGCACTGGAGAGTTGCTTTAACTCCAGGCTTGTAGAAATGATAGACCCTGTCTGGGCACAGCCACTGTCACACACATAATCTGTCACACTGATGATCCTACAGTGCAATTTCTATTCACTAGGCCTTGATGTATCATTATGGATATTTGTGATTTGCTGATGCACTTTAAAAAGGAGCATTGCTTAGTTTCATTGGACTTTACAGGTGCCCAGTCTTTTATTTATTAAGCGAGGATGCTCTGTGGCTCAGGTAAGGAGCAGTTGGTATGAGTGAAGCTGATGTAGAGAATGCGTGCTGAATACTGTACTCAGGTTGTTCACAATAGGAGGGCTGAATAAATGCATCCCCGAGTAGATAGTCATGATCTTCTATCAGAGCTACTGTGTTTGGATCCATCCTAAGCTCCTGCCATTTCTGCACTCTGAGATACATGTCTTTTCTTTGCCATACACAGTATCTTATAGATAAAGAAGTTTCTTTTTAACTTCTCATCAACATGGTTAGCTATTAGTATTAAATTAGAACGTTTTCAGATTCCCTTTCCATGGTCATGTGGGCCAGATTCCTTTACATCACTTTTCTCTGATTGGTTTGATGAGGTAGAATTTTTTTTCTTAGCCTGGCACTGCATATTTCCTCTGCCTTAGGCTAACTTTTTCCTCAGTAACAGTGCTGGTGTTCCATGGCTGTGATCAGACACTTGGGGGCCTTCTTCACACCTATTAGAATACTGTCTATCAAAGTTTAGGCATTCTGCTCTGAGGTTCAGAGAAAGGTGTTCTATATACTTCCTGCTGAGTTGTCCCTTCACTTCCCTGGCTGGAGGGTGTGTAGGGGTAGGTACAGCCAGCATCCAAGGTGTCATTCTGCTCGATTTTCTGTCATTATTTGATCTAATGACAGTAAGATATATAGTCACAGAGTTTTTTTTTCTCTGTGCTATTTTTGAAACTAGATATAGGTTTCGAGAGAGAAAGAGTGTATGTCTCTGGAAAGAAGTCAGCTGTTCTATTTTCTGAAGAAATACAAAATGCAAAAGTCAAGCTCTGTCAAATTCGTCTCATGCAAAAATTAGTAACAACCTATATGTATTGCTTGAGTGCTTATGGACAGCCTATGTATGGTTTATGTGGTACATTTTTTTCATTAATCCTTGCTCATATGAAACTCACAAAGTAGACATTATTATTATTATTATTATTATTATTATTATTATTATTATTATTATTTCTACTTTACAAGTGAATTTATTTACTTACTTACTTATTATTTACTTCATGATTCAGGTGATAATAATGTATTTAATTTAGAATTATAGTTTTTGCAAAGACCACCTTTGTCCCTTGGACTCAAGATCTAGAAGTTATTATAATATATATGTCTTTTTGAAATGGGAAGAGAGGGAGAGAATCTACTTTGTACCTCTGTGCTACATCCTGGGTCCCCATAGGTAATAAATAAAACATCTAGCAAGGACCAAGGAGCTCACAGTCTTGGTAAAGAAAACAGAATGGTGACATACTGTTTAAATGATGCAATGAAATACTCAAAGGCTGTGACTGGAGTCACCCCTGACTAATGCAGTTATTGGGGTGTAAAAGTCAAGTCACGTGGGGATAGTGGTGAAATAAAATCTTAATCCCTTTAATGGCTGGAGAGGTGGCTCGGTGGGTAGAGCACTTTCTCTGCAAACATAAGGGCCTGTGTTCAAATTCCCCTTACCAGCACAGAGTATGGTCTGCATATGCCTATAACCCCAATGTTAGGGGACTAAAACAAGTGTGGTGCCAGGAACTTGCTAGCTAGCCAAATTCAGTGAAACTGAAAAGGTGAGCTTCCGGTTCTGTTTCAAGGACAGAAGGCAGTGAATAATAACGGCCATTATGCCTTCCTCGTACCATCATGTGTGTTAGTAAGGACGTGTTTATCTGTACACACACACACACACACACACACACACACACACACACACATGCATATACCGTGCTCACCCATTTGCCCACCCTTCCTCTTCCCACAGAGAAAACACAGGCTGACTGGATAGGTGGGTCAGAGAAGTGGGAATTGCGGTCAAAGCTAAAACTGCATGAGCAGTTCCTCCTTCTGGCTTTCCACCGCTTTCGAGCCCACTGCGGTCCAGTGAAGCATGATAGTCAGTGAGGAGCACAGGGAGCCTCCAGCTTGGACGCTGTGTCAATTCTGCTCGCTCTGTTGTTGCATTGCCCGGATCTGAGGCTGGGCAGCCAGCCTTCTGTTTCAAGGAAGAACAGATGGAGTGGGATACATCTGATCAGCAGAGCCAGAGCACTCTGGCAATAACTTTCAGCGAGGAGCAAGCAATTTCTTGTGTTGACAGTGAGTCAGATTGACAAGACCGAGACCGGAATCAGAACATAACCATTGCATTTAGACCAAACAGTGTAACTTTTCCAGGTGCTGCTGACCCATGACTAACCAGGTCGGGCCACAGCACTGAGCCTCACATGGGGCTTCTTTGTGGAATATAAACATTTTACTCTGGCCAACACAGCAGTCCACAGTCAATCAGTTGACTTCCTCCTGGATCATCTACAGAAGGCACTGAAACTCTCAGGGCTAACAGTGCATACCTGCCACCGGGAGCTCTCAAAGTGTTCGATTTGGCTTACTTGTTCTAGTTTCTTGAGATACTAGTTGTACTGTATCGCCCACTCTGGCCTTGAACTCACAAGTTCTTTACCCTGTTACAGTGGTGGTATCTGTCACCATATTTTAAAGGTACTCATTTTGTATCAGAGTATTGTTGTCCTTTACATGAGACCAGTTCTTTTGCTGGCCAGATTGCAGATAAGGACATTATTGCCAAATGAAAGTAAATCACCCCCCCCCCCCAGTCACTCATCAAGTTAGTAGCAGACGGCAGTCTAGAATCCTGGTCATCTAATGTTCAGTAATGAACTGTATCATTCTCCCAGAGAATGTCACTTCAGCTCCTGGCCTCTTTTGGTCTCTGAGGTCCAACAATGAATGTTACTCTCTCTCCATATTCCACGATGCATGGTGGGGGGGGTATTCAGTGGACTTAGAGAATTTAGAAGAATTTGAATCATTCCACTTTATACAAAATATAGCTGTAGTGGTGAGGAAAGGGAAAAGGTGTGCCCGTCTCCAGTTCTTCATTTCTCCCTGAAATGCCATTCTGTGGTATTTGGAGAGGGGCCCCTCCTCAACATTATTGTCGCACTGCCTGATGCTTTTAATGTACTGCTTTGCTGGTGGGTGATGCGGTAATTAGGATGTGCAGATCAACACAGATGTTTTCTCTCAAATCAACCAACCAACCCACACTGCTGCTCATTTCTATGTAGAGATATAGATGCTCTTCAACTTATAATAGGGTTTCATCCTGATAAACCCATCATCAGCTGAAAATATCATAAAATACATCTAAATGCTAATGAGATACCTGGATCAGTAAAGCGCTTATCATAGAAGCCTGATGACATACCTGTGCTCAGTCCCCAGAACTCGTATAAAGAAGCTTAGGACAGAGGCGCATGCATGTAATCCCAGCACCATGAAGGCTGACACAAAACTCCCTGAGGATCACTGACTAGCCAGTCTAATCTGCTTGATGGGATCCAGGCCAAGAAGAGACCTTTGGCCTCCACATTCCCATGCTCTCTCTCTCTCTCTCTCTCTCTCTCTCTCTCTCTCTCTCTCTCTCTCTCTCTCTCTCTCTCTCTCTCACACACACACACACACACACACACACACACACATTTTTAGGAGACCAAGAGAGACAGACTGATTTTGAGATCAGCCTGGGCTACACGGCAGAACCTTCTTAAAAATCGTGCTTAATAAACTGTTACATATTAAATGACCAATGTGACACCCACCCCCCCCCCATGTTACTGTGTTTGATCACTTGGGCCCTAGCTGCTGGTGTAAATGGTTATGGAAACATTAATATGTTGTTCCTGGTACAAGTGTAGGGCCATAAGGATGGGACTTGTTCTTATGAATCATCCCTGCTTTTAATCCATGCTCTTTGCTTCCAGACCTGGTAGATGTTGTAACAAACTATTCTACAAACTCTTGCCACTACCGACTGACCAAGGATGGCAGCCAGTATGATTTCCTTGGCTTTCTAGATTGTATTCTCTGGATTGTGAGCCAAAATAAAGCTCTCCCACCTTCAGTCTTATCTGTCAGATATTTTGGAACAATAAGACTGACTGCTCTGTGTGTGTGCATGTGTGTATACACTAATATATCCAATATAGTATATATTATCCAGAAGTACCCATTAAAATAGATGATACTAGAATAGGTTAATCACAGTATGAGATACTTTACACATAAGCTGAGACTATGGAAAGGCATAGACTAACTCCCAATGAGGTAGACCCTGAGAGTCTACCTCACACCAGTCAGAATGGTTAAGATCAAAAAGTAAGGTAACAGCAGATGCTGGTCAGGATGTTGAGAAAGAACACTCCCCAACTGTTGGTTGGTTTACAAGCTGGTACAACCATTCTGAAAATCAGTCTGATTGTTCTTCAGAAAATTGGAAATAATTCTACCTGAGGACCTAGCTATACCACTCCTGGGCATCTACCCAAAAGATTCTCCAACATACAATAGGGACACATGCTCCACTATGTTCATAGCATCCTTATTTATAATAGCCAGAGGCTGGAAAGAGCCCAGATGTCCTTCAACAGAAGAATGGACACAGAAAAATGTGGTACATTTACACAATGGAGTACTACTCAGCTATTAAAAGCAAGGACTTTATGAAATTCTTAGGCAAATGGATGGAACTAGAAAATATCATCCCAAGTAAGGTAACCTAATCACAAAAGAACACTCACTGGCAAGTGGATATTAGTCCAAAACCTCAGATTACCCAAGATACAATGCGTAGACCACATGAACTCAATAATTAATTCCAAGAGCTCTGTCCTTTATAGATATCACTGGATGTTCTATACAGAGTATTATGTCATTTGTGAATAATGGTTTTTATTCTTCTCTTACAATAAGCCTCTTTCTTTCCAGAATGGTTAGAAGCTCTATTACAGTGCTGAGTAGATCTGAGTTTTCTCATATATAAATGCTCTCCTATTTAATTTTGTTTAAAATAAATATATAGGACAATAGAGAGATGATTGAACAGCAGAAGTTTCCTGTAGGGATGCTGCTTTCGGGAGGGGGGTAATTTAATCATAAATATATCACATGTCAAAGATAGAGTCTCAAAGCACTGGACACAGACTTTAGCAGAAGGTGGGCAGGGCAATCACTCAAAGGAGGAGGAGGAGGAGGAACAGGAGGAGGAGGAACAGGAGGAGGAGGAGGAGGAGGAGGAGGAGGAGGAGGAGGAGGAGGAGGAGGAGGAAAGAAAGAAAGAACACCTAAAGTCCATGGAAACAAATACAATCCTCCTCTAATTTCATTCTTGCACTTGCATTTCCTCTTTGTACCTTCTCCCTCACTTCACAAGGTATGGTGGTTACAATGGCACATACTGAAACTTGATTATTACTTCGAAGGTTCAACCACTGCCCTTAGAAGAGCACTTCACCCCTTTGTGTATTTCCTGCATTGCCTGTAAAAATGGAAACACTTTATTAATTACTTTCTTTATTTCTTTGGCCAAACACAAGACAGGAAGCTATGGAGAGGAGAAAGAGTTTATTTTAGCTTACAATTCAAAAGTTAAGGAACACATGGTTTGAGCATGATGTAACTGGGCTCATTAGGTCATTGGCTAGGATACAGAAAATAGATAGGAAGTGAGACTGGTCTATAAAACCTTAAGGCCTTTCCCCAGTAACCTACTCTCTCCAAAAACATTGCCACCAACTGGAGACTAACTATTCAAATACATGACATATTTTATATTAATTAAAGGGCATATTTTATATTCTAATAATATCACATAGTAGCAGTTTCTTCTGTATAAGATGATGATGATGATGATGATGATGATGATGATGATTATTATTATTATTTTTATTATTTTACTGAGTGCATATAATGTGTAGAATACCATTCTGGAGATTCAGGAAAGAATAGTTTCCAGTAGTCTTCGTAAATTTGCCAATTCTAGTGGAGGGATGTGGTCACTAAGTAAATAATTATACATAGGCATTGGTAATACATGCCTGTAACCCCCCTTAGGAGCCTGGGGTAGGGGGAATTCCAAGTTCAATGCTGGGTTGTGCTACATAGTAAGATTCTGGTTCAAAAGGAAGAAAGGGGGAAGAAGAAGAGGAGAGGAGAGGTAATACAGATATAAATATGTGATGTTTCAAATGGGAAAAAAACCCAAGGGATGAGCATAAGAAATGGACAGGGCAAAAATCTGTTGATTTAAATCAAATTATATTTTGAAACCTCACTAAAAGATAACATATGAAAGGTTTGAATTATTTAAGGGAATTAATACATTATCCTAGCTTCATTTCTGCTGCTGTGATATCTCTACACAAAGCATCCCAGAAGATAAAGGGATTTCTTTAGGTTTATAATTCCAAGGTACAGACCGTCATTGTGTGGAAGTTAAGACGTGAACTTCAAGCAACTGGTAATATCAAAGTGAAGAGCAGAGAGAAACGAACATGCACATGCTTGCTTGCTTGCTCACAGCTAGATTTTTGTATTCATATAGTTCAGTATTGCTTGCCCCAGGGAATGGTGTTTCTCATACAGGAATGGGTCTTCCACATCAATTAACTTAGTAAGACGATCTCCCACAGACATGTCTTCAGGCCATCCAAATGTAGCCAGTCATTCATTGAGATTTTCTTCCTTGGTGATTCCAGGCTGGATTCTTTTCAAATCCAGAAAAAGATTTGAAAAGAATATCATATATCATTAACTATATCAATGCTTTCTTATCTGTAATGTTTGAGTGTTATCTGAGTCAGGCACTATGCAAAGTTCTTTACATATTTCCCTAATTTGATCATTAGAATAACCTTATAAAGTAAGAGCTATCAGCACCTCATAATGAGAAAGTCCAAGGAGCCAAAACTCTTATATTCTGTGCTTAACACCTGGGTATAAACGTATCTATTCTTTCTATAAATATATTTTGTTCTTAGACAGCGTGTTAGAACTAGAGTTACAAAAATAATCAGAGGATTGGTCCTGCTGATGGTGACCTTAGTTATAGGGATGGTGTTCGGGGAGTATCAAGTTCTACAGGAACTGAAGTGACTGGTCTATCTCATCTTCCACTTGAAAATAAGGCTTGTCTTTCCTGGTTACCCCACCAGTAACTGGCTTGGAAACTTTCATTACTACCTTTAATTAGGTGCACACAGCCCAAGGAATGGATAGGACAGAAATGGGGAGCAACATGATTGGTCAGTGGTTACTACATCATTAAAAAATAACTTGGATTTTCAAGATTATAGCTTGTCAAAGTTTAGAGAAGAAAATATGAATGAAAGAAGAAGACACAGTTTGGGGTTGAGTGAATGATATATTTTGCCCAGGAACCACTGGCAATGCTACAAAATTTAGGTCATAATCTGTGTCTGCTTAAAGTGACATTTGCACTGAATAATCAAGATATCAAATGCATTTGAAGAATAATTATTGTACATGTGCTTCATTTATCTGAAAAGATTTTGGATGGTGAGGATAAATCAGAGAATAACATGCTATTGTAGCCGAGACTGTAGTTTAGTTGGCATGGTACCTATTTAGCCAACATACAGTACTAGTTTAGATTCCTTACTGCCACATACACTCAGTATGGTGGCATATATCTATAATCCTAGCACTGAGTAAGTCGATGCCAGAGGATCAGATGTCCACTCTCTGCCTTGACACATAACAAGTTGGAGGCAGCCTGACCTATGTGAGATCCCGATATCCTTACCCATCTAAAGAAAGACTGCCTCATATTACTTGAAGTATATATTTATTAGATAACTCATGGCCTGTTGTTTTGGGTCATTTGAATAGGGTTGAAAGAAGGACTGGATTGTTTAATCAAAGTGATGATCTCTGTATATCATCTCCCCAACCATGTGTATCTGGCTGCCAGGACTAATATCCATTTGCTCCTCTATGATCGTTGGTCTTGCTTGTCCCCTTGACTGAATTTGGGGTCACTTAGGAAACAACCCTCTGAGTGTGTCTGTTGAGGGCGTTTCCAGAGTGACCTAACTGAGGAGCAAGACCTATTCTGAGGATGAGTGGCATGGAGCAAAGTCCCAAATGGGATAAAAAGAGAACAAGAGGGAAAATGAGCTGAGCACCTGCTCTCATCTCTCTACTGCTCCATGTGGACACACTGCCTGTTCATGCCACATGCATCCACACACTAACATGTCTTCAACACTTTGAATAAGTTTGGGGGACATAAGAAGTAAAAGTCTTTAATTTGGGTAAGCCTGAAATTACTAAATTACAAGCATAAATAGTGCTTCATAAATGTTAAAAGAGACTTTGAAACCATTACCTGATTTAAATGTACCATCAATCCCATGAGTCAGATTTTGTACCTCACAGAGAGGAAAACTAAACTGATAGAAACTATGTTCTCTCAAGTCAAATAACTAGTAAGCTTCAGACTGATGGTTGAAATCAGTGTCCATGTAAGTCTAAATTATCTTCCCATCTCTGTAGTGAACAGGCAAGGGTCATGCAGAAATCTGGAGAATGGATTTTAGGTCCCTTTCTTCCCGAATATTTTATATATTTTTGTACAGGTAGAAAATATATAGAATTCATTTCCAAATAGGTAGTAAAGACTGCTAGATCATAGGGAGCAGAAAATTTTTAAGTACTAAGAAAAGAAATTTACTGAGTGCTTTCTTAGTACAAGTAGTGCCCCTTTTCAAGGTTCTTTAAATACATGCAAACTCTCATTCAATCCTAGAAAGTACAGTATGACATTAATTCAAGGAGTGTTCCTTGAACATTTTTATTTCATTGGCTCATACAACTTTCTGAAGGAAAAAACATACAACTCATATATATATATATATATATATATATATATATATATATATATATACACACACACACACACACACACACACACACACACACACACACACACACATATATATATATATATATATATATATATATATATATATATATATATATGTGGCTTATTTAAAGGGCCATTTAATTAATTGATTCTATGTCTATCAGTGTTTTCCCTGCACATGTATCTATGCAGTTGTGTATGCCTAATGTCTGCAAAGGTCAGAAGGGAACATTTGATCCTCTGGGAGTATGGAGTCACAAATGTTTGTAAGGTGGCATGTGGTTGCAAGGAATTCTACCCAGGTCCTCTGGAAAAGCACCAATACTCTTAACTACTGAGCCATCTCTCAAGTCCGCAGATATGGCTTTTAATATGGCTAAATTATTGTTGAAGTTAGGCAGATTACAGGCTGTCCCAGACTTTTAGTCTAAGAGTTCTACTGTTAAGCATCAGAACTCTAAGAGAAGAATTAGGAATGGTGGGCTTTCTTGCATATGACACTTTTTCATAGTGGGTAGGGAGGAGATTCATATATGGACGATGTCATTGAGATGTTTTCTATCCATATATACCTTTTTTCTATTTATGCATATGAACACTTGAGGGATTTCCAGAATCTTTTGTGCCCTCAACTGGTTAGGTTGTAAGCATTGTTGGAAAATAGTATGCTACCATTACTTCTCTGCATTACTCTCCTAGGACAAGTCCCGTTCCTTCTGCAAAACAGAGAATTCTTCTTGTTATGCTACTAGCTATAAGTCCAGTGTTAAGTGGTCACCAGGAACCATGAGGGGAAGCACATTTCTTCATAAATTTACAGACAGTCTTCATGCTCCCACTGGGCCTGGTTGTCATTGGTTCTCCTCCCCCATCTCACAGATTATCATGTCCTTTCCCAGGCATATACCTAGTAACTCACAAAATACTTGCTTTTCAATTGGTCGCCTTTAGCATATATGATATGGAGAATAATTAATGTAGCTGACTCTACCCTTGAAGATATACAACACTTGAAGGCTGTGAGTTTTGTTCGCTGATTATCTGACTATCTCCTACTTGGTGGCAAACAAGAAACAGACTGTTTGGAGGGGGTTCTTTTCCTTATTGTATTTTGGGTATGAACTTTACTGAAAACAGATCATGTGTTACAGGCTTAGAGGCCAGATACAGAAAGCACTAACCTCATCAGTGGCTTACTGTAACAATGAAGACATAGCAAATGAGCTATTAGAAGCTCAGGCACCCGGGTTATAGCTTTTGAGGATATATTGCATTCTCTGTCCCTCCATTTCTCTCCCATTCCCTTTTTATGCCCTGATAAAGTTGAACAGCCTCTTTTACCATTCTCCCGTAGTGTTTGTGTCTTACAACAAAGCTACACAACCATTACCTGAAATTGTGAACTCACATGAAAACTTCCTCCCTTTAAATCATTTGCATCACACATGTTGTCATGGGGAAAGAAACAGTTGAGTAACACATCTTGATTGGTATAGTGTGGGAGGCTATATGATCTTCCATACATTTGTGGGCATAGCATTTTATACGAGTCACTAGTGGTATTAAGGAAAGAGTGGGCTTTTCCTGTCCTCTGCTTGCTCCCCACATGCCTCCTGCTAGGATATCTGTATCTCCCAATCACCATCAGCCTCTTGCTGGTTTAGCTTCTAACTGGTGAATATACAACAGAAATAGAAAGAAATAATCTGGGTTTCGTGATCCAGGACAATGTCCTTAACACATCTTTCTCCTGTGTGGACCAGTGTTTCCTATCTGTGTTCTGTCCAAGTCATTTGAGGCAAGCATGAAAAGCCTGTTGAAAGTGAGAGTGATGGATAAACTAAATTAGTAAGTGCTTTAAGCCCCAGGCCCTAACTATGCCTCTTTCTGAGTGACTTCGTTTTCATCTGTTTCATATTAAAAAAAACCAAAAATCAACTGTTGAAGACTTGTTTCTAAGTACAGGTGTTGACCCAATGAAATACTAACCAAGAGAAGGGAATGAAGATTACTGCCTGGGCTGTTCTGGCCCAATCTGCCCAAGGGAAGTACTCCCCTTCCTCACTTCCACGTGCTTTTTTAAAAAAGATCAAAAAAGGAGAAAGACTCCCCCATGATATGGTCAGATTGTTCTGCGTGAATGGAAGGGACCTAATGGATAGGTGATGGTGTACAAGATTACAGCCTACATACAAACTGATCCTGAAATGCTTAGAAGAAAGATAATGTCTTTGGTTTTGAGTGATGTTCCCCAGCTGGCTACTGTTCCTCATACTAAATGAGCATGCTCTATTCCCACACCATTTCCTTCCACTGGCCTCTGCACAAGGGTCTAATGAAACGTGTAGGGGAAGAAGAGAGCATTAGCTTCCAGAGAGGGCTGTTTGAGGTGCTGAAGCCATCCTTTTCCAGAAAATGGTCCAGCAGATGTTTTATGGTCAAGGTCTAATGTGAATAAAATTGGGAGGCCTGTGATTTTTCTGAAATGTATTCATTGTAGGTATTTAGTACAATACTAAGTTCAATTTTGCTTTAAAAAATTTTTAAAAACTTTCTTCAACATTTTACTGTATACATGTTCACTGGCTGATTCAACAGAATCCCTAGCCAGATCCTCATACCCATTTATCCCTCTGGATTCCTTACCCACAGGCTACCGTAACAGGACCATCACGTGACTTTATCCTTCAAGTACACCTCTGCAAATCTTTTTCTTTAAATTGAACAACTTTATTTAAAAAAAGATAAATGTAGAGATTTTAAGCATTTTTGCATAAAAGTATACAAATACATTTTTGTCACTACTTGATTTTTATAAAGGTTTGATAGTGTGCATTAAAATCTTACTAGCTACAATGAGCACAAAGTACATGTAAAACAGGATGTAACCAGGAAATAGTCAAAGTTTTCTTGGTGTGTAAAGATTAAGCATAATGGTTTTTCATTTTTTTTCCTTTTTATTTATTTATTTTTTTGGCCTTTGTTTTTTCTTGAACTTCATATAGTCTGTGAGTTATCTCAAGGTTGTTCAGAGCTTTCTGGGTTACTATCCAATTATCACTGACTGAATATTATGTCTGTTCTTTTGTGACTGCGTTGTCTCACTCAGGATAGTAGTCTCTAGATGGATCCATTTTCTTAAGAATTTAATAAAGGCATTCTTTCTGATAGCTGAGTAGTACTCCATTGTGTAAATATACCACAAATTTTGTATCCATTCATTTACTGAAGGACATCTGGGTTCTTTCCAGCTTCTGGCTATTATAAATAAAGCTGCTATGAACATTGTGGTGCATGTATCCTTGTTGTATGTTGGAGATTCTCTGGGGTAATGCCCAGAAGTGAAGTAACTGGGTCTTCAGGTAGTACTATGTCCATTTTTCTGAGAAATCACCAGACTGATTTCCAGAGTGATTGTACCAGTTTACAACACCACCAACAGTGGAGAAGTGTTCCTCTTTCAACACATCCTCACCAGCATTTACTGTCATCTGAATTTTTGATCATAGTCATTCTGGTTGGTGTGAGGTGGAATCTCGGGGTTGTTTTGATTTGCATTTCCCTGATAGCTACTGATGTTGAGCACTTCCTTAGATGATGTTTCTCAGCCATTCGATATTCCTCAATTGAGAACGTTTTGTTTAGCTCTGTACCCCATTTTTAATAGGGTTGTTTAATTCTCTTGTGTCTAACTTCTTGAGTTCTTTGTATGCCTTGGATATTAGGCCTCTATCAGATGTGGGGTTGGTAAATAACTTTTCTCACTCTGTTGGCTGCCGTTTTATTTTCATGATAGTGTCTTTAGCCTTACAGAAACTTTGCAATCTCATTAAGTTCCATTTGTTGATATTTGACCTTAGAGCATGAGCCATTGGTGTTCTGTTTAGGAAATGTTCTCCTGTGCCTATGTGTTCTAAGGTTTTCACTATTTTCTCTTCTAATAATTTCAGTGTACCTAGTTTAATGTGGATTAAACTTGCACTTTGATCCACTTGCACTTGAGCTTTGTACAAGGAGATAAGAAAGGGTCTATTTTCATTCTTCTGCATGCTGAGTGCCACTTGGACCAACACCATTTGTTGAAAAGGCTGTCATTTTTCAATTGAATGTTTTGTCGAAAATCAAGTGACCATATATGTGAGGGCTCATTTCTGGATCTTCTATTCTATTCCATTGATCCACGTGTCTATCTCTGTACCAGTACCATGCAGTTTTTAGCACAATTGCCTTGTAATATAGCTTGAGGTCAGGGATAGTGATTCCTACAGATGTTTTCTTGTTGTTGAGGATGGATTTCGATATTCTTGGTCTTTTGTTATTCCAGATGAAATTGCACATTGCTCTTTTCAACTCTATGAAGAATTGGGTTGTAATTTTGATGGGGATTGCATTGAATCTGTAGATTGCTTTTGGTAAGTTGGCCATTTTTATGTTGATCCTTCCAATCCATGAGCATGGGAATCTTTCCATTTTCTGAGATCCTCCTCGATTTCCTTCTTTAGAGGTTTGAAGTTCTTGTCATACAGGTCCTTCACTTCCTTAGTTAGAGTCACACCAAGGTATTTCATAGTTTTTGTAACGATTGTGAAGGGTACCTTTTCCCTAATTTCTTTCTCTGCATGTTTGTCCTTTGAGTAGAGGAAGACTACTGATTTGTTTGTGTTAATTTTATACCCAGCCACTTTGCTGAACTTGTTTATCAGCTGCAGAAGTTCTCTGGTGGAATTTTTGGGGTCACTTAAGTACACTATCTTGTCATCTACAAACAGTGATGTTTTTACTTCTTCCTTTCCAATTTGTATCCCTTTGATTTCCTTTTGCTGTCTAATTGCTCTGGCCAGGATTTGCTCTGGCCAGGATTTCCAGTAGTATGTTGAGTGGGCAGCTTTGTCGAGTCCCTGATTTTAGTGGGATTGCTTCATGTTTCCCACAGTTAAGTTTGATGTTGGCTACTGGTTTGCTGTATATTGCTTTTATTTTGTTTAGGTATGGGCCTTGGATTCCTGTTCTTTCCAAGACTTTTAACATGTAGGGGTGCTGAATTTTGTCAAATGCTTCCTCAGCATCTAGTGAGATGACCATGTGGTCTTTTTCTTTGAGTTTGTTTATATTGTCATTACGTTCATGGATTTCTGTATATTAAACCATCCGTTCATCCCAGGGATGAAGCCTACTTATCATGGTGAGTGATCGTTTTGATGTGTTTTGTTCTTGGATTCAGTTTGCAAGGATTTTGTTGAGTATGTTTGCATCAATGTTTATAATTGAGATTGGTTCGAAGTTCCCTTCCCTTGTACATTCTTTGTGTGGTTTAGGAAAGGGTTATTGTGCCATCAAACATTGAGTTAGGAAGTGTTCCATCTGATTCTATTTTGTGGAATAGTTTGGAGAGTATTGGTATTAGTTTGTCAATAAGTGTCTGATAAAATTCTTCACTGAACCCATCTGGACCTGGGCTCCTTTTGGTTCGGAGGCTTTTGATGACTGCTTCTATTTCTTTAGGTGTTATGGGGTTATTTAGATGGCTTACCTGGTCCTGGTTTAATTTTAGTATCTGGTATCTGTCTAGGAATTCATCAATTTCCTCCAGATTTTCCAGCTTTGTTGAGTATAGAATTTGTAGTAGGCTCTGATGCTTTCTTGAATTTCCTCAGTTTCAGTTATTATGTCTCCACTTTCATTTATGATTTTGTTAATTTGGATACTCTCTCTTTGCCCTCTAGTTAGTCTGGCTAAGGGTTTATTAATCTTGTTAATTTTCTCAAAGAACCAGCTCTTGGTTTTGTTGATTCTTTGAATGGTTCTTTTTGTTTCTATTTGGTCAATTTCTGCTCTGATTTTGATTATTTCTTGCCTTCTACTCTTCTTGGGTGTATCTGCTTCTTTTTGTTCTAGAGCTTTCAACTGTGATGTCAAGCTGCTAGTGTATGCTTTCTCCAGTTTCTTTTTGGAAGCACTCAGCGCTATGAGTTTTCCTCTCAGTACTGCTTTCATTGAATCCCATAGGTTTGGGTATGTTGTGTTTTCATTTTCATTAAATTCTAGAAAATCCTTAATTTCTTTCTTAATTTCTTCTTTGATCATGGTATTGTTTAATAGAGCATTGTTTAGTTTCCTTGTGTATATGGGCTTTTTGTTGTCTTTGTTGTTATTAAAGACTAGCATTAGACCATGGTGATCTGATAGGATGCATGGGAGTATTTCAATCTTCTTATATCTATTGAGGCTTGTTCTGTGAGGGATTATATGGTCAGTTTTGGAGAAAGTGCCATGGGGTGCTGAGAAATAGGTGTATTCTTTTGTTTTAGGATGAAATGTTCTGTAGATATATATTAATTCCAATTGGTTCAAAGTCTCTGTTAGTTTCACTGTGTCCTTGTTCAGTTTCTGTTTCCATGATTTGTCCATTGGTGAGAGTGGGGTATTGAGGTCACCCACTATTATTGCGTGGGGTGCAATGTATTTTTGAGCTTTAGTAGGGTTTCTTTTATGAATATGGGTGCTCTTGTATTTGGAGCATATATGTTAAGGATTGAGAGTTCATCCTGACAAATTTTCCCTGTAATGAAAAAAAGTGTCCTTTCTTATCTTTTTTGATAATTTGAAATCTACTTTATTCGATATTAGAATTGCCACTCCATCTTGCTTCTTGGGGCTGTTTGCTTGGAAGTTTTTTTCCCAACATTTTACTCTGAGATAGTGTCTGCCTTTGTCTCTGAGATGAGTTTTCTGTATCCAGCAGAATGCTGGATTTTGTTTATGTATCCAGTATGATAGTCTATATCTTTTTATTGGGGAATTGAGTCCATTTATGTTAACAGATATTAAGGAATAGTGGTGAATAGTGGTTGCTGTTTCCTGCTATTTTTGCTTTTAGAGGTAGAATTGTGCCTGTGTGTCTTTCTTCTTTTGGTTTTCTTGCTTAGGTATTTTTTTGTTTTTACTAGGATGTAGTTTCCCTCCTTGTATTGGGTTTTCCACCTATAATTCGTTGTAGTGCTGGTTTTGTGGTCAGATATTGTTTAAATTCAGTTTTGTCTTAGAATATCTTGGTCTCTCCATCTATTGTGATTGATAGTTTTGCTGGGTATAGCAGCTTGGGCTGGCACTTGTGCTCTCTTAGTGTGTGCATGATGTCTGTCCAGGCTCTTCTAGCTTTCATAGTCTCTGTTGAGAAATCGGGTGTGAGTCTGATTGGCCTGCCTTTATATGTTACCTAACCTTTTTCCCTTACTGCTTTTAGTATTCTTTCTTTACTTTGAGCACTTGATGTTTTTACTATTATGTGTCAGGAGGAATTTCTTTTCTGGTCTAACCTATTTGGAGTTCTGTAGGCTTCTTTTATGCTCATGGCCATCTCATTCTTAAGGGTAGGTAAGTCTTCTTCTACAATTTGATTGAAGAATTTACTGTACCTCTCAGTTGATATTCTTCGCCCTCTTCTATTCCTATTATCCTTAGGTTTAGTCTCTCATTGTGTCCTGGATCTCCTGGATATTTTGGGTTAGGAGCTTTTTGGCTTTTGTCTTCTCTGACTGTTTTGTCTGTTTTCAGTGTTGTCTTCGGCCCTGAGATTCTCTCTTCCATCTCTTGTAGTCTGTTGGAAATTCTTGCATCTGTGACTCCTGATTTTCTTTTTAGGTTTTCTACCTCCTGGGTTGTCTTTTTTAGTGTTTTCTTTATTGTTTCCATTTCCATTTAAAATTCCTTCTTCAATTCCTTCATCTCTTTGGTTCTGTTTTCCTCTAGTTCTTTGATTTCTTCAAGTGTTTTTCTTGTTTTCTCTTTAAAAGCTCCTATTTCTTTATGCTTTTCCTCCAGTTCTTGCTTAAGGATCTCTATCAGCATCTTGAGGTATGACTTCAGGTCTGAGTCTTCTTTTTCTGGAGTGTTTGGCATTCCACTGTTTGCTGTGAAGGGAGAGCTGGGTTCTGGTACTGCCAGGTTGTCTTGGTTTCCCTGGGGTAAGTTCTTTTGCTTTCTTCTTGCCATGCGTGATTATACGTGGTCTTGTTGTCAGTGATTGTTTCCCGTGTCTCCCGTGTACCTGGCCTGTGTCCCTGGATCTCCACTGTTCCTTGTGGCAGATGGCCTGAGCACCTGTTCTGCAAGCACAGACCCACTGGGTGGAAACTGTGCTTGGATGGAGACCCTAAGGCAGGGTTTCTGCTCCCCTGAACCAATCGATGGAAGGCGCACTTTCCAGGCGCTCGACCCAGACCTCTCTGCTCCCCAGCTACTTGCAGCGCAGTCTCACCAGGCCTGTGTCCCTGGATCTCCTCCTGTTCAAATCTTAGTTCTTTGGCAGGAGACATGACTTTGAGTCTTGACTCAAGCACTTTAAGTAATTTACATATTTGAGCCTTAGTTTTCTCTGTAAAGTGAGAGTAATAATTATCCATCCTATTTAGCAAAGATTTTTTAATAAAATTAATTGACACACACAAAATTATATGGATTGTACATTAATATACAAAGTATAGTCATATTTGATATAGATATACCTTGCATAATAGTAGCTACTTTTAGCACACTTTATTTGGTGACATATCCATCCACCGGGGTCTTTGAAATGTATACTACATCATTGTCTACTACTGGAGAGTCTTGCAGATTCAGTAAGATAAGTTGTACTAATATTCTTGACCGTTTTGGAGCCCATAAAAGAGAATCCCTGTTATTGCATTTTAAAATGGTGGCTACGCCTTCCTCTATCATGTCTCTCCTTATACATACTTGAGAACATCTCTCAATCTCTCAATAATCTTCCTTTATCATTTAATCAGGCACTACGTGTATGATTACATTTTAATTAATTCAGCCAGCAAATTTTTACTGTGTACCCAGTCAGTATAAGTGGCTGAAGATAGACAAGTGTAAGGGAGGTGATATTGAGAGTCTGAAACACATGATGAAGATGTACTTCTTTTGTCTTCACCAGACTCTCCCCCAATACAAACTAGTCTTTTATCACATAGACTAAAGTAAGACATGTCTGCAATGTATTTGTAATAAGCACAACAGAGTGTCTGCGGTGCATCCTGGAATGGACCCCCTTTTCTTTTGTTTCCTCTTGTTGCAAAACCAAATATAACCCTGGAATTCAGTATGAGAGAGGATTTAAGTGATGGCCTCACTTAAAAATAAGTGAACATAATATCAATAAATAATGTCTTTCTTTTTGAACTTGAAAGATTCTTGAACTTATTTTAAGTGAAGAGACTTGTCTCTGTTGAGTTTTATGTTGAATCAAGTATAGGACTCATTGCATTTTCCTGGGTCCTGTGAGATTTCAGAGATGGATGCTCAGATCCAATTGGCCCTCTATCTGAACCTCTTCTTCTCCCTGCCTTTCAAGAACTATTACCTGGGAAATTGTTGCCGAGAGTGCTTTAAAAATAGTTTATTGATAAATAGTTGGTAGAAGAGAAGGAGAGAGGGAAAGGCAGGGGGAAATGGAGAGGCAGAGGTTAAAGGCAGGTTCCAAGGACTTGGCTCGTGTATTAAAGATAGGCTAGATACAATTTGGGATAGAGAAAAAGCCTAGGTAAACACTGAACATCTGTTCCCAGATCTGACCCTGTCTAGTCTGCCATCTTGAGAAAATCACTTAGCCTTTCTGGGTCTGTGCTTTCTGTGCTATTAAATGAGGAGGTACATTTGCTGACTCCAGTACAAATAGCTAGACAGTCCCTTATTACCAGTATCCACAGAAACAATGATGCCAGAAATTTCTGTTGTTTTCCAGATCCTGCTGCTGCAATTTCAAGCTGGCAAGCTTAGTGTTTTAAAAGAAGGAAAAAATATTTCATATCTCCCTACATAGTGCTTATGGTGGTCCATTAAGAACACATTTAATTGAAGTGGCCTAATTCCGTATTCTTCTACTCAGGACATCAGACCAGTTCATCTGATGTTTTTTGAATGGGACCTCAAGCAAATTCCTTTCAGTGAAACCTAGAACTGATTTGCAAAAGGAAGAGAAATGAACTGCCCACCCCCAGTCTATTTTAAAATGTTCACTACACCATTGCTAAACTTCATTACCACTCACAAGAGGTACAGCTTTGAGATTAATGACCATCCCACAGGAAAGGCAATGATGGTCAAGAGAGAAAAAAAAAATCAGCACACGCTATTTACTATGCTGCACTCTCTGAGAATTAACGTCAATAATGCCATTGCAACATTTTTCAAATAAAGAATGGAGATTTCTAATTGTCTAGTGAAAAAATTCTAAGTCTGACTCCCTTGAGAAGAAACCTGAGTTTAAATCATTAACACCACAAATTTCTGGGCAGTGCGGAGGATTTGCAAGTGCTTTAATCAGAATAGTGTGGCACTTGCCTATTTTAATTTGATCACACTGATTAAGTTTTTGTAAGTTAATATATGTTGCATTTTCAATTCAATTAAGTGAGAATATCCTGCCATTACTAGATGTTACCAAATGCCCTGATGAATAAAGGCTAGACTTGCCATTTTCAATTGTTACCGACTTCCTGATTATATAAACGTTGTATTAAATGAAATCAATGAACGTTTGAATTAAATTCAGCAAACTGCAAGCACTAAACATATATTTTACTATACGTTTATATATTTTTACCTTGAGCTATAGAATCTATTAGTTGAGACTCATTGATTACTTCCAGTGATAAAGTCTACATGGCTCTCTCCCCTCATATACCACTTTCTAGAACATTCTTTCCAGTTCAAGGTGCTATAAATGTGGATGATGAATAGGTACCCTCCCTATTATATGTGTATTATAGCTGGGCCTCTTTTTAGCTGGAGATAAGCGTTGTCTTATGTAAATGCAATTGCTTTGTTAATTTAAATGCCTATCGGGTCATCGATCATTCCATGATAGAAGGAAGAGAACAATACAGGAAGGTGCAAGAAAACCTGTCTGGGGACAGAAATGAAGAAAATTGCTAAGTGGGTAAGGGATTGAATCAATGGAGCTGAAGAACTTTGTGGAGGGGGATGGGCTGAGAAGAACGGTGCACTGGGAGAGAGTGTTGGAGCTGCCTGCTAACCTGCTAACCAGCATTTGCAGAAGCTTCCAAAGGTCTTGCTTTCCTGGGGTGCTGGGGACTGAAGACAAGTGGGCCCAGTTGGGAACACTTTGCAGTAGTCCGTTAGGTCCTTTTTATGGAGTCTAAATTTCAAAATGTGCTATTCACCAAATGTGTGACTCATAGAGTAATAAAGCCCTCTAAATCAATGTGTAAGACATCCTCAAGATAAACAGGGGGTGGCTTTCTATTTTTGCCTGTACATCTATTTATTTATTTTTCCAGCCTACTTCCAAGAAAGATTTGAGGTGACTTCCAAGGGCATCCTTACTCATGGGTGGTAGTATTTAAGAACCAATTCTGAAAGTTGCCTCCACATAGACCATATAAATAGAAAAAAGAAGAATTGTATGTATTTGGGCTCTCTCCCTTTAGCTCGGGGGCTGGGGTTGTAAATGAGGGATTTGGGGGATTCTTGCTTCAGTGTCCCTGTAGCCCCTCTTCCCCAGCATCTGTACTCTCCACGCAGTGTTACTGCTCCCCTTTCTGTTGCTTTGTCTGCTTTCTAATAAAGTCTGCTAATTGGTGAGCTTGTGCTTGCCAGAGGCTTTCTGTGTCGCGTGCCTAAAATCTAAGGATTTTCTGTAGTGGTCAGGGAGAGATTTGAGGGCAGGAATAATCCTGTTAAGGGATGACTTTTGGTCTCTAAAGAATATGTAGGGAAATAGGTCCTGACTTGTCTCTACAACTGCAGAGAGTATGGTCATCCAGCTAGAGCCCTGTGTCAGGTCAGGAGCATGCAGTGTTCCCCAGGACATGTTCCAGGAAGAGGAGAAACGAGCCAACTTAGGCTGTTTGGATGCTACTGTGAGGAAGAAGAGCACCGATTTGCTTCTCTCCCCAGCACCCTCTTCTCTTGGTCTCCTGTATGCCTCTCCTCCACTGCTCCAGCCCCTATGTCATCGCCTTCTGATCTGGTCAGTCATCCGTGCTCCTGTAAGAAGCTTAGCATGCAAAAGGGTCATTCTGGAGTACAGCAAAGCCTAGCAGAGTGGGGTGTGTGTGTGTGGGGTGTGTGTGTGTGTGTGTGTGTGTGTGTGTGTCTGTCTGTCCCTCTGTCTGTCTGTCTGTCTGTGTCTGTCTGTGTCTCTGTGTGTGCATGTACCCATATCTCTGTGTGTACAGATGATGCCCATGTTGATGTCAGAGGCCAACATAAGATATCATTCCTCTTGAGCCATAAGCCTTGTTTGTAGAGACAGAGTTTTACACTGAAATCAGGAGCTAACCAATTAGTCTCAGATGACTGGCCAAGAAACCCAGAGATCTGCCTGTTTCTCCCGCTCCAACACTGGGAATACCCCATGTCTAGCATTTTACGTGGGTACTGGGGATTCAACTCGAGTCCTTGTGCTTTTGCTGTCTCCCCAGGCCCCAGGAGAGAGCTCTTATTGTTTTCTTTATGAAAGTCAATATAGATCATGAACATGAAGTTTGTCACCATCCTCTATAAGCTTTGGATGCTTCACCTCTTACCACAAGACTGTGTGAACTGCAAACTGTTCAACCACTCTGTGCTTTAGTTTCCTTTATTGTTAAAAGGAAAATCACAATGTTAGCCCTTACCCTGTAGATTTGTTGTGATAATTGAATGAACACACTTTAACCCTTTAGAATTGTGTCTGACACACGGTAGAAGTTGAGAGAGCATCTGTGACAATTGAGTGCGGATGCATGTATACCTTCCTTGAGGCTATTAAAGACTCCTTGACTGATGAGTCAGATCTATTCATAAGGTTTTTGTACAGTGCATTTCCTGGTACTAGAAAGACTATATTGGGATCAAATTTAAGCAATTTCCAAGTGCCAAGAGGATAATACTTATTGTCTGCTTTCGAACCACCATTTCGTGTATGCACTTCTGATGAGACACAGTGCTTGAGGACCAAGGAGAAATTGCTCATAACATCACTCAAGCTGGCCGAAAGGTCTATTTCACATCCAAGCCACTCCACTACCTCCATGTCATTGAGCATTTTGAAACCAAGCGCTGAACACATAGATAGCTCCAGAGCAGTAGGCTTCTGATACCATTTAGAAAATTGGACCTGCAATGAGGAAAGGAAAAGGGTCCAGGCATAGTATAAACCTATAATCCCAGTTCTCAGGAGACTGATGCAAAAGAATCACTGTGAGTTCAAACTCTTAAAGGGTGAGCACAAGTTGAGGGTCATAGGTACATACACTGTGGTACTCCTTCAGCTTCCAGTTCTCTCTGACATATACGTGCACCTTTGGCAGCTGGGATGGCAATTGCCAAGTGTGTGCATGTGGAATACTCAAACTTGATTCTCTTGATTCCCTCTCATGGCTTTCCCTTGGCAGCATGAGGATAAACAACAGTCCAGTCAGTGCTCTTTCCAGAACCAAGTTGCAACATGAGGACCGTCATTGTCATAGCACATGGTTTGGCCACGGAGCTAGGCTGTGCTGATGGGAGCGGAGCAGTTAACGGGCATTGCCATTGGAATCTCGAAACCCAGAGATGCAGGTTCCCAGTGCTGAGTCGTGTTTCCTTAAAAGATCCTGAACTGTGTGGAGGCAACACACATTTTATCATAGTTATTCTGGCTCCAAGAGTGCAATGAAAATGTTAGCCTTGGCATATCCATCGCGTTTTACAGATGACTGTAATTTCCTGAATGTCAAAACTCCAAATTTTTCTACTAAGCAAACTTTTCAGTGGCAAAACAGATTGCCTCCATAATGTATCACTGTGGGCAGGAAAAATGAAATCTTTATGCACTGTATTATGAATCAATGAGGCATTGAGATTCTTGGAAGGGTGAGTGGACTCTGGAAAATGAAAAACTGCCGCTCTTCCATCTCCACAAACCGCTGTTCGGGGAGTGGAGGCTTTGGTGGCATTCAGTGTGTGGGGCACGAAAATATCAAATTCAAGTTGAAATCAGTTTCCGTCTTTCCTTGCGTTTTGAGGAGCAAACACCGCTGAAAATATAGCAGGAGTCAGGTCATTTAACAGCTTCTTGTCCAAAGGCCTCCTAGTGTGATTCTCTTTGCTTCTAGAATAATAGCTCAGTTGGCTAAAGGGAGCCTTACAGGGCTGACATTTCATTAAGAGCAAAGTGGGAGGCTAGAGAATATTTTATGGTTGGTAATTTCAAACCATACATACACCATATATACATACATACACCAGTACCAGGTGTCTTGGACTTTGCTAAGCTATTTACATAGGCTAGCCCATTGAAGAAGCACAGTCTGTTAAATAGATGGTTTCAGAGGAGGAGGGCTGCCACATTTAGAGACATTAAGTAATATACTCTAGAACTTACCTCCAGGGCATTCTAACCCCAGAGACTCAAATACAAGGCATTTGTCAGTGGTTGGATTTGCTGCATGATTCTGGCTCTACAAAGCCCATAGGGAGAGAGAACAGAAGGGTCAGAAAGAGAACCTGCTCTCTTTGTGTCAAGTGTTGATGACCTTGCAGGGAAGAAAAGACTCAGATCTCAGACATGAATTACAAGGTCAGATGAACAACATCTTCTAAAGCAGTGGATCTCAACCTTCCCAAAACAGTGGCCCTTTACTACAGTTCCTTATGTTGTGGTGACCCCCTCCACAATGCAATTATTTTTGTTGCTACTTCATAACTGTAATTCTACTACTGTTATGAATTGTAATATAATATTCAACTTCTCTGGGGGTCATAACCCACAGGTTGAGAAACCCTGCTCAAAGGGATGTCTTGACAGCCATTTCTGGGGGTTCCTAGAAATACATGGTGGTTTCAGCTGTGAATATCAGAAGGAAATAAGCTATCTGAAAGACAGTATACTTGGTGCTCTATATTCATGGGTCCATATCTGTGGGTTTACCTAACTCTAAAGGGAAAATATTTGGGGAAACATGGTGACTGTCCTGAATACCTGTAGATATATTTCTATGGAACTCATACCTAAACAGTAAAATGTAAGGATTACTAACATAGCATTTGCATAGTGTTTGAATTACATTTGGACATATAAGTAATCTAGAGATGATTCGTCTGTATGGGAGGATGTGCGTGGGGTGGATGTTCCCTACACACCAGTTTATGTAAGGGATTTTGACCATGCTGTTTTGAGCATCTATAGACACTTCTCAAACCGATCCCCTGTGGGTTTCCTATAAGCTATTTAGACACAGAGAAAACAGACCCTGCTGTAACTGGAGAAAAAGACCAAAGCTATTGGTGGCCAGGTTCTGGGAGGCAGCAGGTCAGTTTGCTTGGTGTGTTATTCTATATCCAGGGAAGCTGCTGAGACAGAAGAAAAGATCAAACTAGTAAGTTAGAGATCAAAGTCATTGGCAATATTCTTCCAAAATCCAGCCTGCTAATTTTCTTTGCAAAGCCTTGGGCTTTACCCTTTGTAGCTGCAATTTCACATGCGTATGATTTATTACCATTGGTGTTAGCACACAGAGTTTATTGTTGTACCTTGCTCTTATTTATCTCTGTTTCTCCCTTCCCACTCTTGTTGATCTCCCTATCTCTCTGCTATATATCAGGTGTATTTTAAACCAGAGAACTCTGACAGGTTCTCAGCTCTAGTATATAATTCCTGTGGTTCCTTACTGTTTCTTCTCAGTTGCTTTTATCTTTCTTCTAAACTTGGTGCTTTGTAGTATGCATGCCTCGTAATCCTCCTTCTCTATCCTAACCCTAATTGTAAGCTCCTAGGATAGGATGGCTGTCATTTTGCAGGTCCTGCAGTTGCTCCTCTGTGTAAATGGTAAGTCTTAATAGCTTATGATTCACCTCTTATTCCCTATATTTCTCACTAAAAGATGCACACGCACACGCATTCATGCATGCATGCTCATATGGCAGATACTTAAACAAAAGGCATAGACCTTGTACTATGCATTTCTAGTTACAATAAGATGGAGGGACTTTGTTCCCCTGCACCCTTGAAACCATACCACCCTGAAAGGCTGGCTTTGGTTTCCTATGCTGGTAAGAGTTGCAGAATTCTATGTCCCACAAAATTCCTTTCATTCTAAAAATAAGCAAAGTGGCACTGGATAAGCAGAATGAGTCTGGATGTCTAGACATGGGTTTAAGGCATATGCAACTTGATCACTTACTAGGTATGTGGCCTTTCACCTTTCTGTGCACTAATTTCTGTGTTTGTGGAATGGGCTAGCCTGTCTATTTTACAGGCATGTCATGAGGATATAATGAGAGTGAAGGAAAATGTGATGTGTTAAAAGATCTCTTTTAGGACAAAAGGCAAAAGAGGGTGTGGTGCCTTTAGAAAGGTATGAATCGATAGCACTTTAATCCTCTCAAATTAACCAAGAAATACCAAGTTTTCTAGTGGCGCACCTCAGCAGTAAGCCCTCATCACCTGAACAGAGCTTGGTATGCTGAACTCTGGTAACCCCAGCCTCTCCACAGCCTACCTGCCCATATATCAACTGTCAGGACATTCTTTCCACTTCAAAGGTGAAGGTTGGTGTGTTCTCCCCACACCTTGACTCATGAATGTTACATGGAAGGAGGTGGGAAAGGGGAACAACAGAACTTCAAAAATAGCCCTGGGGAAATCAAATCTTGCTTTAACTTACTGTGTTCATGACTCATTCATGATTCCAAAAAGGAGGCGGGGTGATTTGATTAAACTGTCACCAAATGGCCTCATTTCAAATTTCTTTGCTTTCTTTGAGCAGAAAGGGAAAGGCCTCTTGATGATGGCTATTGAAGCAGCCTTTCTCTATACACAGTAACCAGCTACCATGGCTCCAAAAAGGCCTCTGTCCCTCTCCCTAATTCTGCCTGAACTCTGCACTAAGCAAAATGGGCATGGTATTGCCCTTTTTTCTCATGAAAATAAATCTTCTGGTGCTGTTAAACATGTCAAATGTATTGTTAATTCTTTTCCTCCCACATCTGAGGTTTTGAGCAATTTAAACAAAAAATGGAGGGAGGTGTCAGACAGACAGAAGACCAGATAGGAAGACTCAACTAATATGAAGATATGGGGAAAGAGATGGTGAATGTCACCTATCTGAGCAGCTAGACCTTCTGACAGTACAGGACAAGGAGAAACATCAACTACAGCTAGAGGATTTCAGGCCTCAGTGAGAACTGGGAAAGAAATGCTACCTTTCAGGTGACATTGTGATTGTTAACATTCTCTGCTGCTGAGGGAGGGTCAGCACTGGGGCTAGGAGAAGTAAGGTGCTGAAGTCAGAGGCAGGCTGGTGGTGGAAGAGCAGGGTTTGCCTGGTTTGAGTTCAGAGCCAATGAGTTCTGATGGATAGAACAAGGAACTGTTGTAGAGCAGGTAGGAGAAGGCTAAAAGGAACATCCTGGGAAATTGCAAGGTTTCCAGGTAGATAGTTCAACTATTCTTCAAGTATAGTGACTATTCTTCAAGATGTCAAACCCTCTAAAGAGAGATGGGAGAGGTGCCAATCGGTTTGACTCTTGAGGCTCTTGAGGATAAATCTCTGGTTGTTGAGAAAAAACAGAAGAAAGAAATTCTGGCATTGTTGTTTACTAAGCAAAAGAACAGTGGAGAACACTGAAACGGGAGTTGCAGAAGAGCTGGCTTCTAGTCCTGGACCCAGAGCTGACTAGTTGGGTCTCCTTGGGCAAAATGCCTTCTTAGTAAGAGGCATAGTTTCCTCATGTGTAAAACAAGCATCCTATAACTTGCCATGTATTTTTCCTAGAAACTGAATAATCAAAGAAATGTCCAAATTTTATTAATCAAACTACTGGGCCTCATTGCCCTCCCTCCATCCCTCTGTTATTTCCTCCCCCCCCCCCCCTCTCTCTCTCTCTCTCTCTCTCTCTCTCTCTCTCTCTCTATCTCTATCTCTATCTATCTATCTATCTATCTCGCCCTCCCTCTCTCCTCTTAGGGACTAATAGCAGTAGATTTTCTTCAGCCAGCCTTTGTATACCACCAATCCAGGAAAGAGGATTTCATCCAGAATAATCATCTGTGGCCTCCGATCCACTTTCAATCACCATCTCTGAGAATAAACCTCAAGTCTAGTAAGAAAGACAACATGAGGAAAGGAAGCCTTGCCCTGTAAGAGGAACATGGTCAGTTGTCAGTATTAAGTTAAAAAAAAAAAAAACAAAGATAGTGTTCCCCTCTAATATTTACCTTAAGCTGAGAACTCAGGATAAGACATTTCTCTCCAAGAGAACATTGGCCGTGTGACCTCTTTTATGGCTTTGAGATCATGAAGTTTAAAGAAGTGAACTTTTACCTTGCAGAGGAGCTGTCTTTGTGAAAAGCTTATTTCTGTTTACCCGTCACATGATCATGATATCTAAATAATAAAGTAGTAGTAGTAGTAGTAGTAGTAGTAGTAGTAGTAGTAATTATAATAAATAATTTAAAACAAAAACATTTAAAATCTGAGCAAGGAGTTGGAGACTTGGTTTGGGGTTATGGCTCTGTCACAGACTGAATGTGCAAACTTGACGAGTCTTTAGAGTCTTGGCATCTCTTTGCTCAAGTGCTTGGACTATGTAACCTGTAAGAGGCCTGCCTATCAAGACTCTGAGCAAAATACTGATTTGTCATCTACATCTGGGGATGGCTTCTGCCTTTAATGAGGTACCCAGTTCTACATACAAGACAAAGTTTGCAGTATCTACAGAGCACAGATGAGGTGCAGAAACTGACATGTGGAACATTCTAGGCAGTTCCCTCAGAGAACTGCTCCACAACAGGACAAATAGCAAGGCCCTATGACTTTTCTATAAAGTGACGCTCCCCTTTCCAAAGATGGTGTTTAGAACTTGCCAGTTTTTAAACTTTCTACTCTGTCAAAAAATGTGGAATGTTTACATAGTCACAAAAAAAACCCCAAATGATTTATGTTTTACAGTATACATTCATTTCAGATTTCATGCAGTATAAATTCACTCAGTCTGACATGTGTGTCTCTAGGATTCCAGACATTTCAGTTTGATGTTGAATTGCTACCAGCATTAGCATATCGTGCATAGGAAGTGATGGTGAGAGCACTCAGCCCTTAGCTTCCTGATACTTTCCCACTGATCATGACACACAACCCCCTCTATACCTTAAAAGGGGAACATCCTGTCATCTACATAAAAGATAGATCTCTACTATCCAGATCGTGTAGCCCTCCTACAGGCTTCATGATTACCTAACTTTAAGATAGCATGTTCAGTCATTCTTCTCCCATACTCACCCCAGCTTGCTCTTGGATTCTTAGGTAAAAGGTCGGATGTCAGACTAACACATTTTCTTTCTTTGTATTGTCACTATTAAGATGGCGTTACTATACTAAAGCCGTTACTATACTAATGCTGATTTGCACACACATGTGGTGTAGCCATGTTCTTTAGTATGTATGCCTTTGGTAGCTGGAATAACTGAAAAATACTCTCTGGGGTGGGAAATATGGTGCATAACCCCTCCCACCCTTGAGATTCTGCCTGGTTCCAATTCTCTCCAGTTGAAATGCTTGAGAAGGTCTGCATCTCTCCATTAAAGCCAAAGTTTGCACTTCATTTTTCTTGGCACCTTAAAACAATATTGGAGCTCATTAAAATCAACCCCGGGCACAAGAAGGGCAGCCTTCATTTAGGAGAAGCTTTTGCATGCGCTGTTCTGTAAACGAGCACAATGCTGAGAGGAAGCATTTTTTTTTCCTGACTAGGTTTCCCTCTGATGGTTTCTGCAAAAGAACACTAGAGGAGGTGGAGGTGCCTGCCTGCCTGACAGCAGGTATACAGCAGACCCTGGGTGAAGGAGCGGGACTGGCTGCAGCCAGTTTAAAACTGCCCTAAATAATTTGTATTGATGGCTTGCCATGTGAATGGGCCGTGACTTGATTCTGTGCCATTGTGGTGGTCCCTACAGCAGTGAGTCCATGTGCCTCTGCAATTCCCACAATCTAGAGATTGTGAACAGGCTATCAAAGGCTTGAGCTGGACTGGTCAATAAATTCCAACCCCAAGGTTAGTCCCAGTCAACTTAATAATAGCCAACTGATTCCCACTTCAGTTGTCCTTTTTCCTCAGCAGGCTGGTTTTGTTCCTGGTCTATGGCAACTGAAGCTGGGTACAGGAGTTTGAGCTCAAGGCTTCTATAAAACTGCCAGATAATCAGGATCTGACTCTGATTTTGAAAGATGGCTGACTTGAACCTTTGGTCTGAGTACCCTTATCTATATAACAACATCAGCAGCAGTACTAGTAACTAATACTTTTTGAGTATTATCTTTTAATTCCCTCAGCTTCAAAGGTCAAAGGACCCACTATCTCCCCACCCATGCATAGGTTCCTGAATCAGATGTCACTGAGGTTCTAGCTGAAACACAGAACATGTTGTGTTCCACATTTTGTACTGGACAATCAAAAGGCAGGGAAGAAAGGTTGGATTTCCAGGTCAGAAGATTATAGGAGACATCATCTGAAGAGCAAGACATAAACCATAGTAACCACAGAGAGGCTGCTTAGAGGATTCCTTGCCTGCTACTGATGCCAAGAGTGTGTGATTTCCACTCTGCACTCTCAACTCCCAAGTTTGGCATTGGGAGAAGAAATAGATCAATTTCCTATCGCTGGCATCAGATGCCTACCCTCAGGGTATGGCAGGTTGGCAAGGAATGTCACATAAAAATAATAGAAAGACTCAGAACCCTAAGAAATACCATATGGGTAGGAAGGAGTTCCTGGAAGGGAAGTTAGGTAGCCTGAAATTGTTAATAAATTAGTAAACTAGTCTGCATGTAACTTAGAGGAATTATATTCCTCAACCCCCCTCCCCCACTGCCCTGGTCTACCTCATGTACACACTAAAAAGAATTTTCTCTAAAAGTTCTCTCCACCTCAAAAACACTTGGAGTATTAATGAACCACAACTCACAAAACAATTTTAGAATGAAAAAGTAGAGGTGGTGGGGAGGTGCATTAAGCTGTAAATCTTTTCATGATGCTAAGCAATTGAGTGGATTCTGGGTAAAGACTGGAGAACACGGATCATAAAGCTTGGAATTTCACATCTTGGTTAAAAGAAACAACTCAGTTTTCTCACTAGTTGCAAAACCTTTTAGATTTATGTACTTTGGGACCTGTGGGGCTTGGGAAAGAGGGGAATTGCTTTTTTTAAAGTGTTAATACCCCTATGACAGATTATGTGAAGAATGCCATCTTGAATTTTATTTTAGACATATTCGAAGTCTTTATTGCCCATAAAGGGAATAAAAGGTTGAATCATTGTCTGCTCTGTAAAAGATGTTGTCACTCTTCAGTTTTCGCGAAGGGCATTTGTGCTCTGATGAGGTTTCCCATATCACAGATAGATCGGCCCACTGCTAATTAGCCAGGGATAGGAAATCAATTTGTTAAAATGCTACTTTATACACACATAAATATTCTCTTGAGTGAAGAACAATTAAAACCTCTCCAAGACTAGAAAATGTCTTGAGACACCTGTCATTAAGAATATTTGTTGTTGTCTAGGTATCATAGAGTATGTAACATTAACCTAGATAGCATAGTGCAACGCATGCCTAGGCTGCAATTTGATTTTGGATGACTATAAAGTGGGAGTTCTATCTTTGACAGAAAAAAAGTAACTTCTTTGGTGGGAATAAGAGCTTGAGCCTATTCCAAGTTGGTTTTCTGTTCAATAGCTGCTCCCTTGAGTGACCATAGTAACTTTTGGTCATCCTATAGCATTGTGAGTCCCTAAGATTTGGTCTTGTCACACTGGGATTCCTCGGTGAACCAAGCCAAATGATGAGCCCAGACTATTAACTTGGAAAGCAGCGGTTCAACATCCATATCATTTGAGACTTACAGTACTGGGAAGACAATGAAATGAAATCATGGGTATCAGTGCTCTGCATAGCTCACTATCTGCAAATGGGATGGCTCACTCTTTTCACTAGATAAAGCTTGACTACGAAGCCACAAGACTCTTGTGGCAAATGTACCAAAACCAGAACATCTGAATGAGTGTCCACCCGCTTCAAAGTAGTCCCCTTGAGAAGCCCTGCTCTTCTTTAATGGGGCTGCTGCCACTGCTTATGAAAATCCTCTTTGGGGACTGCCAATATATGAAGCACACACGAAAATCAATTCAAACAGCAACTGCTAGTCCCATCAGAGGCATATTTGCTTTTAATTCAATTTACTGCACTTTTATTTAGCCTAGGCTTACATATTAATGTTGTTTGAACTGAAAGTCATCCTGCTTGCTTGGACTCTGTTATTTACATGCACTGAGAGATTCAAAGCACTTATTTTAGACCTTTTTAGCTGAGGATGTGGACCAGACTTTTAGCATTAATGACTCAATCACATGTATACCCCCTACTGTCCATTCAGTTTCCCTAGGACCACCAACTACAATTCCTGTTTTTCTATCGCTCTTCATTACTCTAAAACTAAGGGAAGGTGTGGAAAGACTGAACTTTCAGGAAAAATATCAGAAGCAAGCTATAGGTATAATAAAATTTTTTCTCATATTGATTTGGCTTAAGAAACTGTTTCCTTTCTTAAATTAACTTTTTATTGATCACTCCTATGACCTTAACTGCTATGAGTTTGCTGGCCTTCCAAAAAACTGGTTTTGATATTTATTTCTGCTATGGCCTGTGTAGAAAAATATTATGATGGCCTTTTGTGAAGCAGTATCCTCAAAGAAAAGCCAATGTTTACAGCTTGATACTCAGAACTTTGTTCAGGGGATGGTCCCTGGATGGCCACTGACAGAAATGATCATCTCTAGAGATTCTCCAACCAGAAGCTTGGGGCTATCTTTCTCTTAGGGCTTCACTTGGTTGGAAAGAGTTCTGATTGATGACACCACACTTAGGCCACACATTCCCAGCTCCATTATGTCAGCTTCAAGAGAGCTCACTAATGCATAGGGTCCAGAGTCCTGAGAGCCAAATTTTGAAATAGTGGACAACTCAAAAAGCACCTAGAGCAATGATTGTCAACCTGTGGATCATGACTCCTTTGGGGACAGAATGACCCTTTCACTAAGGTCACATTTCAGATGTCCTGCATATCAGATCTTTACATTACGATTAAGAACAGTAGCAAACTTGCAGTTATGAAGTACAAAAATAATGCAGTTGGGGTTCACTACAGCATGAGGAACTGTAGTAAAAAGGTTGCATGCAGCCTTGGGAAGGTTGAGCCTAAGAGCACGACAGTGGGGTGCTCAGTCCTCACTGCTCCTTTCAGTTCTTCTCAAAGCTGGAAGTTCTGGGGTTTTGACCCAGAACTGGAAATGGGAAAACTAGCTTGAGAAATGACCTTGGATTATATTTTTCCTCTTAGTCTCCATTTCTTAATGCATAAGTGACAGGTACAAAGCACTCCTAGGTATGAGCCCATGGTGAGGAAGTACCCACTCTTAACAGCCAGAGCTTTCTCCTTATTTGAGGCTAGTGAGGTCTTTAAAGGCAGGTTGAATGTTCTCTCCATTCTCAGGGGCTCTCAGCAACCTGCAACTTCTGGATAAGGCCTTACATCTCTCAGGGCCTGAGCTCCTCCCTGCTTCTAAAGTGCAGGGCTTGGATCAGATGATTCACTGCTGCAAGGGTTTCTTCTGGCTGTGGCAATCCCGAGCTTCTGTAACTTACAACTTAGGTTTTTATTGCAGAATAAGTAAACAATAAAAACAAGGAGGAAAATGTGATTGTTGCTTTTCATTGGCTTACATTTTAATATCTGGGATCTTCCCAACTTCCTTTTAAAGTGGCGTACTGCATGAAAAGTCAGGCACCGAAGCTGAATATACCCAGATCTTAAATGTTCCATCTCCAGTACAAAATGGTATATCTGCTACTAAATAGTGACATCTAGTGGATTTTCAATGTCAAGGGCTAAGATACACATTTTCTTGTTAATTCCCTACCCCGCAGCTTTGTTGCTTTGGCTGCCTTCATTCAATACTCTTTCATTAATCACTTACTTTATGTCAGACATTATGCTAGGCCCAGAGGAGCTCATATTGATAAACAATACATATTCTCTACTCTGCAAAGGGGGAGGCAGTAAAATCACTAGACAATCATAGAATATTGTAGTGAATGTTCCAATAGGAGCTTCCCAGAACAACCAGGGCAGAGGCAGGGAGCTTATTTTGTCCTGAAAGGTTCCATGGAGGGGAAACCCTTTTAGTAGAGTTTTGAAGCAGTTGTTGTTGTTGGCTTTAAAAAAAATGGTTTATGAAGAACAAATCCATGCCATCTGAATGAGTAGGTACACTATATACAGAGGCAGAAGCCTTATAGAATTGTTCACTATGATAAACTTGAACAATGAGAAGCATTTTATGTCCTCAGAGCATAAAATATAGAACAGAATTTCTCAACTGTTGCCATTTTGGGGGATAAATGATTCTTTGTCTTTCGGTGCTTGGCCTTGTAGAATGCTTAGTGAGATTCTAGATTTGACCCGTTGAAACCCAAACCTAGCTGCACGTTCCAGTTGTACAAGTCAAGCCATCAATTTTTTCAACTGTCAATACTCAGAGTTAGCACAGTGAAGGATCTGCTCATTGGAGTTTAGACTGGACAAGAAGAAAGCTGGGCTTCTCATGGCTTCGGAAGACCTGGGCTTGTTTACAGTTTACAGTATGCTGTGGAAAAGGCTTAACTGCAGAAAGACGGGCCAGACATGTTACTTGTGAGGCTGTGGAAATAACATGGGACTGGATGCATAAAAGTGGCCTGATCTGGTAGAGAAGTGACAAGGGCCAGCCACCTGGATAGTAGCACAAAAATTGGATTTGAAAGACCTACTAAGATCCAGGATCTGCAGGATATAGGGAATCGTTTAGATATAAATAATTCCTGAGGCAGTGACATCATAGATTACCCCTGAGTTTCTCTGACTTACACAAAATTGTCATTGGATTCTCTTGTCTCCGTGACATGCTATAATGACGAGCCATTGTTTATGTGGAGCAGGCTCTATGGCGAACCTACCAGGAAAGAACATACCCATGCACAAATGATGTGAAGTGAGTTTGTTCATCACAGACTGGCAGCAAACATAAAAGCAGCCAGAATCAAATGTGAGTTAGTCTTCCAAGGATCAAGAAATCTACCTGGGGCACACAGGTTTCAAATATGCATGCAGAATGCAGGTGTGCTGATGCATGCTTGGAATCTGACTACCAAGGAATCTGAGGTAGGAGGATCATGAGTTCCAGGTCAGTCTGGACTATATAGTGAGTTTCAGACCAGCTTGAACATCTTAGTGAAATCCTGTCTCAGAAAAATATTAAATATGTATACCTCACTTAGGCCACAGTAAAAGACCCAAATTCAGCCCTGGGTTTTATAACTGGAAGAGAATGGATGTTGTTTACAAATGGTTGAAGAAAGATAGAACTTCTAGGATAAAGGAAGAAAGTCTGGGTAGTTCATCCCAAACTCCAGATGTTGCATTCCTTAGGAAGGGCAGGAGCAAGGCTGGGGCTAAGGACAAGAACAAGGCTGGGGCTATTTCAGGAAGCTCTTCCTTATCTCAGAATATTGCATTCCGAGCACACCCTGCAGTTATCGCAAAAGCTACGAGCAAGAAACAAGGGACAATTGGGTTAATCCAAGGCCACCTGGAGGGCAGCTGTCTTGAAATAGGAGGTGGCCAGCTGTGGGATGCCTTGTACCACTAAAAGTACCATGGGCATACACGTGCACTGAATGACAAACAGGCATTATATTAACCCAGCAAACTGATGGAGAGTCATAACTCCAATTTCACAATGTGAAACCTGTTCATTTTAATTAAGTAACCCGTTGGGTGGCAAGACAATACTGTCCAATTATTACTGAGTGAAACCAACTGTGTATGATTTTCCTAGGGATGAGCTTGCCTGGCTCTTTGAAAATTAAACCAGTCTGTTTCACAGTACCAGTTGGGTTTATAGCAATCTGAAGGGAGATTTCTAGCAAATACTACGACCTACAACATCTTGTTCTATTTAAGTCAGTGCCTGATGCAGACATTGCCAAAAAGAAGAAAGTATGCTGGCAATACTGGGGGATATAATCAGAATCCAGATGCATTTTGGAGAGGGTTGGATTTCCTTTAAAAGGAAGAAATTAAGCAAGGTCACCAGCAAACCACATCCATCCAGGACCACTGGATCTCAAAACTCCTTGTTAGTTTCCTGGGTTAATGAATGTCTGATAATTCAGTGTACCTGTAGGCCCATGATGCCGCTAGTGCCACAAGGCAGTCCAAGGCTGACCACTTTCTTTTTTTTTTTTTTTTTTTTTTTTTTTCTTTTTTTTTTTACTTTATTTTAAAAAACAAAGATAAATGTTCAAATTTTCAGCATTTTTGCATAAAAGTATACGAATACATTTTTAAGGTTGTAATTAAGTATTTGTGGGTACATATACATACACATATGTATATATGTATCAATAATATAGGAAAAGAGACTACTAATTTGAGGGGATAGGAGAGAGACTAGGAGGGGCTGTAGGGAGGAAAGGGGGATGTGATACAGTTCTATTTTAATTAAAATATATTCTTTTTGTTGTTGTTGAGCTTCACACAGTCTGTGAGTTGTTTCTGGGGTGTTCAGAGCTTTCTGGGGTTAGTATCCCATTATCAGTGACTGCGTCTGTTCTTTTGTGACTGGATTATCTCACTCAGGATGATATTCTCTAGATGCATCCATTTTCTTAAGAATTTCGATAAGTCATTGTTTCTGATAGCTGAGTAGTACTCCATTGTGTAAATGTACCACAATTTTTGTATCAATTCATCTACTGAAGGACATCTGGGTTCTTTCCAGCTTCTGACTATTATAAATAGAGCTGCTATGAACATTGTGGTGCATGTATCTTTGTTGTATATTAGAGCGTCTCTGGGGTATATGCCCAGAAGTAGAATAACTGGGTCTTCAGGTAGTACTATGTCCAATTTTCTGAAGAACTGCCAGACTGATTTCCAGAGTGGTTGTATCAGTTTACAACCCCACCAGCAGTGAAGGAGTGCTCCTCTTTCTTCACATCCTCGCCAGCATCTGTTTGGCTGACCACCTTCTATTGTGGGGCCAGCAAGATAGTTCAGTGGGTAAAGGAACTTACTGCTAAGTCTAATGGCATGAGTTTGATCCTTACAGCCCACATGGTACACGTACCCTTTTACATCCTGCTGCAAATTGTCCCCTGCCTTCCACATGGCCCTATCTGTTTCCCAGGTGTCTTTCTTTCTCCACAGTAGGAGCACGGTATGTACCACGAGGAAGCAAGTACACAATCCCAGAATGACTACCCATGTTTCTGGATTTATTGGCTTCCTCCAAGTCACTTACTTCTATATTGCTAAGTATTCTGACAGTTCTTCAGATCCTCAGTCTGGCAAAACCTCCAAGGTCTTATTTTATGTTGGTTCGTGTGGATATCCATGCACATGTGTGTTTGAGTACCAAGAAGTTAATGTCTGACTTTTGAGACAGGGTAGCTCAGTAAATCTGGATCTCATTGATTGGTCTCATCTGGCTGTCCAGTGAATTCCATAATTCCACCAGTCTCTGCCTCCACAATTGTGAAATTACAGGCACATACTACTACACTTGGCTTTTTATGTGGATTCCGGGGATCTGAACTCAGGCCCTCATGTTTGTATGGCAAGCTCTTTACCAGCTGTGCCTCATCCTGGATCCAAAACAAGTAGTGGGTTTACTTGTTTTCCAACTTCTATCACACAAGGTAACTTCAGAGGCCAATGAACACTTTATCTGCACATTTTCAGCAGCATCAGGTGGTCCCAATTGAGGCCATGTAGGTCACTGAGACTATTATCCTCGGAAGGACAGGGCTATAGACATAATCTCCAGGTTTGGTACCTGAATCTTCGTAGGAGAGGGAGGTCGTGGGATGGGGGGCTTGTGAGGGGGATGTGGGAAGTGGAATATCATTTGAGATGTAAATGGATGAAATGATTAAAAAAACAGAGATCCTGCTCTTGTTCAGAAGAACGAGAGAGAGAGAGAGAGAGAGAGAGAGAGAGAGAGAGAGAGAGAGATGAATTCTGGGTATTTATTGTTGTTTTCCAACCATAAATATACTCTTACAATGACTTTATACTTCATGTACATGAGAATGGCAATTCATGTCTCTGAAGAAGAACAACTGTGGGAGAATTTCTCTCTTTGATGATGCCTAACCACATAGACCTTGATGTATCTGGGTTGTGGGCCACGAGTGTAGATGTACTACATATGTGTTTGAGTATGTCAGCCAGTGAGTGAGTTCAAATGTCTCCTAGTCTGCTGTTTATGCAGAGAACTTTATTCATTTGTAACTCAAAAGGATATACAACCATCCAGCAAAGCTTCCTTAGTTGTTAGATCTGTTTTTCTGCTCAGTGAATAAAGAAAAGGCATATTTTGGAACCTGGAGATGGTACCATGGAAGCAAAGACTGAAAGGAAAGTAGATGCTTGCATATATGTTATCGACAGCTACATACATTTGTTTAGTCCGTGACTAACCACTGTATTTCTGAAGGTCCTGGGATACTCTGACTGTCTCTACATGCCATTTTACCAGCATATGAGCCAGGATAGTCTTGCAGTAACTAGATTAGAAAGTATCATGTCAATAGTTTTAATGTGATTTTCTTTATTTTATAACATTGCCAGATTAGACCATGTTATTGGAAAAAAAATGCTTATACATTGTTCATTAGAAACACTGGCATTTTAGCTCCTTTATTAACTCCACTCCACCCTCATAGTCATTTGCTTCAATTGAGTCTCCCTTTTGTGACTGGTTTAATACAAATTTCAGGTTTTAAAGTATGAAATAAATGCGTTGCATACTGGGTCAATAACATCACTGGGAAGAGAACCTAGTTGGGCAAAACATGACAAAGTTGTTATCCAGAGTCTTTTTCATGCCTGCTCTGAATACAGTGTGAGGAAAATGACAAAGAAGTTAGATATAAAGAGGGGGCCGAAACACAGTTCACAGGACAGATTCCACCACCAAATACCTGTGATTCTTCTGTTGTTTTTCTTGGTGACCATGAACATCACATGGCATGCACACACCTTCCTGACTACACTTATGCCAGGCGCACTTCTGACCATTGTCCTTTATGCTTCGTCTATAGGAACTTTCATTATATCACCATCCTCAGAGACCCAGTGTCTCGGTACCTGAGCGAATGGAGGCATGTCCAGAGAGGAGCAACATGGAAAGCATCTCTGCACGTCTGTGATGGAAGGCCCCCAACCTCTGAAGAGCTGCCCAGCTGCTACACCGGTGATGACTGGTCTGGATGCCCTCTCAAAGAGTTCATGGACTGCCCCTATAATCTGGCCAACAACCGCCAAGTTCGCATGCTGTCTGACCTGACTCTAGTTGGCTGCTACAACCTCTCTGTCATGCCGGAAAAGCAAAGAAACAAAGTCCTTCTGGAAAGTGCCAAGTCCAATCTGAAGCACATGGCATTCTTTGGCCTCACTGAGTTTCAGCGCAAGACCCAGTACCTGTTTGAGAAGACCTTCAACATGAACTTTATTTCGCCGTTTACCCAGTATAATACCACTAGGGCCTCTAGTGTTGAGATCAGTGAGGAAGTCCAAAAGCGTATTGAGGGACTGAATTTTCTGGATATGGAGTTGTACAGCTATGCTAAGGACCTCTTTCTGCAAAGGTACCAGTTCATGAGGCAGAAAGAGCATCAGGATGCCAGGCGGAAGCGTCAGGAGCAACGCAAATTTCTGAAGGGAAGGTTCCTTCAGACCCATTTCCAGAGTCAGAGTCAGGGTCAGAGCCAGAGTCCAGGTCAGAATCTGAGTCAGAATCCAAATCCCAGCCCAAATCAGAACCTGACTCAGAATCTGAGTCAGAATCTGACTCAGAGTCCAAATCCCAATGTGACCCAAAGGGAGAACAGGGGCAGTCAGAAGCAGGGCTCAGGCCAGGAGCAGGGTGACAGCAGCACCAGCAACGGCACCAATGACTACATAGGGAGCGTAGAAACATGGCGCTAACTGGCTCTCAATGGCTTGTGCACACTGCTTCCCAAAGCATCACCAAAAAGATAGCGTGTATCTCACAAGATGAAAATGTCCAAACACATCCTGCTTCCTTCATTTTGGAAGTTCAAAAGAAAAGTGTAGACATTGCCTTTACAGTTGCCTTTTGATTCAGTGTTATACTGTGTGTGGGTAAAACAAATCTCAGTGTGTAATTAAATTGTCTGTTTGGGGATGAACTACTTCTGAAATCCGAGAGCCAAACCAGACTCACCAGAAATTGCAGTTTAGATATTTTAAGAAGTTCTTAAATTAGGTATGGGAGACACAAAGAAAACATGAAATGTGGCCGTTTAAACAGACTTTAAATGATTCCGGATACTCTGTTAAAACCAAATCTTGAAAGCACCCTCCTCCCTGCAGGGAAGCATAAGTCAAAACACGAGCAGACTAAAAGACACTCAAAACCATTCATTTCCTTGTTTTAACAAGGACCCTATTTAAACAGAAAAACAACTGATGATAAATTTTGCCAAATTTGTAGAACGTAAACAGTTTCTCACTTAAATGTAGGTGGGTTTATGTAAAAATAATGGCTTTTCAAATAGATCGGGATTCATGTCTTGTAATTTAACAGATGTTTAAAATTTAGAATTTTTCTACCTTCTGCTGATTAAAAGGTTTTAAACAGGGTATATCTCATATTAACAAAGCATTTTTTTCCAAATGGAATACCAATGGAAAGATCCAGTTTCCAGATGGTTTCTGGGCACTGTAATTCCAACAATTTCCATCTTTTTGGCGCTGCTTCTCAGTCACTTTAAAGCTTCTCCGAGTTGTGCTCATTCCAAATGAATCCATGTATAGAATTTTTCTTCATCATCTGAACAGCGTGTTGCTAAATCTCTTGTGGTATTTAATCCTGGACTAAGGTCAGGACTTTCTATAGAACTGTCTTATCAATGTCTGTGTAGTAAGGTCCTTAAGAACTCTCAAACAGGATACTGTGTCTCTTAATATTGCTGAAGTTTTATTATTCTTCAACAGATTGAACTGAACCTGAATGTGAACTGTTAAGTATTTTGTTTATTGTAGTGTTTCTAGTTTGGCTGGCCATTTCTGGCCGATGGTTCTTTTCTTGTATTGACAGATTTGTACACAGTAACAAGAACAAAAACATTTCTCAAGGACAATGGTAGACTAATCATTAAGATCGCCAGAGTTACTGAATTACACCAAAAGCTGCCTCTTGATATTTGAGGTCAACACTTCCACCAGGTTCTTGTTTATGAAAGGTCAAAAATGAAGAATGTTTGGCAGTAAAGCTAAGTGTCAGGGACATACAAGTTGAGGAGAACAGTTTGGTAGTGTACCTCTGAATAGTATTGTGATGGTTTCAATGACAAATTGAACAAAGGAAGAATTATACACACACCGTGTTGTTAAATATGCTTGGCAGTTTACACCTCATAGTTGTTGCTACTCTTCCATAATCTTACAGTAATCCCTCGGCTTTCAATCAAACAAGGTGACAAGAAGTGGTATTCATGTTTTTAAGGACATGCTTAGAAGTATGGCCATAATGTCACATCTGTCATAGTCTGCCCAAGTGCATAACCTGGTTTCATCTGTAATAATATGGCCACAAGTTGGGCAAGAAGTTGAGTATCTGGCGCTAAAGAGATTTTTTTTTTTTTTTTACTCTGAGCTCTGTGACAATATTTACGGCTTTTTTTTTTTTTTTTTTTTTTTTTTTTTGTGGTATTGCAGTGTTGAAAATGATGATACCTAAAAAAAAACAAAAACAAAAAAAAAAAAAAACAAAAAAACACCAAAAAAACCAAAAAAAAGGAAAAAACAAAAACAAAAAAAAAAAAACTGGAAGGAATTTTTAAAAGCACATCTTGAAGTCAAAGTATTTTAGAATGAACTTTTTTGGTGTACACCATGTTCTTGAAATATTCTGTAGATCACTATGGTATTTCAGTAATTTTAGTTTTAATTGAAAATGATTGCTCTTAAAACTGACAGTGTTGGAAAGCAGGGCAAAATCTGAGCCAGTGGAAAAGCTCATTACAGAAAAAATAGTGTTATTGCTGTGGTGTGCATGGTTTGCAGAGATTAAGTGCATTTTCTCTGTCTCTACTGATTACTGTATATAGAGAATGTTATAAATATACATTTTTGTCATCATCATGTAAATCCCATGATTTCAAACTGTAAACATCTGTTCAGTGGTGTAGCTTTACAAACCATTCACTGATTTTGTGTAATTTAACAATAGATGTGAAATAAAGTTCCAATTGCAGGCTGTGAGTAATTTCATGATTTTAAGGTTTATAGCCACTAGACATTGGGATACCATAAACAAACCAGAAAAGGAATCATTTCTAAAACAGTGTTTTTCTTTACACTTGACAGCTAAGTATGAAAATGAGATGGCCCATTCTAATCCCCCATGCTGAAATGCCCTTAATTTAGGATCTTTCTTACTTGGAGGCCATGGTTTGAGTAAACCAAAATTGTTCTTGAAATACAAAGTTTTTTATGCAAATGAAGTATACCCATGTTTTAATTTAAAGGTTATTATAGTAGATGCTTTCATATGCCATAGGGTGCAAAAAGAAAAATAAATAGCATTATTAATTGCCTACCTCCTTTTATCCACAAGGAAAAGGTTAAAGGTAATCATTAATATTTTGGCCTTGACCAGATTTTGCTCTAATTATATGCAACATGCACGTTTTTTCCCCCAAATTCTTGAGGTGAGGATTCTGGATAATACCAACTCCTGAACAGTAATCAGGAGACCAAACCTGGGCTGTAGCTCAGTTGTGGAATGTTTAACATGGTTTCCAACCCTAGCACCAAAAACAAAATGGTCACCAAAAGGTCTCCTTTATATGAAGGTCCCTAGCTTCTTGGGGATGGGGGTCTGGATTCCTAAAATAACTATTAGGTACCATGTTATTGGAATTGCTGTGTTCCAGAATGATAAGTGTCCATCATGATGTGGGAGGCACCGCAGCACATAATAGTCATGGCAGTCAGAGCCAGAAGCAGAGAGAAATGAAGATAGTATTTATTTTTCTTAAAGCTCTCTCCCAGTGGCATACATCCTCTGGGGAGATGCCTATACATCGCATAAATAATGGTGCCACCTGGGGATCAACGGTTCAAATATATAAAATTATGGGGGCACATTTGTATTGAAACCACAACACTTAGTAAATAAAGAACAGCTCCATTTGTTTTTCCTTTGAGAAGTACGGGCATCACTGAAGAGCAGGATATAATCACTGTAATGGGAAAAAAGGTAGGTCTCCTCTATATAGCTTCAAGGTACCATGGGAATGGTGTCCTGGGAAAATGTGAGCCCAGAGGAGAGCTGAAATGGAGAAATAACTAGTTGACCTAGTTCCTAGAGGCTTTAGATCATCCTTGTATATCAGTTACTTTCCCCATCACTGTGACCTCATAGATAGAATGTAAAGGAGGAAGGATATATCTCTGTGGTTTAAGGCTCCTGTCCATCATGGTGGCGGAACCATGAGGTTACTTGCTTACATCTCCACAGCCAGAAAATGAAGATGGAACACAAGGCAGGGACCAGGCTGTAAGTCTCAAGATCCACCCTAACAGCTATTAACTTCCTCCTCTGCTGGGCTTCTCTCAAATATCCTGCACTATCCAAAAACAACCCCAGAAATCAGAGATATCAAATGGCCTAACCTGGGAGTCTGAGGGACATTTCACTTTAAACTGTCACACCCCCAGATTTAGAACACAATAGAAATTTGGAGAGGAGTTGAAGCAAAGATGGATTTCCTTTCATGTGAGTGAAAATAAGGCAAGGTACAGCTCCACAGGTTTGGGACAAGAGGACCAGGGACAATGTGCTCGCAACCCATTGTTTTCTGACACTGTCCTAATGACATAGCTCCCAACACTAACATGCTAGGAAGGCAAGTATAGTGGATCAGTGGGCCAGGACTTCCTACCCTCCTGTTTTTGTTGCAGGTTGAACTAAATGAAGACTTCTTGTAGAGTATGCTAACAAAAAACAAGGATATGTTGACTCCCAAAGCCACCACCAGGAGCTTGAATTTCTGATTATTTACACAGGGAGGAGGAAATATCTTGACATGTCTCTCAAAACTTTGACTTGAAGCACTAACATGGTGGCTTACATCCCTCAGATCTTCACAGATGCTCAAAGTCCAAATAAACTTAAGGAGAAATTGAAGTGTTGTTGGAATGTAGCATAACCATTGCTTTGTTTGTTTTCTCTGGCTGCTTCTAATCTACAGCACCAAGAGTCATTAAAACAGAGCATGGGAACCTGAAATATTTATTTGCTTGCCCTTTGGACAAGAAGTTGATTGACCCTGAAGCTATCGAGCAGGTCCAAATTCCCTGTACATTAAGAACTTAGCAGATTTTTCCCAGGGTCTAAGAGAATAGAGGTGTGGCGCAGATGGCATGCTTCCCAAGTGCATCACATCACAGGCTACATTTGAGTATATAAGCAGAAGTAGCTCCTCAGGCACAAAAATGAGGACAGGCTCATCTTTACTCTGACAAAGGCACCGAAGCCAGATGCTGAGTCAATGGGTACAAACATACACTCAGATCTTCAGTTGTGTCAGATACTTGCAAGATGTTCACCAGTTCTGGGGTGGGGGTGGATTAATTTGAACATGTGCTGGTAAGAACTAAACTATATGTGAGTATGTGAAGTAAGCATAAATAGATGAGGGGCTTTGATAGATAATTTCACTGTTTATTTGAAATTGCCCTTAAGAGCTCCACTCATCCAAAGGAACTGCTAATCTCTTGATACCAATCACACTGAAGTTCATCTACTCTTTTACTCATCTGATCTAAGATTCTAAATCCAGTCTTTTCTACTCTTCTCCCCATTCCTGTTTTCTCCCAACCTCTTCCTTCTTTCTTCTTTTCTTCTTGAGCTTGCACAATCCTAAATAACATTTATAAAAACAGATGTAAACTAGTTTTTTTCCCACTCTTTCTCAAGCCTCTTTTTGTGAAGCTCACCCATGCATCATGGTTTTCCTTCCCCACTGGGACTATAGTGAATATTTTCTCCCTCACCCTGCACCCTGACCGCTGCAGATGTTATAGGCTGAGAACAAAGGTTTTAGCCACATACAGCCTGGCTTTGGTCCCAAACTCTCCCCCAAATGCCAACTCTAATATTTGAGAAAGTCATTCACCTCTCCATGTTTCCATTTCCTTCTCTACTAATGGAGAAAGCAACAGCCAACCCTTAAGGAATTCCCATGTGAATCAAAATGTCTGCCAGACATTTATGAGAGTGACAGAGGCGCAGGGAGCCCTGCTTATACTGGCCAGCAGGGTTAGCATTATTACTCATAGCATGGCGGCTAAGTCGCTGCCTCCCTGTCTTCTGAGATCAAGAAATACTGAGCTGCGAAGTAGTCTGGCAATATAGCTCTTCTCTAATGCCCATGGGCCTGAATTGGCCTCAGCTCAGGGATGAATGAATAAATGAAATCAGAATAAAAAGTGAAAACGTTGGCAAGAAATTAAGCAAAAACTCAGATTATGTCCTATTGTGACTAATCTAAGAACCTTTCTCTTGCTGGACATGGCGGTTTCTCATGTTTTATAATGTATAAAGGAAATAGCGACAAGGAGCCCTGCAGCAGAACTTTTTAAGTCAATGGCTACTAACAAAGAAAGAATTAGGCCAAAAATAAAGGCACTAACAGGTCTGAATGACAGAGGGCAAGTTTCCAAGCCCTTTATAGAATCCAGTTCAGTTGAAAATATGCTCCCTGAATCATATAGGAATTTAGAAAATGACCTTCTTTTGACTCCCCCTTCAAGCCAAGGTTCTCTTTGTCAGTATTTGTCCATTTTTAGCCCCTATTTCTCAAAACCAGATCCATATACATGTGGCCCCAAAAAATCAACATTAAAGACAAAAAAAATTACATTCCCTGGACCTCACTGCTCACATTCTGAAATAGAACTTTTGGGGTCTAAGAGATCCTGTCTTTCTGTGAAAAATCCCAGGGGAGTTTCCACGCTCTGGTACGTAGAAGAACTGCTGACCTAATAGGCCTGATCATAACTGTGTGCTGTCCCTGAAAGCAAAGGCCAGCTACTGAAGTGCCAGGACAAACACAGCAGCCCTTTGCTTGGAGGGCCCTGCTCTTGGATGGCAGGTTCTGAATAAGTAGGACTGGAGACAATTGCTGCACCCCCACTTCTCCATAGGAAAACATTGATTCAGTTTGTCTGTTCCTTCTGGCCAGACATGAAGAGCCCACCTCCCAAAGAGGCTGATGAGCCCAGTGAGGATCCACACTACCTACTGCATATCACATGCTCTACTCTTCTCTTTAAGTAACGATAGCAGCTACTTACCGAGATTTTATTATAGTTCAGATAGTCTACAAAGCCATTCATATACATAACCTCACTTAGTAGCCAGAGCCCCTTTAGAGGCAGGAGCAAATTCTTCCCACATCTTACACAGGAGTGAGGGGAGGCTTGGGAAAACTTAATTCATTAACCCCAACTTCACGATCAAACCTGATTCTAAAAGTTCATCTTCTTAGGCTATTTGTTATTTAAAACACCTTTTCTTATGAGACCTTTCAAACTTCTAAAAGAGTGAAGCACCAGGAATGCCCATATCCCCATCACGTAGCTTCTGACAGTATCAGCTTTTGCTCGAATTTCATTTCCTTGCCATTGTGTGTATTTTATACAAAAGCTTTGTTTCATTCTGTTAAAAAAAAAAAACACTAACAAATAGTTGTGTGATTTTTCCCATTATATAGGAAAGTTAGATGATGTTTTAGGATATATATTTGGGGGCCAAAGAAGTAGGGTTTATGTCTTTCTTCTTTGTTTAAAAAGCCATCACTGGCATTTAAAAAAAAATCATTTTATATCTCTGTCCCTTCTTCCATCCCCTCCTCTTGAGACTCTCCCCCTCCCCTTCTCCTCTGAGAGAATGGAGCTGCCCTTGGGTATTTCCCCACCGTGGCACACCAAGTCTCTGCAAGGCTAGGCTCTTCCTCTCCCTCCGAGGCCAGACATTACTGCTAAGTTAGGGGGGCAGTTTCCACAGACAGGCAACAACTTTAAGGATAGCCCTGCTTCATATAGAACCACATGAAGGCCAAGTTGCATACTTGTTACATATGAGCAGGGAGGCCTAGGTCCATCCCATGTATGCTCTTTGATTGGTAATTCAGGCTCTGACAGCCTCCAAGGGTCCAGGTTAGTTGACACTGTTGGTCTTATTGTGAAGTTCTTATCCCCTTCTGGGTTCCTCAATCTTCCCCCCAATTCATGTTTGACTGTGGGTATCTGAATGTGTTTCATTCCGCTGCTGGGTGGAGCCTCTCAGAGGACAGTAACGTTAGACTCTCATCTGCAAGCATAACACACTATCATTAATAGTGTCAGGGGTGCTTGCCCATGGGGTAGGTCTCTAGTTGAGCTGGTTATGGCTTGGCCATTCCCTTGGTCTCTGCTCTGTCCCTCATCCCTGCATTTCTTGTAGGCAGGGTCAATTTTGTGTTAAAATTTTGTTGGTCGGTTTGTGTCCCGATTTTTACCTAGGCTCCTATCAGGCTACAGGAGATGGTTCCATATATGCTATTCTGTGATTCTCAGCTATAGTCACCCTGGTGATTTTTGAGAGAATCCCCTATCTCAGATCTCTGGAATGTCCTTGAGATGCCCCTACCTCTCCACTCCTGCCATCTGCGTATTTCCATTCATTCTCATGGCTGCCTGGCCATCCTCCCTGTCTGTCCCCACACCTCAACCCAAAAACCCCTCTCCTACCCAGTTCTCTCCCCCCATCTGCCTCCCATAACCATTTTATTTTCCCTTCTAAGTGAGATTTAAGCATCCTTCCTTCTTGTTTAGCTTCTTTAGGTCTGTGGAGTTTAGCATGAGTATCCTGCATTTTACAGCTAATATCTGCTTATGAGTGGATGTCCTTTGGGGTCTGGGTTATACCACATAGGATGATACTTTTCTAGTCCCATCCATTTGCCTGCAAATTCATGATATGTTTGTTTTAATAGCTAAATAGTATTCAATTGTGTAAATGTAACACATTTTCTTTATCCATTCTTCTGTTGTGGGACATGTGGATTTTTTTCCAGCTTCTAGCTATCACAAATAATGCTGCTATGAACATAGTTGAGCAAGTATCTCTGTGGCATAGCAGGGCATCTTTTTGGTATACACCCAGGAGTGGTATATAAATAAATCATGATCCACCTGCCCCTCTGCCTCCATTGTGCTGGTATTAAGAGTGTACAAGACCATACCTGGCAGCCATGTAGAGAGTGCGAACCCTACCTAGGGTTCTCTTATGTAACTAAAACTTCCTTAAGCAGAGAAGTTGGCAGTGGAGAACTATGGGACTCCTAAGATAGCCAGCATGGGAAGCCACTGTATTCCTTTCCAATTAGGTATACTCTAGTATAACCAGCTTTCCGGAGGTTCTTTGGATTCTACCCTGTACATCACTTGTTTCTGGTACCAGACAAACTTAGTCCACACTGGTGGAAGAAAACAGCCTGGTATCTTTACCACTAAAAAAACAATGAGAGATTCTAACCCTTGAGTTGAATATAATTGGGTGCGTAGATGTACGTTTGAGTCTTGCAAGTGGAAATACAAACACTTTGTCCTTGGGAGACTGCTCAGTGGTTAAGTACTGCTCTTTCAGGGGGCCTGGGTTCAGTTCCCATGACCCCACGTTAGGCATCTTTGTAACTACCTATAACTCCAATTTCAGAGGATCCAATTTCCTTCTTGTGGCATGTACCTGTGCCAGGCAGGTATGTGGTGTACATATGTATATGCAAGTACCCATACATGTACAAAATGCACACACATGTACACACAACAGTAACAACAGTAACAACTACAAAATCTTGGCCCTAACGTCAGGGTTTTTGACCAATAGTATTAGACTTACATATTTTAGTTTCCAAATTCTTGGTTCCACTCTGGACCATTAGAAAATACTTTAGTACAAAATAAAATATGTTTTGGTCTCTACTCTGGTTTAGTCTACCTGTACTTTATATATATATATATATATATACACATATATACATATATATACATATATATACATATATATACATATATACATATATATACATATATATACATATATATACATATATAATACATATATATGTATATACATATATATACATATATATGTATTGATTTGTGATTTTTTTAAGTGACCATATAAAATAATGGGGTTCAATACATATTTATCATTATATCTTGCTCTCTTTTATATCCCTCTGTGCCTCCTGACTCTCTCACCAGTGGCCTTCTTTCCATAACTCCCTTTTCTGTTTCACATACACTGCATTTCTTATTCGTGTCCATCAGCAATCACAGTGCACTTTTCGGTGCACCGAAGAGGCGTGTGCTCTGCATACTTGGAGGATGAGACATATCTAGAGCAGCACAATTCTTCTGAACACATCTGAAAACACTCGTTTCTCTCACGTGTAACACTATCAACCCACTCCAGCCCATTTTCTCTTGTCTTCATCATTTCCCGGGGTTACTTTGAGAACTTCAGAGGGCGAATGACACAGATCAGACCCAGTCCCACCTCGATCTGCTCAGTGTACACAGTATTTTCCTAACATCTAATCAACAGTTGGCTAGCATGCCTTCTTTCGCCTTCTCCCCTCTGTTCCATTGACTATTTGTCTCCAAGAAAAGCAAAGTGTTTTCTCGGCCTCCACTAGAGGAGTATAGTGGTCCAGAGCACAGTCTCTGGAGCCATCATCCTGGTTCGACCCACTTATCATCTGTGATCCGGGCTGCATGACTGATCCTTAGTGCCCTCTTATCCAATGTGAGGTTTTAATCGCACTGATTATATAGACTTTTTATGATCATTAAAGGGGGTAAAGCATACAAAGCACCTTTTTTTCCAATTCTAAAATAGTTTATTAAGTATAGGCCTTATATTATTTGCAAAAACTGCATAAAAGGCTTTTATGTAGTTTGGGGAAAGTGTTTTCTTTCTTACTATCTCACAAGTAAATCATCCCCGTGGAGTTCAACTAAACGATATTCTCCATTTGATTTTAAAGATACCAATCAGATAAAACATGCACTACTTCTCACCTGGATTAACTTTCTAAGGATTCATCAGTGCAAAGTATCTTTAAAGAAGAACTCTGGTGTGTGTATGACAGTTTGATTGACTTAATGGAGAAAAACAGTTCTACCATGCAAGCAATTGATTATGATTTCAAACTGCTGTGTTTTATTCACTCAGTACATTTTTATGGAACGCCTACACTGTTTTCCTTGGAAACATTTTAAATTCATTGCATTCAGATAAATCACCTGAAAGGAAATGCTTCTACATGGTGCCCCTGAAGAAAACAAATTTCTACCATGTATTTGTAGCTCCAAATTTTTATTGCACATTGGGGGATGGATGTGAGTGCCAAGACATGCACATTGAAGTCAGGGGACATGTGCTGGAGTTGGTTCTTTCCCTCCACCATGGGGGGCCCAGAGATTCAACTTAAGTTATCAGGCTTGGTGACAGCACTTTGACTTGCTGAAGGGTTTTACTATCCCCTCTACCTATCGTTTTTCTTTTATCCCAATGTCAAGGAGTGTTTATTTTCAACAATGTAAGGAATACCAGTTAACAGATACTTACAGTATCCAATGCCCAGGACCCCAAATTCCTTGTGTGTGGAATGGCGCATAGATCATACATATGCACCAGCCATAGATTCTGTATTCTCTGTAACAACCACAACTTACATTACTTCCTCCCTCTGACAGCCCATGTACTGAAATCTATATCATCTGGAGTTATTGTACTAAATATTAGCAATATGTATTGTGTATTTCACTTTAACCCCTGGTGATGTACATTCCACAAAATCATACCATTATAAACAAAGTCTACCTAATGAGTAAACTAGCCCTAATTCTTTAGATCAGCATCAACAGGCCCTCAGGATCTGGTTCTGAGGAAAACCTGTCACAACTTTTTCACTCCAGGAATCATCTCGTGGGCACTCTGTGAGATCCTCCCTCTTGCTCTGTGTCTTATGTTCACCTCTAAAAGTTTAGTGTGTGCTGCTCATTGTCTTACATTGTCTTCCTTCTCTCTTACACACTGCCCTTCTCTACTGTACTTGTATGTTCCCCTGCCCAATCACATACAACATACATCACACACAAACACACATGTGGGCACGCATGCATGCTCAAACACACACACACACACACACACACACACACACACACACACACACACACACACTGTTGTGCAGCAATTCCCTCCACTAATAAAGGATCTTTCAAAGAAGTTTCCTTAAGGCAAAGGACATGAGGGAGGAGATACAACAGGCTGTTCTAAGGGGAAGTGAGACATCCCATCCTGCAGAGAAGCTCCCCGTGCTTAGAAAATAAATAACTCGGTCACTTCAGGAAGTCCCTGAAACGTCTCATCCTCCCTTACCAAGGGTACTTAAGCTGTGAAGGCTGCTGAGAGATACTTATGGACAGTCTGAGCTGACGGAAAGATCCTTAGAGTCGGAGAGCTGCCGGAAAAGGGCAGATCAGTCAAGCTGCCTAAAGGAAACAGACCTGCTGAGACACCTAAACAAAATGGAAAGCAGCTGGGTTGCCTGGAAGAGGCTCTGTCTACTTGGCCTTCTTGGAAGAGGCTCAGCCTACTTGGGCTGCCTGGAAGAGACACTTCCCCAACCTGTTGAGATCTCTGGTGCTCCAGGTTTCCAGCCTTGTGAGCTGTCGCCACCACTGGAATAGGCTGTGGTGAGGCAGGAGGATATGATAAAAATAACAGAAAGAACACATTTAGAATAATAAAGGAAGATAGCCCCTAAGAAATGAATGATGTTTAAACGAAGACACAAAATAATGAAAAGGCAGCGAACATGCAAAACCCCATTTTATGTACAAACCAAATGTTTGTTGAAAGAATTAGTGAATGGCTGTTAGGATTTTAAAAAGAATTGTTCTGTGAATTGTTGTGAAGGGTCACCTACAATGGAGTTCGTCACTTTGGGTTTTTTTTCCCAGCAGTCCCTGATGGTATAAGCTCAGTGTAGGCTTTGATGTTAGAGCAAGCGCTTTCAGCAGAGGGCGCCCTAAGCCAATCATTCCACCATCCTGTTTCCTGAAAAGCCCAGTTCAGGAGATGTGGGCAGCTTTTAGTTCAGCATCTCCTCCTTAGGACCTTTCTTCCAGCTATAAACAGCCTGTCACAAGACTAGCTGTTAGCCTACCTGACTTCCATAGATGTTGGAAATTTTGAGTGTAGTAGGTGTATCCATGGTGGTGAATTTGTTTTATTACTCATTTCTATATAGCTGAACCTAATAAGATTCCTGGTCAAGATCATTTGTACATGCTTTGAGATTCTCTTACAAATCTTACCAGCATAGGTCATCTGAAATGTTTGTGTGTGCCAGGCATATTTCCCTTGTGGAACTATAAACACACTCCTTAGCATCGCATATTTACTTGCCCAGTCCACAGCAGACCCTTCATGTTGGATGTTCGGGTTCAAATTTCCTTGTGGAAAAATTGAGCAGTCTTCTCATCGCTGCATTATATTTTCAGCAAAACTCCAGAGGCTGATGGTGAGCTCGAAGGCAGGTCTGTGTTCTTTGCGTGAGGCCCATCTGTAATGTGGCAGAAAGAAACAAGAGGTAGAGCTAGTTATTTCTTTTCATCAGAAAAGTTGTTTACATATATAATATATATAATTCATTTATATTTAAAATTAAAATTATGTTAGCCCCCTTTCGAGTTTCCCCTATGAAAACCTCCTATCCCACAACCTCCCCCTGTTTCTACAGGAGTGCTTCCCCACCCACTCCTGCATCATTCCCTAGCATCTGCTTTTTTTTTAATTTAATTTTTTTACACAGCAGATTTTATCCCCCTCCATTCCATATCCTACATCTCCTACTGTCCCCACCCTGCCTCCAAGAGGATGTCCCCACCTCATCGAGCATCCCCCACCCCACCAGACTTCCCCACACCCTGGGGCCTCCAGTTTCTTGAAGGTTAGGTGCATCTTCTCTGACTGAGTCCAGATCTGGCAGACCTCTGCTGTGCATGTGTTGGGGACCTCAGGCCAGCTGGTGTAAGCTGCCTGGTTGGTGTAACCAAGTGTCTGAAAGATCTCAGGGGTCCATGTTAGTTAAGACTGCGGGTCCTCCTACAGAGTCGTCCTCCTCCTCAGTTTCTTCCAGCTTTTCCATAATTCAACCACAGGGTCAGCAGCTTCTGTCCATTACTTGGGTGCAAATATCTGCATCTGAATCTTTCGGGCAGATTGTTGGGTCTTTCAAAGGGCAGCCATGATAGGCCCCTTTTTTGTGAGCATACCATAGCCTCAGTAATGCTGTCAGATCTTAGGCCTTCTCCTTGAGCTTGATCCCCCTTTGAGTCTGTCACTAGACCTCCTTTTCCCAGGCTCTTCTCCGTTTTTGTCCCCGCAGTTCTTTCAGACAGGAACAATTATGGGTCAGAGTTTGTACTGGCTGGTTTTGTGTTAACTTGACACAAGCTGGAGTTATCACAGAAAGAAGCTTCAGTTGAGGAAATGCCTCCATGAGATCCAGCTGTAAGGCATTTTCTCAACTAGTGATCAAGGGGGGAGGGCTCAGCCCATTGTGGGTGGTGCCATCCCTGGGCTGGTAGACCTGGGTTCTATAAGAAAGCAAGCTGAGCAAGCCAGGGGAGCAAGCCAGTAAGTAACATCCCTCCATGGCCTCTGCATCAGCTCCTGCTTCCTGACCTGCTTGAGTTCCAGTCCTGACTTTCTTTTGTGATGAACAGCGATATGGAAGTGTAAGCTAAATGAACCCTTTCCTCCCCAACTTGCTTCTTGGTCATGATATTTGTGCAGGAATAGAACCCCTGACTAAGACAGAGTTTTTACTGTGAGATAGAAACCCCATCACATTAGGGAGAGGAGAACATTTGTGCCTGGGATTTGAAAGCACATATCATAGGAGCTGGTGAACAATCTCTATAGAGTTAGTTGCTTGATATCTCATGCTGAAGTTTGAATTTTATGGCTGAGAAGGAAAGATGCCACTTAATTTGTAGTAAGGAAACACATCACGAGACAGAAATTGTAGGATACATGGAATGCTTGATTGATCATTCACAGGTTCAAATCACAAGTAGAGTTGTCACATATGGGCCAAGGTGTGTGAGCACACTCGCACACACATGCTGAAAAGTGCCCATAGTGTTCCTTCTGCTTATGAACCACTCTAATGGGGGTTAGATATATCTCTCAGTGGTAGAGGCCTTACCTAACGTGTAAGACCTGGAGTTCACTCCCCGGTACTTCAAAACTACGCAACAAACACAAATCTTTCCAATAAAAAAAAATATACAGAAAAGGAGAGATCTGGGAAATATATACAATTCAGCCAGCACAGGGCCATGGTGGGTTTTTTGTTGTTGTTGTTGTTTTGATCATTTCATGCTTCATTTTTTGAAATTTTTTTGAAAATTTTTATTGGATATATTTTTATTAACATTTCAAATGTTATCCCTTTTCCTTGTTTCCCCTCCACAACCCCACTATCCCATCCCCCCTCCCCCTGATTCTATGAGGGTGTTCTCCCACCCACCCTCTTACCCCCTCCGGCATTCCTGCCCTGACATTCCCCTATGCGGGGGCATCGAGCCTTGGCGGGACCAAGGCCTTTTCCTCCGATTGATACCCAACAAGGCTATCCTCTGCTATGTATACATGCTTCATTTTTTGCCCTCAGTCCCCCTCCCAGAGTTCTTCTTCCTCTCCTCCCTCCCCTTCACCAGAGAAAAGAGCTCTATACCCTCAGGGATCCCCCTTCCCTGGGGCATCAAGTTTCTACAGGATCTGGCACATCCTCTCCAACTGAGGCCAGACAGAGCAGTCCTCTGCTACATATGTGCACGGGGGAGCTCAGAAGAGACTCAGGCCAGCTCATGTATGCTCTTTGGTTGGTGGCTTGGTCTCTGGGAGTTACAGGGGGCCATGATTCAGGACTCCGTGTTGGCCACTATGCTCTTGAAATGCTCTTGAAAGCTTGTATAGGGTATGAGACAATAACCAGTTCTTACCAGCTTTTCTCACGTATGAGTTGAATGTTTGATCGATCCAGTCTCAGTATACTTTGAGTGAAACACTTTAAAGTATGTCACACTGTTACTTCCCCAGAGTGACATTCCTCAGGCATGCCATTGTGCTGCCGTAATAAGGCTATCTTTATCTGAAACAGGCAACCTTTTCTCACTGTTTTGTTTGTGTGTCCATCTCTCATTTGCTTGCTCTGTTTCTGTTTCTCTCTGACTTTCTCTGTCTCTCTCTGTGTCTCTTTCATTTTGTGTGTGTGTGTGTGTGTGTGTGTGTGTGTGTGTTTTGCTCTTGGAGATCAAGCCTGGGGCTTCACACTATGAAGCTACATCTCAGTCCCTAATGCTGCCTGTAATGAACACTTTTGCTTGGCTGATTCTTACTGATGAAACTTCTCAGTGATGGCATTGTTGTGAAATATTTGTTCTACATTCTCCATGTCCCATCAGCGCACTTTCACGGTTTCCTGCTGAGTTTTAAACATAGTGAAATAGTTGAGAGACAGGAGTAGTTGTGGCTGAGTGTACACATCTGGGTACTGGATGCCCCTCCCCCCACACACACACCACAGAGAGGGTTGGGGGTGAAGAGACCAACAGAGAAGAAAATACAGCGTGGAAACAGAATTAACAACATGCCCCTTCCTTTCTGACTTGGAAGCTTGAAAGAGAGAAAAAGACAAAAGGAATTGCAAAGGCAATCTTGGCTGGCTGTTCCATGGCAAAGAGCGAGGCAGTTTATAAATCTGACCACATGGTGGTGTAGTGACCATGCATTTGGTGTGCACTCCGGGGACAGAGTCAAAACCTTTTAAATATTCAACATTCTTGCTTTTCCATATGGGATCTAAGCATTGAGATGACAGCAAACGTGGACGAGATCCAGGGAATTTGAGCATTGTGCCAAATATTATCTATAGTATTTGAGAATGAAGAAAATCTAGTTACACTCATACTTGGTTCTGGAATCTTGATGAAGACTACCAGGTCTGCAATGTGTAAATGTCAGTTAATTATGAGCTCGTCAGCAAGTTAGTAAACTGTGGGCCACTCTGGCACTTTTTACACAACAGATTCTCTTCTAGTTGGATGTGCTCAGTGGGCTGTGGGGTGGAATGGAACATAGAGTTTTCCTCCTCTATGCACTTTCTCTTGAACCCTGGATTATGAGGTTCATTTATTCTAGGCCACTCGAGTCCTATATAAATCCATTCAAAGAAAATATAACACAGAAGCACCAAAAGGGGTGTCTATATTCAAATTATTTTGAATGCTGTGTCTACCTAGAGCTTAACAGGGTATGTAGTGCCTGTTAACAGGATTATTGAAAGTAGGCATATGACCTGTAGAGCCTGCTTAATTTTTTTTAAAGAAAAGATAGTATTTCAAAGTAATTACAGGTTAACTTGACTAACTTAGGGGAAAATGGTCTATTCTGGCTTGCTTCAACTGATCCACTGGCTAGGAAAGCCAGTTGGATTTAACAGAGCAAACAGAACAAGGCAATTTTTATTTATTTAAAAATAAGACTTGGTGACCTAGATTTTTTTTAAATTGTTGGTTGCTTCTCTTCATGGAATGCCTTGGATAAAAATAGTTTTAGTTTTATAATACATAAAAGACAAACGATAATGTGCAAGATAATAGCTACCATACAACAAAGGGTTAATCATACTCATAAACACAAACAACTTATATACAGTGGTGTTGGGGGGGATTGTGTGTGTGAGAGAGAGAGACAGGGAGAGAGAGAGGGAGGGAGGGAGGGAGGGAGGGAGGGAGGGAGAGAGAGAGAGAGAACAACAATTAAATAAAAGTAATTAAGGAGCAATTCACAGGAGAATAGAAATAGCCAATCAACACTTGAAAAGATGTGCAGCCACACTAGCTGATGACTGAAAAGCAAAGCCAAATAAAAGTAGCATTTCCCACTTTTTAGATAAGAGAGGAAGAAGAAGAGAACGTTAAAGGATAATATTAGGGGTTTTAATGGTGTAAGACTTCTTATACTAAATTAGAATAGCAATTCTGTATAGAAATTTGGCAGCTCCCAACAATTCTAATGTGTTTGCCAAGAATTCTACTTTTAGGAATGTCTCCTCTTTTTTATAAATACTCAATACATGCCCACATTTATGTATACAAATATATTCATCATAGTATTGTTTATATGAGAAAGAGAGCCAGTATAATAATGCATGAACTAAATCACTCATAAATAAACATGGGATGTTAATACCATGTAACACACCACTGTTAAAAGAAATAAAGCAAAAGTGTCTGTATGTCTCTCTCTCTCTGTGTGTGTGTGTGTGTGTGTGTGTGTGTGTGTGCTGGTGTGAGCTGATATTAAGTACATTAATTAAAGAATGTGTGTGTGTAAATGTACAGAAACACATCTGACACAAAAAAGTCAGCTGTAAACTGTCAGTATTAACTCATTCTAAGTCTTGTGTGGGTGTGTGGCTTGTCAAGTCGAAGGACCATAACTGTATTTCTCTTTATATCTCTCCTTTAGAGTTAATTCTTTTATTTTTTAATTTTCATTGTGCATATTCATGGAATGTGGTTTTGTAATATAAAGACCTTTTCATACAAGTATACAATGTATAGTGAACACCTTCCTCCACAGCTCCTCCCCCTCCCTTCTCTCTTCCTGTCCCTCCTGTTGGCCTCCTTTGTTTCCCTAGACAGGAATGTTTCTCTTTATAGTCTCTTTACTATATTTTCATAATGATCAGGTGTTAATGTATTACAAAACTTAAAAACTAAATGCACATGAAAGATATTATTAGGTTTATAAATGTTATAATTTCAACTCTCAAAGCTTCTAATGTGCACAAATAATGCTTAAGCACAAATGCACAAAGCTAAGACCTACATGAGGTAGACATTCACAGCTATGTGCTCCTGATGCCCCTTAAGTTTGTTCATTTCAGAGAGTGAATTCACTTTCATTAGATTCTTTTGGCTGGCAGCTGGCAGCCTCTCTCTAAGGAATCATGTCAAAGGCTGGGGTGAGCAGCAAGCAAAGGAACTAGAAAATTGTGATTTTCTTTCCCTCACCCTCCTTTGTTACCTTCACAGATTTAGGACTGTTTTGCACGTGGCTTTTCAAGTCCTTTCTCATTTTAGGACGTTCCAAATAACACATATTTACTACTGTGTGCTCTTTAGTAATTGTCACTTGAGCTCCATGCTCTGGCTGGATTTTGGACGTTTGGAAAAGCATTTCAAGTTGCTTTCCAGGACTCTAGGGAAATCACACTAGAGCAATGTACATCTTTTGCTGTCTTTTCCTCTTCTTTCTTCCTAAGGACAACTAATGACAGAATCTATTCCAGAACCCATAAAATTGTCATTGTTTCCCTATTGACTATCTGGGGGTTTTCTCGATTGGCTTTTGACCCGCTCAAAAGGTTTTCCCTTTTAATCGACACGTTCATACTGTTCTTGATTTCAGAGTACCCTGTATATTCCCTTAGCATGGCAACATTCCATTAGGGTCCCATCCACTTCCAACCCTTAACTATTGACCCTCACAGGCAAAGGGAAAAAACCTACATGCCATGATGAATGCTATTCATTTCAGCTGATTACTTCACTTGCTTTTTTTGTGGTGGTACCTTAAGCACATACCCACAGCATATCTGGCAATTTGTGGCCCCGTGTACTACATTACAACAAGCCTAGAGATTGCTGGTCACACATCACCCTCAAATTCTGACCTGCAGTGATATTTGTAAATGGCATTTGCAGCCTTCTCCAATAGCTTCCCTAATTTGTTGTTCATTTATAAAGAACTCCTTGCTGGAGACCCTTCTTCCCCACACCATATATTTGCCCTCTGTCTTTAACTCCCCTCCAGAACACTTTCTCTGACCCTAGAAGGTAGCATATATCAAGAATTAGTTTTCTTCAGCGTTTGTTTCCATTTCTTTTGGATCTTAAGGTTAAAGGATGATGGAGTTGCCATCTATAGTACAATCTTGTACTTCCATGTTAAAAACTCCCTCTGTTTTCTTGTAATTAACAGGCATATTTTGTCTCTCACCAGCTGAGGATTGATGGAAATATTAACTAGTGTTAGCCTTAGGTTACATGACCCAGTGTGCGTCTCTGCTTCTGGTTCTTACTGAACTATCAAAACCAACTTTGTCAATATCCTCTACCACCAATTGTGTTGGTTCTGAACCACATTTTTCAAGCTAGTTAATCAGAAGGTCATAGCCAAGAGCAGAATGAAAAGCCTTTTTAAAGTCAATACACATTATGTTGTATGAAGCCCAAATCCATTAAGGCGAAATTAGATTGGGTCAGCATGTGCTGCTTTTGCCTTTCCCCACAATTTTGATTGAGGATTTTAAGGAGAAAACAAAAGTCAGTTTATGAGTGAATTGTCTTATATGACCGTTTTTATCTCTTTGCATTCATTGAAGAAGGGTTCATAGGTTCTTGTCCCTTCACAGAATCTAGAGAGGATTCTCTGTACCTTTGGGGATGAAAGTTCTGTGACATCAGTCAGCATGCTCGGTATCAACTAAAAGCATTCTGCATGAATTTTATGAAAATTGAGAAGTTGGTGCTCCTTGTTGCCCAATGACAGAGGGGGATATATGAATGTTCTCTTCAACCTAGCATCGTGTTTTCATTTACCTTCACATATATAGCCATGCTAGCTTACTGAGTCTTGACTTAAAATTAACTCATGGGCTCAAGTCATCCATTTGCCCTTTTGGTAGGCATGCACCAGAACACCAGAGTACCCATTTTATCTTTATGAGTAACTGTTTCAAATCTTTGTGGGTAAGAGAAAAAGGAATTAAGAAATAAATTCACCCACTAGTGTTTACATGGGTTGACTGGTCACAATTCACTTCAATTGAAGACCGGGATTGTTTTCTCCAAGAATTTTGCTGGGGTGGAGGATGACCAAAAGAACCTCCTTTATAGTCAGCCGTGAGTTTTGCCATACAGACTTTTAAAAAACCAATGCCAAGTTGTACCAACCACATGCATTTTTCCACACAGTACAATGTGTCTTTTAAAGTAAATACATGGCAAGCCAATGTTCTGGTACTTCCCGTTGAGCTTTTGCTGCTGCGTTGTTGTATGATTTTGTTAAAATACAGAAGATGGAATCACAGCTTAGTGACTGCAAACATATCAAACTCATCCTCAGAGTTTGGCATTCAACTACTCAAACCAAAAAAAAAAAAAAAAAAATGATAATTTTGGTTGGAAATTTACTCTTCTCATCTTTTCATTCTAGCAGAAGTAGAATGAAACCATTATGCTTAATTTTTACACACCAAGAAAACTTTGACTATTTCCAGGTTACATCTTGTTTTACATGTACTTTATGCTCATTGTAACTAGTAAGATTTCAATGCATACTGTCAAACCTTTAGAAAAAAATCAAGTACTGACGAAAATGTATTCATATAATTTTAGGCAAAAAAGCTTAAAATCTATACATTTATCTTTGTTTTTAAAATAAAGTTGTTCAATTTAATAAAAAAAGAAATTGAATGAAAGCATAACAATATTACTTGGATAACTGATAATTTAATTATTCATTTATTGATCACTCACTAGGAGCCATACTTTCTCTTAAGCAGTTTTATGGAATTAATATCTACTTTATATTTGGAATAAATGTAGGTTCAGAGGGGCTCAGTGGCTTGCTGAGAGTCTGGTCACTCTTTAGTAGGAGTTGAACTGTGCAGGTCAGAGAATTGTGTGAGTGAGGTGCATGCTATTATCAGAGGATGAGCATTTGTTTTACAGCCTATGGCATTCTAGATTTCTTTAAGTATAAAATTTTAAATAAGCAGCATTGTTTTTATTTAAAATGTGAGTTAATGTACCAAATAATAGGTATGACATTTTCATGTATATATAATCATTTTCATGTATATATAATCATTTTCATGTATATATAATCATTTTCATGTATATAATCATTTTCATGTATATATAATCATTTTCATGTATATATAATCATTTTCATGTATATAATCATTTTCATGTATATATAATCATTTTCATGTATATATAATCATTTTCATGTATATAATCATTATATTTGTAATCATTTATAAATTTATAATCATTATATTTTGCTCATTGTTCTATTGCTGTGAAGAACAAAGCAACTCTTATGAAAGAAAGTTTACAGATTTAGAAGTTAGTCTATCATCATTGTGGCAGGGAGCATGGTTACATAAAGACATGGGGAGAGAGAAGGGTGGAGAGAGAGAGGCTGGCATGGGATGTTGAAATCTCAAAGCCTATCCCACTGACATGTTTCCTCCAACAAGACCACAGCTTATACTCTGGTGAAATGTATGAGCCTATAGGGGCAGAGTTATTCTTATTCAAACCACCATACTATATTCCCCACTTCCTGCGATGTGTACCCCCAAAAAGTTTCCCTTCTGCTTTTGTGGCACATATATGATGGAAAAAGAGAAAAGTCTAAAAATGCAGATGTGGATTGTTGACTTCAATCTCTCTCTCTCTCTCTCTCTCTCTCTCTCTCTCTCTCTCTCTCTCTCTCTCTCTCTCTCTCTCTCAGAGATATTACAGAGAGAAACTGTGATATTCTGTTTTCCATTGTTTCTATGATGAAGCATATCTGCCATATTTTAAAATACTGAAGAAGCATTCCATACCATCGCTTTTTGTACTTCCTGCTAATCTGTCTTACATGTTTTTCTCATGACATGTTTGATTTACCTGGTTCTGAGAATACACAGATTTCTCTATTATTTTAAATTTTCGTCTTTGTAACATTAACATTTTCTATGCTGTAATCTATTTTAAAGGCTACACAGCAATCAATTGTTGTTTTTCCTCATCTAGAATTTAGGATGTTTTGTGTTCCATTATCATAAATACCACTCTATTTAAAGTTTTTAATCCATACATTTTTGCTGAGGTTTGAATGGGTTGTACCGACTTTCCTCAGATTTTATCACTTCATCACTTTATTTTGGTTTCAAAGATTTCTTTGAACTGGCCCCCCACAGTGAATTCATTTTATTTATTTTCATGTGTACCTGCATGAATGTGTGAACTGCTCTCCCCAGGGCCAGTGGAGGGTGTCATATCCCTTGAAACTGTATTGACAGGTGGTTTTGAGCTGTCATGTGGGTGCTGGAAATTTCCAGGAGCCATCTTTCCAACTCCATCCCACATTCAGTTTTGGTCTAATCCAATACCTATGCTCCCAACAAATAGACAGAACCAACCATGTTTCCATTGCCACAAATACTTCTATTGTTCACAATTCCTTTCAGCTCTCTAAACTCAGTGTAGCTTTTTATATCTGCTGGGGGGGGGGGGCTCTGCATATAGTGCCATGCATTTGTGTTTTGTGAGAGAAACCTGTGGTCATCTGTAGCATGTATATAGCTCCACTAAACCTCTTTTTTTTAAAACAACTTTATTTTACAAAACAAAGATAAATGTACAGATTTTAAACATTTTTTGCTTAAAATTATACATTTTTGTCAGTACTTTTTTCATATTTTAACATAATTTTTATATAAAACTATATGAATATATTTTTTAGTCAGTACTTGATTTTTTTCAAGGTTTGATAGTATCCACTAAACCTCTTAATCTCAGATTCCTAACCTGTGAAATGACCATAGTGGCACTGCCTTATGGAGATTTGAAATAACATATAGTAAGCATTTAGCTCATAGCAATTATTCAAAGACTATGGACAAAGAGGATGTTAGTGTTGTTTGTAGGTGCTTATGCACACAGTTTGCTCCATTAGTAAAGCTCTAATCTGATTCCTTATCAAGCACCACTTGCTCTTTACAATTCTGTATGTATATTACTTCTTGTGGTGTTTGTCTGGAGCCATTTTCCTAGTCTCCACCTTGTTTGGGATCTTTTTATACTTCAGTAGCACTCTGGAGTTCACAGTCATATATTGCTTCACTAACGATAATTCAAAATGTCTCAATTTTGGGAACTGCCCCTCTGAACACAATCTTGACCTTTCTTCATTCTTGAGAAGGAATGCTTCAATGTTCTCAGTTCCTAAGTCCATCTTTTATATTAAGTGCAAGTGAACATTTCCATCTCCCCTTTCATTATTGCCTTCCATATACACAGAACTGGCATTAGGAAGCCACTTAATGAATGCATTACATTCAATCCGTAAGAATTCTCCTGAGGAATACCAGCCATTTTATCAGATTGGTATACTGAGGCTTAGAAAATTGAAACAACTTGCCCAAAGTCATAGGTGGATACTTCTTGTGGTGATTTGCTTGGAGAAGGGACACATACAGATCCTTCATAGTCTAATATGGACCAGTGGTGGTTGATAGAGATTACCATTTGGATACAGGAACAAGAATAAGCAAGAAATTAACATTCCAGACAATAGTAGGCAAGCATCATGATATTCCCATTCCTTGGCTGTGTTTGAATTTGGCCCACCTAATTTATCTGTTGCCATATTGATAACCATGTTATCAATCCTACAGAGTTATTTACAGAATGGAATGACTCAATACATTTAAGGTATAGAGGACACGGCATAGCATGTAGCAAGCACAGGATTAAATATTAGTGGGTATTATTGTATTTGATAAACAGGGGAAGTAGATGAAATGTATTAATAACCTTATTGATACTATTGAATCTCAAAGGGAACAATCAATGGCCATTTTTTATTAAGTCGGGTAAGGGATCCAAACACCAGAGAGATCATACCAGGGAGGTAGTAAATTAATTCTCAATGGTCAGAAGCAAGTTAAGAGACTAAAGCTTAGGCTGGGCATCTAGTTCTATGAGATAAACTCTGCCTATAGTACATGAGGCCCTGGCTTTAATTAACCACAGCACCTCAAAAATATCAAGATAAATAGATAGATGATAATAGATGACAGAAGATAGATAGATAGATGATAGATGATAGATAGATAGATAGATAGATAGATAGATAGATAGATAGATAGATAGACAGAAGCACAAAAGCCAATAATGAGATGGTTGAAATGGTGAAGTGCTGACCCTGGTCATATTTATTTGGGGAGAGCAGTGCTAAGAAATAACCCAGGGACTTGCAAGTGTGAAACAAGTGCTCTGCTGCCATTTGTAAGTCATAAATGGTAATCATTCTGGAGAAGCAACTTCATTCCATTCTTTCTCAGAGAGGCCAAGCCAGTGAATGATAGCCATGCTTCAGTCTTTGGATTGAGATTTTGAAACAGAAAATAGCTCTAAAGCATTGGGAATAATTCCTTAAAAACAACACAACTTAAAAAGTAGAAAAACATATAATATTTCAAACGTTAAATATATTCATTGTTAGTATTTTTGAATTTACCTTTCTACATTTTTCTATATATATGTATTTTTTTTTTACAAAATGGAAATTATGCTATAAATACAGGGCTTAAATGAGGTTTTCCTCAATTAAAAACACAGCATGAATACTTTTTCATCCCATTAAGTAGTAACATAACCTAATTTTCATAGCTTTCAAAATCTTATGATTGTATAAACATAGATCTCAATGAGAAAGAATAGGGTATGGTGCCCTGGAAAGCCAATGTGTTTGTGCTAGACCTTCATAGAGCCGGCTTTGAAAAGGGATCTTGCCAAAACCTGGCTGGAGCTTGTGTGAAGTGACTCATGCCTTTAATCCAGCTATGTATGAGACAAAGATGGGAGACTGGTAGATCCAAGGCCTGCCTTATACTACAGAGTGAGTTCAGGGTTGCCCTTTGCAAATTTGTGAGATCCTGTCTCAAACAAAATGTATGAAGAGAGCTGTGGATGAAGCTCAGTAGTAGATCACTTGCCTAGTACATGTTAGATCCCAGGTTTCATCACCAGTGCCACAAAATTAAATAAAAGTAAGCCAGATAAACACCCAACAGGATAAAACACTGAAAACTGCAGAGTTGCAGTGGTTTGGATGAGAAACACTCCCCAGAGGCTCATGGGTTTGAACACTTGGTCCCCAGTTGGCTATGCTGCTTGAAGAGGTTAGTGAGCCTTTAGGAGGTGCAGCCTTGCTGGGGGGTGGAGCAGGCTGTGAGACTGTGTAGCCTGCCCCCACTTTCTGCTTAAGATTCCTGCTCCAGCCTCCTGCTGTGCCCTGCCTCCTTCATCAGTGCCCATGTTCCCTCTGGAAGCATAAGTGAAAACAAACGTTCCCTCTTAAGTAGCTTATGGCCATAGTATTTTAATCATAGCAACTGAAAAGTGACAATACAAATGTTCGTTTTAACTGTCACCGTTTTGTCTGTTTGCACATCTTTCTGTGTCAGTCTCTGTGGTGATCATGGTGGTATACACAGCAGATCTCCAACTGTGAAGAACAGAATGGACCACATGCCTACCCCAGCTGCTGTGTCCAGAGATCCTCTGCTAAGTTTGAATTCCCTCCTTGACTAATTAGATCAGGTTTCCACAGCACTCTGAGACCATTCCCAGTATGTTTTAGTTCTATTTTTTTCTCACAGTGAAAAGCTTCCATGTGTAATCCTATCTTAGGACTCTTGAAGGATCACCACTAACAAAAAGGGCCCAGGACAGAGCCTGCTGTATACGTCTACCAGCTACATGGAACTATGGTAGCAGGATATCAGCCCATTACAGCCTTGAAATGCTCAGGATGCTTGTTCACCTAACTTGTCAAAAGCCATTAGGGCTAGCTAAATCAAACTCACATCGAGAAAAGTGATGACTAAAGCGTTGTAGAGAACAAACGCTTAAAGTTGTAAATGTTTTAGCTCTCTTACAGTCTATAAAACTCTGAGGCCATCATTACTATGCAGCTACATAGTGACCCTAATGGTAGCACCAGTCAGTCTGCTTTTGGCCAAAGTTACTGCCCTCAATAACAGCATTGGCCCTATTGATAATAATACTATGAGCCAATATTCATCAAAAACTTAATTTGCTTTATTTAGGTACTAGACCAAACCTCATCCATAGATCATGATGTCCTTTGATGTCTTGAGCACTTTGTAGAGTTCATTATCTTTCTTTTCTTCAGGGAAATTGTGTTTTTAGAAGGTTAAATAACTAATTACTGGGGACACTTGTAATCTAATTGGAAAACCTCTGTTCTTAGCTATAAGGACCAGCACACCTGAAATACCTTTGAACCAGCTTCACTTTTCCAGTGGTGTTTCTAGGTCAGAACCTCAGGCTATTGGCTTGCTAAGAAGTCACCTTCCCTAATCCAGGCACTTGTTGCAAGGTGGGAAGTGGTATCGCCTATAGTTGAGTTAGATAGGGATATGGCATGAATTCTCATGCCAAATACTTTGTAGCCCAGAAGACATTATACAGTATAATCTTTTGTATTTAACTGGCAGAGAAACTGGGATTAGAAAAAAAGTGTCCATTTTCTTCTTTACATGTGAAGATCACATACTCATCAAGAATCCAATGGAACAATCATATCAAAAGCACAGCAAAGAAACAGAAATGGTATCTATTGGACTTTCCACACTCTTGTTCCAAAGAAGTCAGGGATAGATTTGTCCAACAACACTCCTCTGTTCTGTTAATATCAGACATGTCATTGTGATTGCCTTAATTGCTGCCATCCCTATGTGGCAGATGAAGTAACTATTCCTTTATGACTCGTGAGACATGCAAGAATTAATATATTACTGCAAGCTCTGCGCATGACATCAGCTTAGCCTGTACCCAGGCACACACCTAACATCACCTGAGTAGGCCAGAAAACTGCCAAAGGCCTGTTTAGCCATGCAGCCTACCCCAATGATGGACAGTTAGTACAGTCTTAGCATCAAGAATATTACAGAGCTAGAGAGGACTGCTCTAACTGACCCCTATTTTAAATTGTTGCAATCTCCTCCTCCTCCACTTCCTGCTGCTGCTGTTGCTGCTGCTGCTGATGTAATGTTCTCTTCCACCTCAGCTTCTCTGACTCAGCAGTGTGGAAACTAAGTCGGTGAATCAATGAGTTCCTTCCTATTGATCCTAAAGTCAAAGTAGGCTAATAGCTGGCTAGCCACACTAATCCCAACACATCAGAAGGGTACATTTGGAGCATTCAAAGTGATAGACCCTGGTCCTGGTGCTCAAGAGCTTCTACGTACTGAGCCAAATAACTGGACTGGATTTTGGTAAACTTCTTTATCATTTAAAAAGTAATTTATTATCTTAACTTTATGTGCACTGGCATTTTGCCTACATGCATGTCCATGTAAAGGTATCGTATTCTCTGGAATGAGAATTACAGGCAGTTGTGAGCTGATAGGCGAAACCGGGATCCTCTGGAAGTGCTGCCAGTGCTCATAATTGCTGAGACACCTCTCCAGTCCCGCTGCTGAATTTCTAAGAAATAAGAATATTTGGGTCATTCCACCTAGTCTCAGGTACTTATATACTTATCTCCCATCTTTCTCTTTATTCCTCCTACCTTTATTTTTCTTCCTTGATAGACACACCATGGAGCCTGAACTAGATAGAGCTCATGCTTCTACCTCCAGATGACAGACTCAAGTAACCACACCAGGACTATTGTATACTCACCAGTCACATACATCTAAGTAAAGAAAGAAGACGGAGGGGATAGGAAATACATATTCACATCACCATTACTATTATTTATAGTATACTGGTCTCATGCAAAGCAATGGGATATATTATGCCAGTATGGAAAGAAGTGATCTAAGAGAGGTACTAGCTCCATATTACAAACCCTGAAGTTTGACTCAGGGTGGCTTACTACTTTTCCCAAGTTCAAATATAGTTAGGAGATGGCTAAATGCCTACCTACAGAAAAAAAAAAAAAACATGTTTTGTTTGGCACCAAATACACATAAATATAATTATTGTAAAAAGCAATTTTATGCATGCAGAAGAACATATACCATATTGTCAGATGTGTTACAACTTAAGGCTAAAATGTGTACTGCTGGTGAGAGTGTGCGTATAGAGACTAGGGATGTTCAGGGAAGAGAAGAGATAGTAAGAAGTGGAGATCCCATGAAAGAGTCCTGAAGAAGATGCAAATTTACTAAAGTTTGAAATGTAACACATGTGAAGCTTGGCCTTCATGTGGGACCATTAAGAACTAGAGCACAGCCTGTCTCTGACTCTGTTGCCTGCCTTTGAGACCCTCTCCCCTAACTAGACTCAATAGAAGATGCTCCTAGATGAATGCAGCTTGACAGGCCAATTCTGGTTGATAGCCATGGGAGGCCTACCTTTCTCTGAAGAGAAAGGGAAGGGAGATGGAGGAAAGAGGGAGGAGCTAGGAGAATAGAGGAAGGGAAGAAAAAACTCTAATAAATTTTAAAAGAGCAAAAAAAAAAACAAAAAATATATTTTCTTTATTTAAAATCTTCAAGGTTTTTGGCTTATTTTTGAGATTGTAATTTAATTACAGTGTTTCTCTCTTCTCTTCACTCCATCCAATGCTCTCTTTGTTCATCTTCAAAATCATGACCCCTTTTCGTCAATTGTTACAGCAAGTGTATGCATATTTGTGCATACATATTTTCCTAAATATAATCTGTTGTTTGCACGTAACATTTTTATTTATTTGTTTTCCATTATTCAATCTTTTATAGAGAAAAGTAAACTATGTGGTTCTGAAGACTGAATTGTTGAACCTTATAAAAAGTTTTGTCTTTTTATTCTTGAAAAATTTGTATTTTGTAGTTGTAAAATTAAAGTCTTTATCTTTTTAATTTTAGGATCTTTTAAAATATATCAATTAAATATTTCGTATTCTTTTTTTTTGCCTGTTTTCTGAATTATTGGGAGGGGATAATTCCTACTCCTATTGGGCTTTTCTATTTCTTTTTATAGACTATTTGCTTGCACATTTTTAAGATTATGGCATAAGTGTATAGTAATGTAAAGCAGTCTTATGATTATAGTTATTATAAAGTAATCATCTTTAACAATATTTTAATAGTCACTAGCTTGACTGAATCACATTTTTATTTCTTTAGAATGCTCAAGGCATGCATTATATCTCCATTTTCTCCTTAACCTTTATCTTTTTAATGGCTCTGCTGTAAACCGCATTGAGTTGGCCTTTTTTACTAATCTCTTCTAAACATCTTTCTTGTTAGCAGAAGCTTTTAGACCACTTACATGTCACATAATTCACATCTATTTGGAGTTCTATGTTCTGTATTAGCTTGTGCTTTCTATTGTCCAAACTGTTCTTTCCATCTGTGCCACTTGATCTGTGGTGTGTGTGTGTGTTTGTGTGTCTGTGTGTGTTTTGTAATGACTTCAGACAGATTGGCCAGCAGCTAGACTTCAGAACAGTAACTGCATCTATGCTTCTCCTAAGATGATAGTTAGCTATATGGGTCAGCAGATTACAATTATTAATGAATTTTCTCTTGTTCTTTTAACCCTACAAGGAGCTATAATTATAGAAGCAGTATTATATACTCCACTTTGGATGACTCTGTGCTTAATCTTCTGTCATACACACCTCAGACTCATGGAAATTGGAATGGCAAGGCCTCAGATTCAGTAAGTGTCCTGATAGTTCACTAGAACAATAGCCCACAGCTAGAGCACAGATCTAATCTTTACTCACATTCCAGTCCAATAACTACTAACTTTTTGTTCATTCTGATATTGTTATGAAGATGTTTTGAATATTTCACTCCCATTTTAAGTTTAGTTTAGTGCTTGTTTTGAAGTAGGCGAATCAGTAAAGAAGCCACCAAAGTCAGCTTCCCCTTCTTTCTGTAACAGTTTCTTTTTCCTGCACTCTTGGAGGTATCTGCTTCCATCCACTTTGACACATTTTTTTTTCCTTAGCTTTGAACTTACCTTAGGAGAACTTCATGGCTTCCTCTATCCTCACATCATTTATGTACTAAAGGGGAAAATCATGTCAAAATGTGTAAGAATAATAAAAGAGCTGCAATCAAACTACAGAGGAATCAATAAATTATGATTCAAGATTCCACAATAAACCAATGCCTTAATCTAGTAAAGACCCTGAAAAACAAAAATCCTTTCAGAATCTCTACAACATTTCTTTCTTACCTTTTTCATCTTCACTAACTTTAAACTTATTTTTAAATGCCACAAACATAAGAAAACTGAAAATATAACTTTTTAAAAAATTTTATTGCTACAATGTCCTACTGAAAACACAGTATTTGGCTATATTTTGGTTAACTGCATATAGTAGTACAGCTTGAAATACTTTAAAACTATCTGTAAACACAGTCTACAAGATTTCTATGTAACAGACATCTGACTTGTAGATGAATCTCAGGAATGCAATCTGTTTTAGAAACATGGCCTGCTTGTAACATGGTTTAAAAATACATATTAGGGCTTGACAGGGTAGCTCCATGATGGAATACTTGCACGTGGCAGCAAGATCATCTCCAGTAAAGCAAAACTTAAAGTAAATAAATACTTGTTAACACAATGTTATAAATACACCAAAGGAAATGTTATAGAAAAATGTCTTCAGCTTTTATGAAATAAATACAATTGTTCGTTTCCTCCCCTCCTTTCCTAACACTTCTTTCTGTGCTCAGAGGATTTTCCCAGAGCCATGGGAAGTACAATGATGAATTCTCCTTTTTGAAATTTTTCTGATGTTCCATACTCTTCAGTGTTGTGCAATTTCTTATCAATAATGTGCAGGATCTGCGAACTATTCTGCCAGTCTGATGCTTTGTTATTAATAACTACCATATTGCTGGACTTTTAAAACTGATTTCAATATTCTGCTCATTTTTCTGTTGTAAATGTGCTTTGGTATTCATTTTCATTTCAACTAGTATATTAGTATATTATTTTATTAGAATTATATTAGAAGATATTGATAGCAGTAAATTTACTGGGTGTGAGCTTGGTAACATTTAATAACTTTTAGTACACATTGAGCTCTGGAAAAAAAATTGGTATCAATATGTAGTGACACCTGTGGATGATGGGTACATTCATCTCCTTTGACTGCAATCAAAACACATTATTTCCATTTTCTGTTGAATAATGTTTGCAAATGGTGCATTTATTCATAAGTTGGGATAAGAAGCTGTTTGCTGGAAGGCATGATTGCCTAATTGCCTATCTCCTAAAAGATGTGGAAGTATAGAAAAAAGAAAGAAAGAAAGAAATGAGGAAAGAAAGAAAGAAAGAAATGAGGAAAGAAAGGAGGAAATAAAGAAAAGAGGAAAGAAAGTAGGAAAGAAAGAAAAGAGGAAAGAAAGGAGAAAAGAAAGAAAAGAGGGAAGAAAGAAAAGAGGAAAGAAAGGAGGAAAGAAAGAAAAGAGGAAAGAAAGAAATGAGGTAAGATGGGAGGGAGTGGGGAAGGAAGGAAGGGATGGAGGGAAATTTGTGATAGTCATGATGATTATGATAGAAAGATCACACCATCTTAGGCAGAACTGCTTCCAGCACACCTTATTAACTGTATCATGAATGAAGTAGAGAATTCTGGCAAAGCGACTGTTCACTCCACAGAAGGGAGAGTGCTGTGTGATGAATACATGAATAATCTAATAAAGAAGAATAAAAGGTAGCAGCTGTCAAGTACTTTCCAGGCAAAGAGAATGATAGAGTGCAATGATTGCTGGCACGCTAAAGAAATCTAGATGCCAAAGAGCTAGCAATGGGCTTTGGCTTCTAATCAGCCAGTTGATGCCACATTTCAAGAGTGTTTCTCAGGATTATCACCTTTCCAGTTTTGACCAAACAGAAGTTCAAAACTACTGACATCCAGAGATGCAAGGACTGGTCCTTAAGGCTCTTGACTCTAAGCCTCTCACGTTTCAAATGACAAATAGTTCTCATCATTGATATCACTCAGCATAGTGGAGCTTTGGCACAGCAGAAAAGAAATTAGACTTTCTTACTTTTTGGTGGCATTCAAGTTGAACACTAAGACAATTAGTTGGAATCCCCCATGGAGTGTTAGGGAAATGGCTTGCAAGCAATTTTAGGGTGCATTTTGTAGTGGTTGTTACCAGATGGGGATGAGTCCTTTGTGTTGAATCTTGCAAGTGTGTATGATCTGGCAAAGGCTAGCAGTAAAAGGGGCATATGTGTGAAGAGAGCACTTAGCATCATCACTTTTGCAGCTGCAGTGACACAGTCATTCCTTCTGATTAAATAAGAAATTTTCTTAGTGATCCACTTTCTCATCATTAAGGACCATTAGTAACTACTCTTTGTATACATGGAACCTAATGGAGAGCCAGCGCTGCTTTTACTGAAGAGTTTCTAATTTTCAACAGGAAAATGGATAAGACTAGATGCAGAATTTAGATCCTTCCTCTAAAGCACTTTTAAAATTACCCCCCTTTGCTCCTCTACTCTGGGAAATAAAGCTGCCACACAGGGACAGGAATCCTACAGCAGGAAGAACCTCTCTTGGTCCACTCCCCTGGGCTGTAGTTCAGGCTTTAGTCCCAGGGGAGCACACTCACCCCTCTCAATTAAAAGCTCACACTTAAAAAAAAAAAAAAAGAGGAAAAAAAACCACAGCTTTGCTGATTTCTCTAATCCTTTGGAGTCCATACTGTTCAATTTGATGCCCAAGTCATTTACTAGGCCAAAAGGACTTCTTTAAAGCCAGAAACCAACTCTTATCTGTTCAAATATTTCAAGAAATGTTTGTAGGCTAAGTTCCCCCAAATCAGGCCATACTTGAGTGAGAGTGTTTGAATAAGCTGCAGTAAACTGTTTTGATCCTCATGGTAAAGCTGTTGAATGAGGGTTAGAAGCTGTCTCCAAACTAATAGGCAAGAGGGAGACAAGGTGAAATAACTCCATGTCTTCTTTATTTTTCTTTTTTTGAAAATTTTCAGCATTTACATTTCAGATGTTATCTCTTTCCCACAATCCCATTCCACCCCCATTGCTTCCATGAAGGTGCTCCCTCTCCCAACCACTCTCTCCCACCTCAGTGCCTTGGCATTTCCCAATGCCTGAGAAAACAGCTGTACCAAAGCTATCCTCTGCCGCATATGCACCTGGGGCCATGGGTCTCTCCATGTGTGCTCACTGGTTGGTGTTTTAGTTCCTGGGAGCTGTGGTGGGTTTGGATAGCTGATAATTTTGTTCTTCCCATGGGGTTGAGTAAGACTCATGAACATCCCTCCAATCCCCTGCCTCCCTGTTTTGCCCCATTTGTCTTCTCTTCAGTCTATTGCATTGGGTCAATTAAATAGCTTTTTGAAACTGTAACTTTCCTTTGATTTTGACAAACGGTGATTTATTGAGCAGATCATATTGAAAGTTCTAGGATGATCGTCAAGTCATTGCAGTTACTCTGTAGATTCAGAGATAAATACGACCAATGGAGTACACAACCAGAGGAAATTTGAGCCAAAAGCATTAAATTTCATTTTCGCTAACAGGTCTGTACAAAATGTACTTTGGTTTCTTGGCCATCTGGCTGTACATCAGTTTAATTTTTGTTCTTGACATGATAAATACCAGTCAAGTAGACAGCTTTGGACAGATCTTGTTTCTTTTACTAGGTGAAGGATTAGTGGATAATCCTGAGACTGTTCTTTGTGTGTGTTCTTGAAGCCTGCAAATGTTAAAGCCATTAGGATGTGGGGCACCTTGCGTCAGATAGAAGACCACTCTATTGGCCAATGCTTTTTAATTAACAGGGGTTTGGTATCAGCTTTCCTGTCTCCCTGTTCAGTTTCCATGACTGCAGGTGCATCCAGTTGTGATTGCAGAACAACAAAGGGGAGTATGATAGCGTGATGGCAGAGGCACTTCGGACAACGATGATGATGGCCCATGGCCTGTAGGCCCCGTGTTTTCTGTCTCCTGCTGTACACATTTCCAAAGAACTGTTCTTTAGGGAAATTCTAGTTCAACTGGTTTGACTGATCAATTCTTTCAACAAATATTTGCTGAACACTGCTTTTATCATTGGGTCTTGTATTAGGCCCTGACAATGAACAAGGTTAAGTCAGCTAGCTAAAATCTAAGGCAGTCAACTGGGAGAACATTAAAGTACATTAATGTACTGAATTCACTACCTTCACCTCATGTGAATGTATAATTTGCTGCCTCTCTAAACATGCTTCTATGTTGAAAATAGATGTCTCCTATTAAATGCTCTCTAATCTCAAACATAATGCTGCTTCCAAATCTGCTCATTACTATGAGGTTGTAGATTGTCCTGAAGCAGTTTGTATGTTAATGCTAATTCTGCTTCCGCAAGAAGGGATGCCCAGTCACATACTCAAGAGGTGATTATCTAAACCTTCGCATTTTAATTAGTAAAATAAAGGAAAGCCAGTGATTGGGCGGGGTGAGGGAGGAGGAGAGAAGGGAGGTCTAAGAGGTAGGAGGACGAGAGGTCAGAGGAGGAGGGGAGGTCGTGGCAAGACGGAGGTTCCCAAGGACCAGCTAGACCCAGGTGATATTGATTGGCATTAAATAGCTATGAACATTAACGATTTTATAGGTCTAGTATCTCATATAGGAGGGCAGCTTGTATCTTTGTCTATTTGATGCAATATTGTTGTAAGGGGGGTTTGTGGATTGAGAGTTGAATATATAAACCTGTACGAAAAGCTATCATGCTGTAGAGATGTGTTTGTGGGATTTTGGGGTACAAAAACACCTCGGGACATATGTGGAGAACAGGCATAAGTAAACTGCCAAGGGAAGGGAGCTGTGCGAATGGAGTGAGACCCAGGTGGTGGCTTGGACCAGGTGCGTGGCTCCGTATCAGGGTCGGGACTGAGGAGCGAGACCTCAGGGCCGGTAAAGTGACAAACCAAAGGATATTTTTGAATATTTACTACAACATGATGTCATAAGAAGTGTCATGGAAACAAAGAACAGAGAACATAGTGAAGTTCCACACATGACATTTGGCATGATTTTTAGTTCAGTTCATAAACTATGGGACTTAGTATATGGATCACCCTGAAAGGGGTATTCCTGGTTCCTCACTTGTGTAAATGCCTCCATCAGCAGACACCCTAGGTTTTGTATCTAGCGCTATTCTTGACCTAAATTGAAGAGAAGATGGGAAGAGAGTGAGTGATTATAAGGATCAGAGAATTGTGAAATTTTATGCTAAGAATCTCTTGTGTGTGATCAGATGTAGCTGAAGAGTCATCAGATGTGGTTAGCAGGAGACCAACACATCTGAAATGAAACCTTTGTTTTTCTGGGATGATTGATACTCAACAGCTGGGGATGAGACCATCATCACATAGGCAAAAATCTTCTGAGAGCTATTTCCTCAAGGTCAGCACACAGAAGCTTCAGTCCAGTGGAGACTGGAATAAACCTTGTGCTGGGAACGAAACTTGTTAATGTGCAAGAGTTTTCCAAGTGGCATTGATTCTGAAGGTCAGAATGGACCATAGAGAGCAACTAAAGCTTGGCACAAAGAGATGCCATTGAAGTTGCAGCTTCAGTTGAAGAAGCCCCAGGATTGAAGGGTTGTGGAAAGAAGTTGAGGCTTGGTATCATGTGGCAGAAAAAGAGTCCCTGTAGGGAGTCTAGCAGAGAGTATTGATGAAGGTGTAACTCAGTTGCATTGTAGATCCCAGCATTTTGGAGATGCTAGTCATAGGATGACTCTCAAGAACAGCAGCAGCTTTGACTGGAGCTTGCTTAAGTCTTGGAGAGCAGCTGTATGAACTTCAGAGGGTGAAACCAGAAAAGTGGTACAAGTGCTTTGGAACCAGGAGATTATGAGTGGATCCTAGATGTCAAATCCTGACCTTTTTACACAGTTGGATTGTTTTGATTTGATTTCGACTATACCTCAACTATTTCCTCTTGTAGAAAGAAGTGTTTAATTTGTCTATTGTTGTTGTTGTTGGTGGTGGTGGTGGTTTTGTTTGATTTTACAGAGATCCACAGTTGAGGAGACTTAGAACTTGGAGAAAATGCCCCAACTAGTTTGACCTGTGGGACATTTTTAGAAAATGATGATGGAAGAAACCAGCTCAGTGTAGGTGGTGCCACCACTGGGCTGCTGGTCCTGGGTGCAATATGAAAGCAGGCTGAGCAAGTTCTGAGCAAGGAAGTCAGTAGGCAGCACCCTTCACAGACTCTGCCTTGAGTTCTTGAACTGAGTCCATGGATGGTGGACTACCAAGCTGTAAGACGAAATAAACAATTTCTTTCCGCAGATGCCTTTGGCCTTCATGTTTTATCACAGCAATAGAAAGCCTAACACAGTCTATGAGTTCTGCCACATAAATATCCATCACATAGTCCTGGACCAACAGAGCCAATATTGCCATGAATGCTCTGCTCAGATCCTCTGAATCCTGATCTTCCTCTAAACAAAAACCCTTAGTTATTTCTATGTACAGAACATTATTGTGAGAAATTGTCCTCTGGATAAGTTATTTACAGACATTTTCGTTCACATCCATACATTAGATAACTGATTCTGTACAGAATACAACTTTTTACATGGTTGTGGCATATGGAAAGCTCACAAACATTTCTATACTATGAGAAAAAATGATTTTAAAAAGCACTATGATACAGCTGTGTAACATCATGGTTTGGAATAACTGATCTATTTCCTAGAGATGACTGGATTGCCTATATTCTTTATCAAGCTCAAAGCAGATCTGGTACCAAGAACCCAAGACTTTGGTGGCCCTTTGCTTTCCAAAAATTGTATTTGTTTATAATAATAGTACATATTTATGAGGCACTGTGTGGTAACAAACAAGTTGGGGAAATTAGCATTGCTACTTCTTAGCATTACTTTGGTTTTGAAGCTTGGGAGCTCCTCTCTTCTAGTTATTCATCAATTATGTAATAGGCCAACACTTCTCAACCTGTGGGTCATGACCTCTTTGCAGGTCGAATATCAGATATCCTGCATATCAGACATTTATTGTTGTGCTTTCCAACAGTAGTAAATCACAACTGTTTTAATCGTATTAAAGGCTCACAGCATTAGAAAGTTGGAGAACTACTGGGATATGTTATTGCAAATTATATAGCATCTCCCTTACACTTTAGAAGAGCTTATTTGATCAGTTTTCGTATAGCCATTATACAGTTTTCCACTATCTTCCCTCCTCTACACTTTCACCTTCTTGTTACCACTGTTTCACCTTCCAGTAGATTGAGGAGGTTGGTCAAGACAAGGTCTCACTATGATTCCAAGTCTTGTCTGAATCTTAAGATGGTCTGCTTCAATGCTGAGATTACAGGTATGAATCACCTTGCCTGGTGTCAATGTTTTAAAATTCATCCACAATTAAATCAGAGTGAATACATTGAATTTATCTTCCCGAGTCTGACTTATTTTGCTTAACACAATCTCCAGTTCCATCATTTTCCTAAAAATAATATGATTTCAACCTTCTTTATAGTTGAATAAAACTGCATTGATTGTGTATAATGCAGTAACTTTATCCATTTTTCTATTGATGGGCTAGATTATTGTGAATGGTTTAATAATAAACATGTGCAGATATCTCTGTAATATGTTGAATCAGAGGTATACACACAAGAGCACTGTAGATGGAACATATGATAATTTTGTTTAGGCTCCTGCATAGCCTCCATATTGTTCTCTGCAGTGGCAGCCAAGAATGTATGAAAATCCCTTTTGTCAACGTGCTTGCCAGCACTTTCATTTTCTGTCTTTTGGGTGATAGCCATTCCCACTAGGGAGAGAAGGTACTTCATTAATGGCATGTTTTAAAATTGTATTTCACAGTGTGTATGAATTTGTTCGTCATATGGAATTCCATCATGTGTGAAATGAATATTCACCTCCTGTACTTGTTTTAAACTGGATCCTCTCTTTTCCTGGTATTGGGGATTTTTTTAAACAACTTTATTTTACAAAACAAAGATAAATGTACAGATTTTAAGCATTTTTTTGCGTAAAATTATACAATACATTTTTGTCAGTACTTTCTTTTTTCAGATATTAAAATAATTTTTACATAAAACTATATGAATATATTTTTAGTCAGTACTAGATTTTTTTAAAGGTTTGATAGTATGCATTGAAAACTTAATAGTTACAATGAGCATAAAGTACATGTGAAACAAAATGTAACATGGGAATAGTCAAAGTTTTCTTGTGTAAAGATTTTTTTTGTTTTGTTTTGTTTTGTTTTCTTTATTTCTTGGACTTCATACAGTCTGTGAGTTGTTTCTGGGGGAGTGCAAGCCTCTGGCGTTAGCATCCCACTATCAGTGACTGCATATTATGTCTGTTCTTTTGTGACTGGGTTATCTCACTCAGGATGATATTCTCTAGATGCAGCCATTTTCTTAAGAATTTGGTTAAGTCATTGTTTCTGGTGGCTGAGTAGTATTCCATTGTGTAAATGTACCACAATTTTTGTATCCATTCATCTTCTGAAGGACATCTGGGTTCCTTCCAGCTTCTGGCTATTATAAATAGAGCCGCTATGAACATTGTGGTGCATATATCTTTGATGTGTACTAAGGTGTCTCTGGGGTATATGCCCAGAAGTGGAATAGCTGGGTCTTCAGGTAGTACTATATCCAATTTTCTGAGGAATCGCCAGACAGATTTCCAGAGTGGTTGTATTAGCTTGCAACCCACCAACAGTGGAGAAGTGTTCCTCTTTCTCCGCAGCCTCGCCAGCATCTGTGTCATCTGAGTTGTGAATCTTGGCCAATCTGACTGGTGTGAGGTGGAATCTCAGGGTTGTTTTGGTTTGCATTTCCCTGATGGAAATAAGAATGTGGACCACTTCCTCAGATGTTTCTCAGCCATTCGATATTCCTCAATTGAGAACGTTTTGTTTAGCTCTGTACCCCATTTTTTAATAGGGTTATTTGATTCTCTGGTGTCTAGCTTTTTGAGTTCCTTGTACACCTTAGATATTATTAGGCCTCTATCTGATGTGGAGTTGGTAAAGATTATTTTTTTTTTGAGCCAGGATCTTATTAGGTAGCTCCGACTAGCCTCAAGCAGATATGCTCTTGACTCAGTGGCCTCTTAAGTGTTGGGATTACAGACCTACCCAGATATGCCAGGCCTCAGCACCAAGATTTGTGTAAATTCATCAGATATTCTAAATAATTATTCTATCCCAAATGAATAAGTTTGAATATTCCTCTCATTCTGTAGATTTTCTCTTTACCATTTTGTTTCTTTGGTCATGTAGAAGCTTTTTAGTTTGTTTTGTTTTTAATTATTTTTATTGGATATTCTTCGTACTTACAATTCAGATGTTATCCCCTTTCCACCAATCCCAACCCCCCTCCTCCACTCATTGCCTCCATGAAGTAGCTCCTTCTCTCAACCACCTTCTCCCACTTCAGCGCCTTGGCATTCCCCTACACTGGGAAAATGACCTTTTGCTGGGCCAAAGTCCTCTCCTCCCACTGATGCCAGAAAATGCTATCCTCTGCTGCATATGCACCTGGAGCCATGGGTCTCTCCATGCAAACTCATTGGTTGGTGTTTTAGTCCCTGGGAGTTGTGGTGGGTTTGGTTAGTTGATAATTTTGTTCTGCTCATGGGGTTGCAGACCCTTCAGTTCCTTTGGTTCATTCTCTAGCTCCTTCATTGGAGTCCCCGTGTTCAGTCTGATGGTTAGCTACAAGCATCCTCCTCTGTATCAGTATGGTACTGGCAGAGCCTCTGAGGAATTCTGCCAGGAATCAGATTCCTGCCAGGAAGCACTATTTGGCATCAGCAATAGTGCTTGGGTTTAGTGGCTACAAATGGGATGGATCCCCAGGTGAGGCAGTCTCTGGATGATCTTTTCTCCAATCCCTGCTCCTCTATTTGTCCCTTTATTTTCTCCCATGATTGTTTTATTCTCTCTTCTAAGAAAGATTGAGGCATCCACATTCTGGCTTATAAATCAATACATCTCCTTTTTGTTTCTACTTCGTGTGCTTCTAAGATCTTGTTCTTGTTTATTTTGTTTTGTTTTTTTTGAATTTTGGGGTATTTTTAGCATTATCTGTGCCAATGTCCTGAAGAGTTTCCCCTTACATCTTTTTTTCTTTGTTCTAGTTTTTGGTCTTATATTAATGTCAAGGCTCCATTTTGAGTTGATTTTGAATATACAGAATGATTGGGACAAGCTTTTTCATGTATGAGTATTCAGTGTCTCAGCATCACTTCCTCAAGAAGATGTTTTTTCTTGTATGTTTTTGGCACCTCTCAAGCTCAATTGGCTGTAAATGTGTGGGATTATCCAGATCCTCTCTTTTAGTCCATAGGACAGTGTTAACAATTTTATGTCAGTGCTAAGTTCAGTGTCCCTGGTGATCATCCTTGAGTCTGTTCTCTCCTAGAAGCCTAGTTCTCTCTGAGCTTGTTCTGTCATTCCTATCTCAGGTTCAAAGTGGTGCCAGCTGCTAATACCTACAGGTGGCTAATAGGAATGTTTACTCACCTACCTTTGAACAGCTTGCTAATCTTATCACTGCTGGTTATAGGAGAGCATTCTCCTGCCAAGAATACTCTTTCATCTTTAAAAACCATTCTTTCCTGACCTTGACCTCCCACATACCCCACAGGTAGCACTTGGCAGCTGCTCTTTGTGCTTCCCTCCATGCAAAGCATACCTTTCCCAGGAAAGCGCACTGAGCCTGCCACAAGGACCCCTCTCTTCCCATGAACATATTTAAAATTTCCCAGACTCTAGGCCAGTGGTTCCCAACCCTCCTAATGCTGGACTCTTTTAGTACAGGGTGCCATTCTGTGATTATAACCCAAACATAAAATTATTTTGATGTTACTTCATAACTGCAATTTTGCTACTGTTTCGAATCATAGTGTAAGTATGCAGGACATCTGATATTCAACCCCTGTGAAAGGGTTATTCAACCCACAAAGGGATCACAAGCCACAGGTTGAGAACAGCTATTCTAGAACTTCCCAGAACTCTAGATCCTAAATCTAGATGTCACTGTTGGGTCTTGGCAAACTTTCATTAACACCTCTAAGGCCATAATCTGGCCACATTTTATTTGATAGGATATATGGAAAGCAAGTTTGTAGAATCTTTAACACTAATGAGAAAATTTAAAAAGGAAAACTTTCTAAGGGAGAAAAGTGTCTCTTTCCAACATTATAAGTATAATTCTATATATTCTTCAGTGCTTTGATTCAAATGTGGGTTCTCCCTTCCAGCCATCACTAACAAGTCTGAATCCCAGTGTAGCAGTGTTGGAAGGCAGGATTTCTAAGAGCTTCGTAGGTCTTTAAGAGGTGATCAGATTGTTAAAGGGGATTAATGCCTTTCTACTGAGACTGGGTTTAGTTCTCAGGAGAGTGGATTAATTGTTACAAGTATGGGCTCTTAAAGAGTAGCTTGCCTTTTTTTCCTCTCACCCTCACTTTCATTCATAGCTACTCATCTGTCTCACATATGCTTTCTTTCACCTTGTCACGAAACTTACCATTTGATGGGGCACCATGAGGTGACCTGCATACAAACAGCCACCTGATCTTGATTTTCCATACCTCCAAAGTCACAAGCTATACACATTTCTCTTTATATATTATCCACTCCTAGAGATTTGTTTTTTATAACAGCAGACAAGAGAATAAAACATCTAGACTGATTTAGTTCTGAAATAGTTGTGTGTATATGTGCATGAATGTTATGGGTATAATTGTATGCATGCAATTTTATATGTGAATTTGCATATATTAGAGTTCAAGGACAACCTTGGGTATTGATCTTTGTCTTCACCTTGTTTAAGACACAGTCTCATTGTTGCTGTAAACACCAGGGTAAATGGTTCATGAGCTTCTGTGGCTTAGCTTGCTGGCCTTCCTTCTCTTCAAGGAAGCACTGAAGTTACAGGTACTCATTTTACCTGTCTGAATGTCATGTGGGATCTGTGAATTTGAACTCAGGTCCTCATTCTTGTATGACAAGTGTTTTTTACTCATTAAGCCACTGCTCTAGCCCCTAAATTCTTTAGATTGACCAATATCAACATAATATGAGAAATTAATCTTGAACTCAGTACCCACCTCATTAGAATGTGTCAGTGGGCATCTTGTACCTCAAAAAGCATCTTATGTATTTGTATGAAAATGCATTTATGAAACCCAGAACCTACTACATGTACAATGATGAATATACACCTAATTAAAACATCTTGTTAAATAAAATAAGAATATGGTATAAACAGCTGGTATCTTAATTCTAGGTCAATTTATTTCCTGTGAAATCTTGAATTTTGGCTATTAATGGGGAATATAACACTGAGCACTGGCCACTGTTCATTCCCTTTGTGAGATCTTCCTCTTTTCACTAGTACTCTCATTGCCTTTACACTCAATGTTCTTTGCCTACCTCCTGCTCTATCTCCTACCACAAAAAAGATCATCCAGTGCTACCCCCTGCATTGCTAGACATCTGCATATAAAAGGAAAGGAAGAAATTTAGTTAAAAGGAATGACTGGTCAAGACAAAAGTTAAGGCAGATTAGATGTGAAGTTCTATTGGCAGTGAGGATTTTAGATGCCATTTAGATCCCATGAGAAGTTGCTTGTTTGTTTCTTCCATGGAGAAGGTCAGCTCTGAGGAGAATGACACCTATGCCAACTTGCTTCATAAAGGAATTAGTAAGGATAAAATTAGGTCAGAGACCTTCAAGTGCTTCAGACTCAAATTAAATTAAGCCTCTGATTTTTCCCAATCTAATCTAACCAACACCTTTTGCTGTCTCCCTATCTTTTAAGATGAGAATGCTGTGCTCTTGAACCTACTTGCAAAGCTGTTATGTGCAAAGGGAACAAATACGTTTATTGTAATGCCAATGGATTAAGAGCCTGTGAAGCTATAATGAGAACAATGGTGTAGCAGAAGTGTGGTTGTATGCATCCTGCATTTCAGTTGGCCTAAAGTTAAACAATGCCAAGGTAGGTGGAAATTTCACACTTTAGAAATAGTCAGAGAAATGGGTCTGCCTGTTGTGTTTCATGGCTTAATGAAGAGCAGTTCTTCTATGTCTTAAGAAGATCATGTTCTCTGTGTATATTGGATATTAGCCCTCTATGGATGTAGGATTGGTAAAGATCTTTTCAAAAACTGTTGGTTGACCTTTTGTTCTATTGGCAGTGTCCTTTGCCTTACAGAAGCTTTGCAATTTTATGAGGTCCCATTTGTCGATTATTGATCTTAGAGCATAAGCCATTGGTGTTCTATTTAGAAAAATTTCCCCTGTGCCTATGTGTTCTAGGCTCTTCCCAACTTTCTCTTCTATTAGTTTTAATGTACCTGGTTTTATGTGGAGGTCCTTGTTTCACTGGACTTGAGCTTTGTACAAGAAACTAAGAAAGGATCGATTTGCATTCTTCTGCATGCTGACTGCCAGTTGAACCAACACCATTTGTTGAAAAAGCTGTCTCCCCCCCCCCCCACTGTATGCTTTTTGTTTCCTAGGTCTTTAGTTCTATTCCATTCATATACCTGCCTATCTCTGTTCCAATACCACACAATGTTTATCACTAGTGCTCTGTAACACAGCTTGAAGTCAGGGATGGTGATTCCCCCAGAAGTTCTATTATTGTTGAAAATAGGTTTTTGCTATCCTAGCTTTTTGTTATTCCAAATGAATATGCAAATTGCTCTAAGTCTATAAAGAATTGAGTTGGAATTTTGATGGGGTTGCATTGAATCTGTAGATTGCTTTTGGCAAGATGCCCATTATTACTATGTAAATTTTGCCAGTCCATGAGCATGGGAGATCTTTCCATCTTCTGAGATCTTCTTCAATGTCTTTCTTCAAAGACTTGAAGTTTTTGTCATAAAGATTTTTTACTTGCTTGGTTAGAGTCACATCAAGGTTTTTTATATTATTTGTGACCATTCTGAAGGGTGTCATTTGCCTAATTTCTTTCTTAGCCTGTTTATCCTTTGAATAGAGGAAGACTACTGATATGTTTGAGTTAAATTTATATCTAGCCACTTTGCTGAAGTTTTTTTTTCTCAGGTTTAGGAGTTCTCTGGTAAAATTTTGTGGTAACTTAATTATAGTATCATAACATCTGCAAATAGTGATATTTTGACTTCTTCCTTTATAATTTGTATCTATTTCACATCCTTTTGTAGTCTAATTGCTCTGGCTTAGTCTTCCAGAATTATATTGAGTAGGTATGGGGAGAATGGTCGTCCTTGTCTAGTCCCTATTTTAGTGGCATTGCTCCAAGTTTCTCACCATTTAGTTTGATGTTGGCTACTGTTTTGCTGTATATTGCTTTTACTAGTTTAAGTATGGCCTTTGAATTTCCAAGGCTTTTAACATAAAGAGGTGTTGAATTTTGTCAAATCCTTTCTCATCATCTAATGAGATGATCTTGTGTTTTTTTTCTTTGAATTTGTTTATATAGTTGATTACATTAATGGATTTCTATATATTGAACCATTCCTCCATCGTGGGATGAAGCCTAATTGACCATAATGAATGATCATTTTGATGTGTTCTTGGATTTAGTCTGCAAGAATTTTATGGAGTATTTTTCATTGGTGTTCATGAGGAAAATTGGTCTAAAGTCCTCTTTCTTTGTAGGGTCTTTGTGTGGTTTAGGTATGAGCTTGATTGTGGCTTCAAAGAATGAACTCCGTAGCATTCTTTCTTTTTTTATTTTGGAAAATAGTTTGGAAAATACTGGTACTAGGTTTTCTGTGAAGGTCTGATAAAATTCTGAGCTAAAGCCATCTAGTCCTGGGCTTCTTTTTATGGGTTGGGAGACTTTTGATGACTGCTTCTATATCTTTAGAGGTTATAAAACTGTTTACATGGTTTATCTGATCCTGATTTAACTTTGGTCTCTGGTATTTGACCAGAAAATTGTTAATTCATCCAGATTTTCCAGGTTTTTTTTTTTTTGAGTATAGGTTTTTGTAGTAGGATCTGATAATATTCTGAATTTCTTTCTTTTCTGTTGTTATGTCTCCCTTTTCATTTCTGATTTTGTTTATTTGAATACTGTCTCTGTGCACTATAGTTAGTCTGGCTAACACTTTATCTATCTTCTTGATTTTCTCAAAGAACCAGCTTCTGGTTTTGTTGATTCTTTGCATAGTTCTTTTTGTTTCTACTTGGTTGATTTTAGATCTGAGTTTGATTATTTCCTGCTGTCTACTCCTCTTGCGTATATTTGCTTTTGTTGTTGTTGTTGTTGTTGTTGTTCTACCGCTTTCAGGTGTGCTGTCAAACTACTAGTATATGCTCTCTCCAGTTTCTATTTTGCATCACTCAGAGCTATGAGTTTTCTTCTTAGCAATGCTTCAGTTGTGAACCAAAAGTTTGGGTATGTTGTGCCTTCATTTTCATTAAATTCTAAAATGTCTATAGTTTATTTCTTTATTTCTTCCTTGGCCAAAGTATCATTCAGTAGAGCACTGTTCAGCTTCCATGTGTATGTGAGCTTTTTGTTGTTATTGAAGACCAGCCTTAGTCCGTGGTAATCTGATATGATGCATGCATGGGATTATTTTGATCTTGTATCTGTTGAGGCCTGTTTTGTGACTGATTATATGGTTAATTTTGGAGAAGGTACCATGAGGTGCTGAGAAGAAGGCAATTTTTTTGTTTGAGGATGAAATGTTTAGATTTCTGTTAAATCCATTTGGTTTATAACTTCTGTTAGTTTCACTGTGTTTCTGTTCAGTTCCCACATCCATGATCTGTCCAATGATGAGAGTGTGTTGGTACAGTCTCCTGCTCTTATTGTGTGTGGTGCAATATATGCTTTGAGCTTTAATAAAGTTTCCTTTATGAATGTGGGTTCTGTTGTATTTGGAGCATAGATGTTCAGGATTGAGAGTTCATTTTGATAGATTTTTTTCTTTGATGAGTATGAAGTGTCCTTCCTTATCTTTTCTGATAACTTTTGGTTGAAAATCTATTTTATCCTATATTAGAATGGGTACTCCAGCCTGTTTCTTGGGACCATTTGCTTGGAAAAAAATTTTCCCAGCCTTTTATTCTGAAGTATTGTCTGTCTTTGTCACTGAGATGAGTTTCCTGTATGCAGCAAAATGCTGGGTCCCGTTTATGTATCGAGTCTATTAGTGTATACCTTTTTTATTGGGAAATTGGGTCTATTGATGTTAAAAAATATTAAGGAATAGTGGTTGTTGTTTCCTGTTATTTTTGTTGTTAGAGGTGGAATTATGTTTGTGTGCCTATCTTCTTTTGGTTTTTTGCAAGATTACTTTCTTACTTTTCCTAGGGTGTAGTTGCCAAATCTTGTTTTTCTGATGTGTTGGAACATCCACTATTTCTGTGTTGGGAGAACTGGGTTCTGATGTTGCAAAGTTGTCTTGTTTTCTGTTGCTTAGGTTTTTGTACTTTCCTCTTGCCATGTGGTTATCTCTGGTATTAGTTGGTTTTGCTGTCTCTGACTGGAGCTAGTCCCTCCTGTGTACCTGTAAGCTTGTGGGCTTAGGAATGAGAGCAATCCTTAGTGCTCAGCTCTCTGTGGACAGGTTGTGTGTCTTGATAGCAGTGGGAAGGCCCTAGGTCTTGGAGCAGATGGAGACCAGAAGGGTCTGGTTCCAGGCTGCTTTGCGATTCCTATGCCCTGTGAGTTCCTGGTGGGCCTCTCTTTGGACAGTCAGTGGAGAGAAAGTGGTTATCTCTCCTGTGAGCTTAGGAATGAGAATGCTCCTGGGTGCTCAACTTTCTTAGGGCAGGTTTTGGGTTCTTCTGGCAGTGGGTTGGCCCGAGCTCTGGGTGCAGATGGAGACTGGAAAGCACATTCTTTTTTTCTTAAGGTATGGTCTTCCAGTCTGTTGCATTAGAATAACTCACTTTCCCACATATTCAGGTTCCTGCACCTTACAAAGGACACTGATTCAGGATCTCTCAGAGTGGAATTAAGAAATTTTAAATAAAACTTGTGATTTTTTGTTTTAGATTTTGATAATTGAAAAAAAAAAGACTTTGAATTCCCTGGCATGGTACCATATGCAAACCACAAACACCACTAGATCAAATTCTTCAAGTATAGGATACTGTTTCTCAGTTGTAGCCATATAGCAAATGCACATGAAGGATGAGTTGATGGTACCTACTGTCTGCCTTACCCCAGAGCAATGACACCTCAACTTGGAATACAAAGGCTTTCTAGTAGTAGAGCCCTTCTGCTAACAACAGTTTGTCCCCATAGGATCACTAGCCCATTCTCCATTGGTTACAAAAGAACTACTCCCAGCTAGCTATTCAAAGCATCATCCCTGTATCCTAGCTAGTCCGAAATTTATTTTTTCTGATAGTTTATGGAACTAAAGAACATAAAGAGCCCTTATTATTATAATATGCTGTATCTTGTGAAATGAATCAACCAAAAACTCTCAGAGGGCTTATTATTGTCAGGGAAAGGGACCAAAACTGAATAAAAAAAGTATTAATATTTTTCTTGAGTTTTCATACTGAACCTCCAAATTCCCTGAAATAAAGGTCTTGGCTTTCCACACCCCAAAGTATTACTTACTTTCATGATTCCTCACCTTACTTCCACTCAAAAGTCTGTTCCCAGTACCATGTAAAAGCCTTGATGATGTGAGTTTTTACAAGATGTTCTTCTTTAAAATATTATGAAAGAAATAAGAAAAAAATATTATGGACTTTCATGAGGTTTTTCTCAATCCCAAAAGATCCTCTCAAGTATGAGTCACATACTACTAGGTTTCATCACTCAGGCAGTGACCTGTATTAGCTTACAGATATGCTCATAATAATATTGTCGTAAAATTCAGGTTTGAAGGATTACGATGAGCTGCACTTTTTCCCATACCCTAAACATGGCTAGATATTTGAATTCAGTGCCTGGGAAAGTGTCTTTCTTTGACAAAATTGGATTGGATTTTATTAGGGAAAAACCACTTCTAGTTTGAGTCTGTGTATGAAATAATGGTTTTCCACCTCTAACAGAGGGAATTAATTAATGATAATTTGCTGTTTAATAATCCAATAAAGTTCATGGTCCATGGTCATTGAAGAGTTTAAAGTGCCAAATATGAAAATTTTAAACTGTCAGGGCATTAAAAAATAATTCAGTTATAGCTTTTATAATAAATAATCTGATAAAAGATTTTATCTGACAAAATTTTCTGTGGATAAATTATCTTCAGGTTTTTAAACTGTATTTTACAAAATATTATTCCATCAAAAGTGAAAGTTTTCAGTGGCATTGACATTGTTTAATTTGACATTAAAGAAGCTACAGAAAATGTTCTCTTCTAAATTAGTATATTCATACCTTCGTGGTACAAAAGTGAACTTTTTTACTTTTTTGAAATTATCCTGTGTGGGAAAAACAAGAATTTCCAAGTATTAATTACCAACTTGAAATAATGTTTTAAAGGAGTCATTGGGGCAACTGTCTTATCGTTTACTAGTCAAGCTCTTTGGTTAGTATACATTAGGACATGGTCACAATTTTTAATTTGCAGCAACTTGAAATACCTTGACTCTTCAAGAGAGAAAGGGCATGAAAACTTAACTTTGAACATGATGGTAGGTTGTTCAACAGAAGCAGGCAAAGCTGGACAGAGAGTTCTTGGAATGCAGTAGCAGAAGTCAAAATCCATGAAACAGATTCCCAAGTTTATTTGGACACGAGCTAAAGGAGATTTTTTTTATTACAAATATGTACTCACAGTATTAACCTTCTCACCTTCCCTGGCTTGTTTCTTTAAGGCCCCAGACTCGGGGCACAGCAGTTATGCAACAGTTCTGGTGCAAAAGTATGCATTTGCTATTTCAACATAGTTCTAAATATGGGAAGAGCTCATAGGATTTTGTAACAGCTTTGTTGTGATATAATGTGATTTATAATAAACATTTACACTGTAGTCATAATTCACTGAGATATGCAATCATTAACACTATCCAGAACATTTTAATATCAATCTTTAAAACTTTTAAATATTTCTTGCTACTAATCCTCATGATCATTTGATCCCAAACTTTCCTTTCTATTGGACACTGGAAATTATGACTCTATTTATATTTTTTGTTTTAAAATATCATGTTATTCATTTATTTATTTGGAGTGTGTGTGTGTGTGTGTGTGTGTGTGCATATGTGATGTATATGTGTTTGGGTACTCATTGGTCACAGTACTTATGTGGAGGTCAGAGAACAACTTGGACAATCCTCCTTTTCTACTCTGTTGGTCTGAGGAACTAAACTAAAGGTTGGTAGCAAAGCACCTTTATTACTGAGCTATCATGCTTGTTCCTATATTTAGTTTTTATAGTTCTACTTATTATGGATGTTTCATATGAATGTAATATGTGATATGTGGTTTTCATGGCTAGTTTCTTTAACCTAGCATTTCTTTAAAGCATATATGTATTGTGTTATGTATCAATACTTTGTGACTTTGTGTGTGTGTGTGTATGTGTGTGTATTTGATAGAGAGGGAGACAGAGAGAAAAAGAGAGAAAGAGACAGTTAGTTGTGTGCATATGTGTACCCATATGTAGGTCATCTTTCATATATATATGCATGTGATAGCAAAAAAAAAAAAAAAAAAAAAAAAAAAAAAAAAAAAAAACAATCTTGGGCATTCATGTTGTTCACCAGATTCCATTCACATTGTCTTATAGACAGGGTCTCTCTAGCCTGAGGCTTGCTCATTAGATTTTGGCTGCCTGACCAATGAGCATCAGGGAGTCTACTACTGTCTTTCCAGGATTGAGATGATGAGTGTAAAGCACCACACCTAGCTTTCTGACATGTATTCTGGAGACCAAACTCAGATTCTTGTGTTTGCTTAGAAAAAAATTGTACCAACTGAGCTATCCCCCAGTCCACTTAATTCCTTCATAAAGCCAAATAATGTGCTATTGTCTGGTTATTATACTTTCTGCTTATGCTTCCCCCAGTTGATGGGCACTTAGGTCTGCACTTCTTTTTTTCTATTAGAAACCATGTTGTGAAATGCTGGCCTACAAGCTTTTCCTTGAACTAGTTCTTTCATCTTTCATGGGTATATATCATGCACATCTAGCTATGAGTATTTGATATTCACTTCCAATGTTTAGTCAAACCCAAAGGGATTATCAATGAATAGAATACATAGCCTTAATTAGTGACTTTAATAAATGTTAGTCATATCTTAACATTAGAGTATCTTAAACAGAGACAATGCCCAAAAACAAGACAATTATCTTCTTGAAAACACAGGAGTTGATTCCTACTGTTCTCTGATTTTTTCTTTTTCTTGAAATAAATTTGCCTGGAGAAGAAAGCAGAAAAATTAGTTCTTCCAGTGTTACTGGTAGGGAGTCAGTTGTATTCTTAGATTCTACACTTGGAGATGTGATGATGAAGACGCTTGGGATGCTCCTAAAGGCTTGTCAAGTCAGGTTTAGATGAGGCGAACTCAAAGCAACGGTAGTACAGGAGGGCCGGAAAGCAATCCTTGGAAAGTCTTGTCTAAATTTGAGGTTCACTGTTCTACTGTGCTCTTTTTAGTGTTGACTGTTAAGATGGTAACAATTGCATATTCAGTGCATCTGTATATTTGTATGTGCTTGAACTATAATAGTGCTTTATGAAACCCATCTTAAAGTTCCCAGGGTGGTTCGTTACAATTCTAATATTGGGATCCTTTAATACAGTTCAACACGTTGTGGTGACCCCCCCACCATTAAGTTATTTTCATTGCTACTTCATATTTGCAATTTTGCTACTGTTATCAACCATAATATAAATAAACATCTGATATACAACCTTGAGGAGCATTGGCCAAGTGGTTAAGAAATCTACTAAAGGTAGCAATTCATAGTAAGCTAGTAGAATTTAAAACTCAGGTCTGTCTAAATCTAGGATACACACTAGACTCTACCTAAACTCTAGTTTGCTAAGAACCTATTAATGACTTCAAAGTCTTCACTCTCTCTCTTTCTCCCTCCCTCCCTCCCTCCCCCCTCTCTTTTTCACATACACACACACACACACACATCACATCACTTTTGCTTCCATATATTTTCACACTCATAATTATCAGATGGCCTTGGAGACAAGAATTCTCAAAGTAATTCCATTTACTTCATTTACAGTATAAGTATATGGGAAGAAACAGTATTTTGCTCTTCAAGCCTTTATAGCTCTTTGTTTGAAAATTTCTAAGGGAAGGAGAAAGAGAGAAGGGGGTCTTCAATGCTTTCAATTTGTATTGCTTTATTTTCTCTCCCAGCAGCGTCCTCCTACTTACTCTATTTTTTGAAATATTGGTATGGAGCCTCTACACATGCTGTGTTGGCTTTGATGTAGATCACTGTGTGAGCATCCAGTGAAGACCTTGTTCTTTTTCTATTGAAACAAGAACTTATCTCTGGCCACCTTCATGATTGTAGATCATGAAGCTGTGCGTCCCTGAGCATTTAAGCATTTATTTTCTCCGTTCAGGATGTGTTTAGAGTGAAAGCCCACTGGTGGAGTCAGAACTAGATGTTTCATCTAGCCCCTATACTCCTATTCTTACCACTACAATTAATTCTCCCCATCAAATCCATATTCATTTTTTTCCAATTCATGAAAATAATCACTAAATTGAACATCTCAGTGTATCAAGGCTCTCTTTCTTGTGTCTGTGTCTCTCTGTGCATAGGACTCCATTCCTAGAAACACCAGGAAATACCCACTAGTTTTTTTTTTCTTCAGAAGGATTTGAATCATTTGGAACAAGGTTTATTCTGCGAACCTCAGCCACAGGATATTTACATTAATAGCTTCTGCTTTTTTGAGGACCCTAAGATAGCATAAAGTAGTTCATCTTTTTTGCCACTTATTCCACAGAAGTCTTTCCACACTGAAGTAGATAGATTTTATTTTTTTAATCTAAGCTATGCCAGCACTGATTTCCTTCTTGAAACATTTGCAGCTAGGTTGATTGTCTGGTTTTCACTGCCCTTTGATTTATGTTGCAAAATCAGAACAGAGTTAATCTTCATTTATTTTTTATCTTTCTGTAGTCTGCCACTAAGAACCAGACATGTTTGCTTTGACAACCCGGAGCATAGCACACTGCAGTTATCGAGTGGGGATGGTTGTGGAAGAAAAGCAGGGTGGATGTTTAACATTGCATTCTTCCAAATAGCTGGAGAAATAATGTGGTACTGGCAAAAGTCACGAAATTCTCAGATGCTTGGGAAGCTAGCTATAGAATGTGGGACACAAATTAATTGTATGCAGCAAATATATACTAGACTCTTATGTGTCAGGCCTTTTTCTGTCATAGATACTGGAAATTATGTCAGTGAACAAAAACAAAGAATTCCTGTGTCCGGTTCTATTGTGTTGTATATGGACAGATAAGCATCAGGCTCTGTTATTTGTCACATTCTATTCTACTGCAAACAATGGGACACCATCACTGAAAAAAAAATCCAAGGTATTGTTGATCCCAAGGAAGCTATATTCCAACAGACAAAGACTTGAAATGACCAATAAATACAAAATTCAACAAATTATATGTTATACTAGGTGCATGAAAGTACCACAGAGCTTTCAACAAAAGATGAAGCAAGGTTGAGGAGGTCGGTAATGCAGTGATTGATAGGTTGTTCTGTGAAATAGAATGGTCATAATAGGCTTGATTTAAAAAGTGACATTTGGGGCTGGAAAGATGGCTCAGCTATGAAGAGCACTTGTTGCTCTTGCAGAGGACCTGGGTTCAGTTCCTAGTACCTACATGGTGCCTCACAATCATTCACAATTCCATTTTCCAGGAGATACAACAGCTTCTTATAAAACCTGAAGACACCAAGCATGTATGTGATACTTATGCATAGATACATAACACTCATGCCTGTAAAATAAGATATATGAATAAAAAAATAAAGAGAAATTTGATTTTAAAACATGCAAAATTAGCCATCCACATGTCTAGGGTAAGAATAAGATATGCAGAAGGAAACCCCAGAACCAGTGAAAAAAATACCATTTTAGTCAATATAAAAAGTTTACCATCCTGATTCTGTTACCATATCCAAGTACCCTTTCCATTTATGCCCACCACATGAATTTAGTTGCATTATTAATTAGTGATGACAAAATATCAATGGTTCATGAAATTGTATTATAAAGTAGTTTCTTTCTTATAGAACAGACTGTGGTATATTTCCTCAAAGTGGCATCTAATATGAAAGAAATGGGTTTTGTTTTGCTTTCTTTTTTTTAAGCTAGGTCCCATATACATACTCAGGCTGACCTTGAACTCATTAAGTAGATGAGGAAGACTTTGACATTCTGGTCTTCCTATCTCTACATTCCCCAAGTGCTGGGATAAAGGCTTATACTATTAACACCCTTCAAAAAGTATGTATTTTAGCCTAAATAACTCGTAGTCTGCTCAGACTGTTATCGGTGCTGAGAAGAAAACTGGGTTGTGCTGTATTTTTCAGACTATGTGGAGTCTTCCCTGCACTCCCATCCTTCCCGGCATATTGTGTGCCTTGTGTCAATGCCTCCTCTCTGCTTCCACTGGACTCACCATTCTCACCTACACCAGACTGCTTCTTCAAGTCTGTAGTTGAAATCAGTTACTGTGTAGAAAGCTGCCAATTGCATTGTGGGACTTTGACTAGCGTGCCATTTCCCCCTTCATTCTCCAAATATATATTGTGGAAATGATACTTACATATAGATGGATAGAAATGATACTGAAATACAGATAGACATACAGATCAATAGTCAAATTCAGTGCTCAGAAGCACTACCTCTCATTTTCAATGATTTTTCTGTTTGTTTAGATAAGTACCAAGACTTTTCAGAAGGAATATAAATACCCTTTCAGCAACTTGTTCAAATAGTCAACAATGAAGTTTTCTATCATTATTTAAAAGACCCTGTCACCTCATGCACTCTCCAATAGACACTCAGGATGCAGGCCAGGCTGACATCTAACTTATGATTCTCCTCTACCAGCCTGCTGAATTCTGTGATTACAGCCACTTATCTCCACTTTCAGCTTCCTGCCACCGCACTAATGGTGTTTTGCTGAAGTGTAAATGTGTTTAATTTTGCTAACATTTAATTTCTCCACTTTTAGTTATCTTCCATCATTTTTTGGTGTTGTATGTAAGAGATAACTGTTAGCTCAAGTTCATGACAATTTATTTCTCATGTTCTCTTCTAACAGAACTAAATAACTAGAAATTTGACACACTTTTAGTTGATTTTTTATATGACAGGATATATCATGTACAACTTTATTTTCTGACTATGCAAACAAGAATAGTACTGTTTGCCGAAAGGATACTTTTTCCTTTAGAATAGTCTTGGTACCCATTTAAACAGACAAAACCATCATTGAAAATGAGAGGAACACTGAATTTGATTCGATTGATATATATGGCCATCTGTATTTAAGTATCACTTCTGTTTTTCTTTTGAGCGTGCCTCTGACATTCTTGGTTTCTACTCATTATATGTGTTGAAATCAGTTGGCAAACATTTTCCAATTTCATAGTTTGCAGGACGGTTTGGTTATTCTAAACTTTCCCATCCCATGCATCTGCTATTTGGTATGCTCTGACATATCTCTATCCTCTTCACTGAGAATTTAGATTTGTAGCTACTTTAGTGGCAAAAATATAACTGTGTGGTACAATAGCTTTAATAATCTGCTTTGCTTAACCACTTCATGACCTATATATGTTATCCTATAACATTTAATCAATTTCAAGAAATATGATTAATACAATTTACCTAAAATTCTTTGCTACTTCTTTGTCTAAATCTTTAGCATTTACAAGTTACATACACTGGGTGATCTAAATATGAGCTTCTACAAAATAATAGAAATAGGAATAAGACAATATAAGATTTTAATCTTTACGTACCAAGAAAACTTTATTTCCATGTTACATTTTGTTTTACATGTACTTTGTGCTCGTTGTAACTAGTAAGATTTCAATGCATACTATCAAACCTTTTTAAAAAACCAAGTACTGACAAAATATATTTATACAGTTTTATGCCAAAATGCTTTTAAAAATCTGTACATTTATCTCCTTTTTAAAAAAATAAAGTTAAGAAAAAAGATTTATTTCTCTGCCTTTTGTTTGTGTTTTAGATAGAGTTTCACTGTGTAGTCCTTGTTGGCTTGGAACTCACTATGTTAACTAGGCTGGTTTGTAACCTACAGTAATCCTTTGACTACTGTATTCTAAGTGCTAAGATTATGGGTGTGGATGAGTATAACATACAGTATCTATTCTCTCTCCACTTGTGCATACCTTTAATAATACTGATGCTATTTTTTAAAATTTATTTTTAAAAAATAGAGATAGATGTACAAATTTTCAGCATTTTGCATGAAAGCATATGAATACATTTTTAAGGTTGTAATTAAGTATTTGTGGGTACATATACATACACATATGTATCACTAACAAATGAGAGTTCTGAAAGTTCTGAAGAAGGTTAGTGAAATGAAAGGCTCCCTCCCTGCTCCTATTTTCTCATTTGTTTTCATTAGAAACCATGTCATCTCCCTATTCATAAAGCATTAAGGATTCTCTAATAGATCAAGTATATACTATTGGAGAGGGAGTTGACCTTTAAGTGTTTTGGTCTTAACAATAGCAATAGTTGACATATTTACTGAAATCCTAATTGCATTTTTGGGAGTATTTATCAATATGCCAGCCAGTCACACTAAGGCATGAATTCTTAGAAATCAATAATGATGCTCCTTTATTTGTTCTTAATTATAAATTTACCTTGTGTTGGATGATCAACATGAATATTTACATCAGTAAAGTTATTGTTATTTCTAATTTTTGAATTGAAAAAAATCTTTTCGGTGAGTGGAGTACTCAGGACAGAACTTATCCCATCTCATCTTTCTACCTTTTTTTCCATTTGTCAAATAAAAACCAATGTTTTATATTCTAGTTAGTTGTACTGGGTTTTATTAGTTTCCTAAAAAATTTATTAGATTTATTGATTTATTAGACAGTGGTATTGTGAACAATGGTCTGTAGGCACACATTTCTTGGTAATACACAAATGTCTCCCAAGAAGCCACATCCAGGTTCTAAACTTCATGAAATATTATGCAACATGTCCTTCTGTAGGTCATACTTGAAAATACTGATGATATTGCCACCTAACAGGTTTGCTTGTTTTACCTTACAGGTCTTTCTTGTATATTATGGTTTCTGGTTTGTTTGTTTGTGTGTGTGTGTGTGTGTGTGTGTGTGTGTGTGTGTGTGTGATGCTTTTTTGTTTTCTTTGTCTTTTTAAAAATAATACTGACATATATGTTTGACATCTAAGGAAATAAGGAGGACATGGAATTGGATGAGTAAGAAGTAGAGAGAATATGGGAGGAGTTAGGGGATGGAAAACCATGATTTAAATATATATGAAGAAACAATTTAAAAAGAAGATTGGGGAAAGATTAAAAATTATAATGTCATATTCAAAACATTTAAGTGTGTTGTAAGTAACTAACTTTACTTTCAGTAATTAGTGGAAGCCAGGATTTCACCACAACCCAACTAGCAATGAAAACAAAGTGAGGGGGGAAACTATCCCTTTGCCAGAGGACTATGAGAATAGATAGAAATATAATGAAGTACATCCTTGAAGTGAAAACTTTTGGTTTCTTTGGGAAGTCAATTCTGTCAAATGATGTTTGACACACAGGTGAAAAATGTCTTGCTAAAGCAGACACATGAAAGAATGTTTCCCTGAAGCGCACACAAGTGAAAGATGTTTATCTATAGCAAACACATGAAAGGATGCATGATGTTCAGAAAGAATATAAATATGACCCCACAGACAGTGGAATCTCAGGAATTGGTTCACATTGCTCCAGCTCACTATTCTTTGCTGAAGGCAAGCATGTATCAGTCTGCCTTGCATTTCATTGTTGAGCTTCATTTCTCATGAGGTTCCTGTGGCTTCTTGTTACTTCCTCAGTCTATAGAAGGTTGGTGAGCCTTGCGTTTTCTCCTGGTTTGAATTGTTCTTGCTGGTTCATGTGTGGTTACTGCCAACTGGATTGGACTGAAGCTGCTGGTTTCTGTGTGGTGTCTGCTGAGAGAACTGGACTGCAGGTGCTGTCTCTTATTTGGTGTTTGCTACTCAATTGGTTATTCAATATCTAAAGGTCCGATATTTATAATAGATAAGATATAGAATCAGCAAAACGTGTCAATCATTAAATGAATATGGTACAAACACACATGGAATATAATCACTCTTTAAAGGGAAGGAAATTCCACACATGAAAGTACTGTTATACAGACTGAACACTTTGTAATTAGGAATATAAAGATATATGTGTAAAAACAATTTTAAAAAGAGATCATGAATTCGAAAGAAACCGGGGCAGTGTATATGGAAGGGTTTGGAGGGAGGAAAGTAAAGGGGGAAATTATGTAATTATAATCTCAAAAGTAAAAGAAAAAAAAAACAATGTATCTTATGAGCATAATAAATCAGAATGGGCATTCATTGTAAGGTAATAATTTCCATTTGGAAAAGAAGATGGATGATTTATTTCACTTCTTTGTGCTTCATGATATCATTGGCTCTATCCCTTAAATAATTTATCCCTGTTCTTGAAAGTGATACTGAGAACAGTCAATAGAAAAAGGACTGTCAATGTAATCCACCATATAAACAAACTCAAAGAAAAAAAACACATGGTCTTCTCAATAGATGCTGAGAAAGCATTTGACAAAATTCAGATACCCTTCATGTTAAAAGTCTTGGAAAGAACAGAAATCCAAGGCCCATACCTAAACATAATAAAAGCTATATACAGCAAACTAACAGCCAACATCAAACTTAACAGTAGGAAACTTGAAGCAATCCCACTAAAGTCAGGGACTCAACCAGGCTGCCCATTCTCCCCCTACCTATTCAAGATAGTACTGGAAGTCCTGGCTGGAGCAATTAGACAGCAAAAGGAAATCAAAGGGATACAAATTGTAAAGGAAGAAGTAAAAACATCACTGTTTGCAGATGACATGATAGTGTGCTTAAGCAACCACACAAATTCCAAAAGAGAACTCTTACAGCTGATAAACAAGTTCAGCAAAGTAGCTGAATATAAAATTAACTCAAACAAATCAGTAGCCTTCCTATATTCAAAGGACAAACATGTGGAGAAAGAAATTAGGGAAAAGATACCCTTCGCAATAGACACAAAACCTATGAAATACCTTGGTGTGACTCTAACTAAGCAAGTGAAGGACCTGTATGACAAGAACTTCAAACCTCTAAAGAAGGAAATCTAGGAAGATCTCAGAAAATGGAAGATCTCCCATGCTCATGGATTGGAAGGATCAACATTTTTTTTCTTTCTTTATTTTTTAAACAACTTTATTTTACAAAACAAAGATAAATGTACAGATTTTAAACATTTTTTGCTTAAAATTATACATTTTTGTCAGTACTTTTTTTTCAGATTTTAACATAATTTTTATATAAAACTATATGAATATATTTTTTAGTCAGTACTTGAATTTTTTCAAGGTTTGATTGTATGCCTTGAAAACTTAATAGTTACAATGAGCTAAAGTACATGTAAAACAAAATGTAACATGGAAATAGTTAAAGTTTTCTTGTTTTGTAAATATTTTTTTTTGTTTTGTTTTGTTTTCTTTATTTCTTGGACTTCATACAGTCTGTGAGTTGTTTCTGGGAAAGTTCAAGCCTCTGGGGTTAGCATCCCACTATCAGTGACTGCATATTATGTCTGTTCTTTTGTGACTGGGTTATCTCACTCAGGATGATATTCTCTAGATGCTGCCATTTTCTTAAGAATTTGGTTAAGTCATTGTTTCTGGTGGCTGAGTAGTCTTCCATTGTGTATATGTACCACAATTTTTGTATCCATTCATCTTCTGAAGGACCTCTGGGTTCCTTCCAGCTTCTGGCTATTATAAATAGAGCCACTATGAACATTGTGGTGCATATATCTTTGTTGTGTATTAAAGTGTCTCTGGGGTATATGCCCAGAAGTGGAATAGCTGGGTCTTCAGGTAGTATTATATCCAATTTTCTGAGGTATAGCCAGACAGATTTCCAGAGTGGTTGTATCAGTTTGCAACCCCACCAACAGTGGAGAAGTGTTCCTCTTTCTCCGCAGCCTCACCAGCATCTGCTGTCATCTGAGTTTTGGATCTTGGCCAATCTGACTGGTGTGAGGTGGAATCTCAGGGTTGTTTTGATTTGCATTTCCCTGATGGCTAAGGATGTGGAGCACTTCCTCAGATGTTTCTCGGCCATTCGGTGTTCCTCAACTGAAAACGTTTTGTTTAACTCTGTACCCCATTTTTTAATAGGGTTATTTGATTCTCTGGTGTCTAGCTTTTTGAGTTCCTTGTACACCTTGGATATTAGGCCTCTATCTGATGTGGTGTTGGTAAAGATCTTTTCCCATTCTGTTGGTTGCCGTTTTGTTTTCTTGACGATGTCCTTAGCCTTACAGAAACTTTGCAATCTCATTAAGTCCCATTTGTTAATCTTTGACCTTAGAGCTTGAGCCATTGGTGTTCTGTTCAGGAAATTTTCTCCTGTGCCTATGTGTTCTAAGGTTTTCCCTATTTTCTCATCTAATAGTTTCAGTGTATCTGGTTTAATGTGGAGATCTTTGATCCACTTACACTTGAGCTTTGTACAAGGAGATAAGAAAGGGTCTATTTTCATTCTTTTGCATGCTGAGTGCCAGTTGGACCAGCACCATTTGTTGAATAGGCTGTCCTTTTTCCATTGAATGTTTACTGCTCCTTTGTCAAAAATCAGGTGACCATATACATGAAGGCTCATTTCTAGATCTTCTATTCTATTCCATTGATTCACATGCCTATTTCTGTACCAGTACCATGCAGTTTTCAGTACAATTGCCTTGTAATATAGCTTGAGGTCAGGGATAGTGATTCCCGCAGATTTTTTTTGTTGTTGAGGATGGATTTTGCTATTCTAGGTCTTTCTTTATTCCATATGAAATTGCACATTGATCTTTCCAATTCCATGAAGAACTGGGTTGGAATTTTGATGGGGATTGCATTGAATCTGTAGATTGCCTTTGGTAGGATGGCCATTTTTAAGATGTTGATTTTTTCAATCCATGAGCATGGGAGATTTTTCCATTTTCTGAGATCCTCCTAAATTTCTTTCTTTAGAGGTTTGAAGTTCTTGTCATACAGATCCTTCACTTACTTAGTTAGAGTCACACCAAGGTATTTCATAGTTTTTGTGACGATTGTGAAGGGTACCTTTTCCCTAATTTCTTTCTCCACATGTTTGTCCTTTGAGTATAGGAAGGCTACTGATTTGTTTGAGTTAATTTTGTATCCAGCCACTTTGCTGAACTTGTTTATCAGCTGTAGAAGTTCTCTGGTGGAATTTTTGGGGTCACTCAAGTACACTATCATGTCATCGGCAAAGATTGATGTTTTTATCTGGATGGATCAACATTTTAAAAATGGCTATCTTACCAAAAGCAATCTACAGATTCAATGCAATCCCCATCAAAATTCTAACCCAGTTCTTCATTGAGTTGGAAAGAGCAATGTGCAATTTCATCTGGAGTAACAATAGACCTAGAATAGCGAAATCCATCCTCAACAACAAGAAAACATCTGTGGGAATCACTATCCCTGACCTCAAGCTATATTACAAGGCAATTGTGCTGAAAGCTGCATGGTACTGGTACAGAAATAGGAAAGTAGATCAATGGAATAGAAGAGAAGATCCAGAAATGAGCCCTCACATATATGGTCACCTGATTTTTGACAAAGGAGCTGTAAACATTCAATGGAAAAAGGACAGCCTATTCAACAAATGGTGTTGATCCAACTGGCACTCAGCATGCAGAAGAATGAAAATAGACCCTTTCTTATCTCCTTGTACAAAGCTCAAGTGCAAGTGGATCAAAGATCTCCACATTAAATCAGCTACACTGAAATTATTAGATGAGAAAGTAGGGAAAACCTTAGAACTCATAGGCACAGGAGAAAATTTCCTGAACAGAATACCAATGTCTCGAGCTCTAAGGTCAAAGATTGACAAATGGGACTTAATGAGATTGCAAAGTTTTTGTAAGGCTAAAGAAACTGTCAAGGAAACAAAATGGCAGCCAACAGAGTGGGAAAAGATATTTACCAACCCCACATCAGATAGAGGCCTAATATCCAAGGTATACAAAGAACTCAAAAAGCAAGACACCAGAAAATCAAACAAGCCTATTAAAAAATGGGGTACAGACTTAAACAAAAAGTTCTCAATCGAGGATTATCGAATGGCTGAGAAACATCTAAGGAAGTGCTCAATATCTTTAGCCATCAGGGAAATGCAAATCAAAACAACCCTGAGATTCCACCTCACACCAGTCAGATTGGTCAAGTTCCAAATCTCAGATGACAACAGATGCTGGTGAAGATGTGGAGAAAGAGGAACACTTCTCCACTGTTGGTGGGGTTGTAAACTGATACAACCACTCTGGAAATCAGTCTGGTGGTTCCTCAGTAAAATGGACATAGTACTACCTGAAGACCCAGTTATTCCACTTCTGGGCATTTACCCCAGAGACGCTCTAATATACAACAAAGACACATGCCCACAATGTTCATAGCAGCTCTATTTATAATAGCCAGAAGCTGGAAAGAACCCAGATGTCCTTCAGTAGATGAATGGATACAAAAATTGTGGTACATTTACACAATGGAATACTACTCAGCTATCAGAAACAATGACTTAACGAAATTCTTAAGAAAATGGCTGCATCTAGAGAATATCATCCTGAGTGAGATAACCCAGTCACAAAAGAACAGACATAATATGCAGTCACTGATAATGGAATACTAACCCCAAAAAGCTCTGAGCACCCTAGAAACAACTCACAGACTGTGTCAAGGTCAAGAAAAAAAAGAATATATTTTAATTAAAATATTACTGTATCACATCCACCTTTCCTTCCTACAACCCCTCCAAGTTTCTCTCCCACCCCCTCAAACTAATATCCTCTGTTCCCATATTATTGTTACATATATACATATGTGTATGTATATGTACCCATAAATACATAATTACAACCTTAAAAATGTATTTGTATACTTCTATGCAAAAATGTACATTTATCTTTGTTTCTTAAAATAAAGCTTTTCAATAAAAAAAAAGAAATGAAAAAGGTCTGTCACTTGAATAAGTGAGAATACTAGTATACACCATGCAGAAGAATGAAATTACATTCCTATTTTACACTATGTATGAAATAAAATGAAATAGATTAACAACTAGATTGTAAGACTTGTAGTTATAGAAAATAATATATGGAAATTCTTCATGGCAGTTTTCCGGATGATCACATTGTTTTGCTTTTAAAGATTTACTCTTTAATTGTTAAGTGTGTAGGGGGTACATGTGAGTATGAATGTGCATGTATGTGTACACTTGAGTGTTGTGTCCTAGGAGAACAGAAGAGGATAACATAGCTTCTGAATCTAGAGTTACAAGTTGTTGTGACCTGTTAGATATGGGTGCCCAAAACCAAACATGGATCCTTTGTGATCTCACAGAATCTCAACTGCTGAGCTATCTCTTCAGCCTCCACTGTGATTATTTGACCTCTAAAGCATAGGCAACAAAAAGTAAAGAAATGGTAGTTGCAAACATAGCCAAGAAAAAGAAGTCAACAGAGTGAAATATGACCTATGGGATGAGAGAACATATTTTCAAACCATACACCTGGTCAATGTCCAAAATAGATAAGTTATATGACAGTTCATATGAGATAGTAAATAGACCATTTTTAAAAAGGCAGAGGACATTTTCAAAGTCACTTCTATAAGAACACATGTAACATACCAAAAAGCATATAAAAATACCATCAGTAATCATCATGGAATTTCAAATCAAACCATGATGAAGCAGGTATCTGGTACACACTGTTAAATCTTCCAACTTGGCTAGCTGAAATAAGAGTTTTACAAGTTGGGGGCCAGGGTGGGCTACATAGTGAGATCATGTCTTAGAAAAATAAATCATAAAATAATGTGCTATCACCGCATACCCACCAGAATGCTACTATAAAGTTTTTGAGGATATAAGTGATAAGAGACACTCATTTAAAAGAGTCTTTGGAATTTCATTAGACAAAGAAAACATATAATCAAGTAATCAAACTACTAGGCATACCTACAAAGATATGAAATCGATATGTGGAACTGACATCTATATGCCAATATTCATTTTACCAATATTTATAATAGACGAGATACAGAATCAGCTGAAAATGCCCATCATTAAATGAATAGGTATGTGGTACAAACACACATGGAATACAATCAGCCTTTAAAAGAAAGGAAATCCCACCCTTTGTGACAATATCAATGAGCCCATATATTATGCTCAATGAAATAACCCAAGAACAGAAAGTTTAGTACTGAATTGTTTTCTTCCTATGTGAAGCATAAAACATTCAGATGAATAGTAACAGAGATCAACATTATATTTAACATAGGCCAGATCAAGAACTGATTTGGAAGACATTGAACAAAATTCCAGGTAGACAGAAAGAATAAATTCAAGAGACCCATTTAAACAGTGGCGATTTACTATTGATTAGTAGTGCTTTATTGAGTGATCTTAGAAGAGAGAAATTACACTAGTTCCTGTCTCTTCCAGAATAACGTTATAAGTACAGTGAGATGTTTTCTTTTATGCTTAACATTGTGGTATGTTATGCCACAGGCTTTCTTTTTATTTGTAATTATTCACTTAATCCTAATAACATAAAAGCGGTTTCCCATGTTTTACCTTTAATAAAAGTCAAGAAAATTAATGTAAAAAACTAAATAGTCTATATAATGTTGTAGGTAATTGCCCACAGACCAAGAGTCTCTCTCACTGCAACATAGACTTTTCCCCTTCATTTCTCTGGTTTCACTGGCCTTGTGGGTTACTCTTTCTGAATCTATCTCTCACACAACTATATTCATTCCATTTGTTCCTGGGACTCCTGTGTCTGCACTCTTCTATATACTCCCCCTGCCCCATGACTTTAATAAGCTATATACTGACAATTCATTCCTCCACAATTTTTATGGGGAAAGGGATGAAGACAGAGATATCCAAGAGGACTCGTTGAATCTTGGATAGAATAACTGCATCCACTGAGGCATCATTTACCACCCAAGACATACTGGCAGAGGAGTAGGTTTGATACAGGTAAAGAGAATGACTTTCATTTGGGACTGGAAGAGCACGGGATAAGACAACAGTAATTCATGTGGAGGTCTATTATAAGGCATTTGGCTATATAAAACTGAGATTTAAGCAGAAATTGAAACAGAGACATGGATGAATGACAGCGCTGGCTGTCCTGGAACTAACTTTGGAGACCAGGCTGGCCTTAAACTCACAGAGATCCACCTGTGTCTGCTTCCCAGGTGCTAGAAGTAAAGGCATGTGCCACCATGCACACTATGAGTTTTCTATAATGTTTTAAACGGTTTTCATTGTATATACTCATTTTACATGCATTGTGTTATATAAGACTCAGGGCTCTGCCTGCCTCCCCAAAGAGTCCCACTGGCATCAACAACATTCAGCTAATACCAGGGACAACCAAAACATCTAATGAACAGCCTAAGAAAACAATCAACAAGAGCAAGGGCAACACTAGAGCTCAGCTATTCTGCTACAGCAAACCCTTGATATTCTAACACATCCAAAATATAAGGTGAACTTAAATCCAATCTTATGAAGATGATGGAGACATTTAAAGAAATGAACCAATCACTTAAAGAAATACAATAAAATACAATCAAACAGGTGATGGAAATTAATAAGTGTATAATAACTGAAAATGAAAATAGAAACACTAAAGAAAATGTAAACTTACGAAAATAGAAACACTAAAGAAAATGTAAACTTAGGGAATCCTGGAAATGGAAAACCTAGGAAAGAGAACAGAAACTATGAATGCAACAAAATATAGGTGATAGAAGAGAGAATCTCTGGTGTAGAAGATATTATTAAAGAAATCAATACATCTGTCAAAGAAAATGCTAAATCTGAATGTTCTTGATAGAAAACATACAAGAAATATGAGACACTATGAAAAGCCCAAACCTAAGAATAATATACATAGGAGGAGCAGATCCCCACTTAGAAGGACCAGAAATATTTTCAACCAAACTATAGAAGAAAATTTCCCTCACCTAAAGAAATATATGCCTATATGTATATAAGAAGCTTACAAAAAAAACCCAAATAGATTGGACCAGAAAAGAAAATCCTCCCACCACATAATAATCGAAACACTACATGTACAGAAAACAGAACGATTATTTAAATACTACAATGGAAGAAATAAAGAAATTTTAAACTTTCCAGAATTTAATAATAAATAAAGGTACAACATACCCAAACTTATGGGTTTCAATGAAAGCACTGCTAAGAGAAAAGTTCATAGCATTAACCACACTCATAAAGTAATTGGAGAGGTTTCAAACTAGCAATTTAATAGCATACCTGAAAACTCTACAACAAAATGAAGCAAACATGCCAAAGAGAAGTAGATGGTAGAAAAAAAAATGTTGGGCTGAAATCAATTAATTAGAAAAAAGAACAATATAAAGAATCAACAAAACCAAGAGCTTGTTATTCGAGAAAAAAATCAACAAAATAGACAAGCACTTAGCCAAACTAACTAAAAGGCACAGAGACAGCATCCAAATCAACAAAATCAGAAATGAACTGGGAGATATGGAGATATAACAACACACACACAGACACACACACACACACACACACACACACACACACACACAGGGGGGAGGGAGAGGGAGTTGGGTGGAGAGAGGGAACTGGATGGAAGACAGGGAGAAGAAGAGAAGTAGGATAGTGATAAGGTGTTGGGAATGGGGGGGGGATGGAAATTGATGGCAGGCATCTCTGGGACTACCAGGTCCTTGGATGGGGAAGCTCACAGGAGTCTATGAGGTGATCCTAGCTGAGACTCCTAGCAGCTGGGGGTGTGGACACTGAAATAGACACCTTGGGTAGCCAGGCAAGACTTCCAGAGGATGGAGGGGGACTCCAATCCACTCACAAAACCTTTGAGCCAAGACTTTCTCCTTATAAGATGCATAGGGATAAAGATGAAGCAGAGACTAAGGGAATGGCCAACCAATGTCTTCCACAACTTGAGACCAATTCTATGAGAGAGAGCTAATCCCTGACAGTATTACTGATACTCAGCTAAGCTTGCAGACAGGAGCCTAGCATAACTATCTTCTGAGACATTTTTCATGTAGCAAAGGATGGAAACAGATACAAGACCCATAGCCAAATATCAGGGGGAACTTGAGGAATATTGTGGAAGAGTGGTGGATAGGACTGAGGAAACATCGAGGAGTCAAGGACACCACAAGAAAACCTCCAGAATCAACTAACCATGCCCCATGATGTCTCATAGAGTCAGAACCACCAACCAAGGAGTATGCATAGACCTAGCCCCCTACATATATATAGCAGATTGCTTTTCCTGAACGTCCCCCAACTGGAGCAAGGACTGTTCCCGACTTTATTGCTTGTCTGTGGATCCTGTTCCCCTAACTGGACTTTCTTGTTGGGCCTCAGTAGGAAAAGGTGTGCATAGTCCTCCTGCAAGTTGATGTCCCAGGGTGGGATGGTACACAATGGGGGGCTTCCCCTTCTCTGCGAAGGAGGAGAGGAAGTAATGGGGGAGGGGTTTGTGAGGGTGGGAGTAAAAGTAATGAAGGGGGCTGTGATTGGGATATAAAGTTAATTAATTAATTAAATATGTATTCACCCATGTATATATTGTACATTAAGCCCATGTTCCCAATTTACCATTCCCCCTTTCATCACTTTACACTATAAATATTTAAAATTGTGGATATGTATGGGGCACTGTGGCATCTTCCAAAACTTTTGTATACTATGTTATATTTGGTCAGTGTTGACCAAATCAAAGTCATTACCTTTCTATCTCTTTAGTGTATGCTTTTGTTTAGAGTCTTTGAATTCCTTTATGATTGATGATCATGAATCATACAATAGTCAGTATAAACTGTACTTCTTCATGGTGCTGAAGAACATTTATACCTGTGTTTTGTTATGTATTATTGAACTTTCCTCAATCCTTTCTTCCTATACCATTCAATTTAACTTTTAATAATCATTGGTGCTATTATTCTATTTGTGTTACAGTTTGGATTGAGTAATCCTCACGCATTCATCAGCAGCCACATCTGGAGAAATAAGTTGCTAATGATTCTGAACTTTTTAAGTTGCCAATACAATGAAAAGAATGTATAAAAATTATTCAGTCGGTGGTTATTTCTTTTAATAGGGAAAAGCTTCTTCCTCTGGGACCCTTACTGTCAATTTGGAGAACTTAGTTAAGTGGAGAATTTTCAATTTGGTGCAGTGTAGAATTTTTTCAATTCTGTAGGGACACAATATATTAATAGCCACTATAAGCTCTCCAGCTAAGTATTCCCATATTCTCATGTGAAATGTCAAACACACCAGAAACACAGAAGATAGAGAAACAGAGGAAGGGAAAAAAATCAGGAAATAAGGTCTTGTTAGAAATATAGGAATATTTGATTCTCTATTTTGAAAAGAAGTACTTAAATATATAATTTAAGTTGTAACTTTCCTTCCATAGCTGCATGATGACCATGCCAATGAAATATTACAGTTAGAATATGACAATAGGAGGAAGCCACATGAGACAAATTATGTCAGATGGAAATTGCATTAGCTGGCTACTAAATCTGAAGCTTTGGGGTAGATTTGTGTGGGTGTATTTTCATACACAAGCTAAATGAAAATTAAATCAATTATAAGAATAATTCAAGCCCTAATCTCTGAAGATTTGCTTCAATTAGATAATTGGTACAATTTTGTGAAAGGTATTTTGGGTTAGATGCTGCTAGTCTGAATTATCTCAAATTGCTTTAATTCTCCACTTTGATTATGTAGACCCAGTTGATGCTTGACTTTGAGTGAACTGAAGTACCTGTCATGCTACCAATTCAGATAATTCCCTGCTCTATGGTCATCTTTTGCTTCTCCCATAAAATGTAATCTGCAGACTATGTTTATAAGTCAATTTCAGAGACAACCCTCCAATTTATAGAGCAAATGTACAGGGCTTTTTATCTAATCCATCACGAGAGACAATTACTGTAAAAGAATGATCCAGAGAAACCACTCAGGAGTGACTATTGCTCTTTCTAATACTTTCTTCTTTCATTGGAGATTTTAGGCTCAGGGAAAAATTGACTCAAGACAACACAAAGGCTTTTAAGAAGACATGTTGTAAACCTACATTACTTGATATGACTAATAACATACTGGACTATGACAGAAATACTTGATGTTTTGGGCAATTCTACTTAACAATATCAAGCAGCTGCACACAAGTGTCAAATTAAAAGTTGATGGAAAGGGATTCTGGGAGACAATGTGTAACTTTGGAATGAAATGGCCTCAGGTCAGATTCTGTTGACATTGAATTGAATATGTACCACAATTTAGGTTTTGTTATCTCACCTTTCCTTGAGTTCTCCTTTGTAATATAAATGACATTATTGAAGTGAGGAGAGGAACAAGTGAAAGAGGGATGGTGCTTTTTGATACCCTAGGAACTAGGTGTAAAGAATTCAAGGGTCAATCCAATGTTGGAAGCAAACATCCCAGATAAAAACACACTATGACTTGAATCTTTAGTCTGAAACTTATAATTATTAAGCAATGTTGACTATCAGGACATTGAGAAACTAGATGACTACAAGATCTACTTTATAAGCATTCTGTACCTTAAGTAAAGATTATTAGAATAAAAATATGTATCCTCCAGGTATCTAATAGTTTATTTACAAGTAGTAACTACTTTTTTCTCTGAAGATAGTGTTTAAATGACATGAGATCTCTAAAGTAAAAATGCAGGATTAAACAAAAGGTAAAATGTACATTACTTTTTACCTCTTCATCCCCAGTCTTTTTTTTTCTTACAACATTATTTACAAAAAAGTGAGATACATATACAGATTTTAAAGACATTTTGGCATAACACTATATGAATATTTTTGTCAGTACTAAATTATTTTAGAGGTGTGATAGCATGCATTGAAATCCCACTAGTTACAATAAGCATAAAGTATGTGTAGGAGAGAACATAACATGGAAACAGATTTGTTGTTGAGTATAGATTAAGCACAATGATCTCTGAATAAGAAAAATTCCCACAAAGCTATTACCTTAGGTCTTGGATTATTAATGATTTAAGGTTCAGGTGTACAACATTCTGAGAGGGTGCTATACATTTATTTTTTTTCCTAAGAAGGAATGAGGCTTTCATTTTTGGCCTTGGTTTTTCTTGAGCTTCATATAGCCTGTGAGTTGTTGCTAGGGTGTTCAGAACTTTCTGGGGTTAGTATCCAATTATCAAGTTATGTCTGTTCTTCTGTGACTGGGTTATCTTGCTCAGAATGATATTCTCTAGATGTATCCATTTTCTTAGCAATTTCATAAAGTCATTGTTTATGATAGCTGAGTAGTACTTCATTGTGTAAATATACCACAATTTTTTGTATTCATCCATCTACTGAAGGAGTTCTGGGTTCTTTCCAGCTCCTGGCTATTATAAATAGGGCTGGTATGAACATAGTGGTGCAAGTGATTTTGTTGTATGTTGGAGCATCTCTGGGGTATACGCCCAGAATTGGAATAACTGAATCCTCAGGTAGTACTATGTCCAATTTTCTGAGGAACCAACCAACTGATTTCCAGAGTGGTTGTACCAGTTTACCACCCCACCAACAGTGGAGAAGTGTTCTTCTTTCTACACATCCTCACCAGCATCTGCTGTCATCTGAATTTTTGATCTTTGCCATTCTGACTGGTGTGATTTAGAATCACAGGGTTGTTTGTATTTACATTTCCCTGATGATGAAGGATGTCCAGCACTTTCTTAGATGCTTCACAGCCATTCGATATTCCTCAATTGAGAATTTTTATGTTTAGCTCTATACCGCATTTTTAATAGGATTGTTTGATTCTCTGGTTTATAACTTCATGAGTTCTTTGTATACTCTGGATATTAGGCCTCTATCAGATGTGGGGTTGGTAAAGATCTTTTCCCACTCTGTTGGCTGCTGTTTAGTTTTCTTAACAGTGTCCTTCACCTTACAGAAACTTTGCAATCTCATTAAGTCCCATTTGTTGATCTTTGACCTCAGAGCACAAGCCATTGGTGTTCTGTTCAGGAAATTTTCTCCTGTGCCTATGAGTTCTAAGGTTTTCTCTAATTTCTCATCTAATAGTTTCGGTATACCTGGTTTAATGTGGAGATCTTTGATCCACTTGCACTTGAGCTTTGTACAAGGAGATAAGAAAGGGTCTATTTTCATTCTTCTACATGCTGAGTGCCAGTTGGACCAACACTATTTGTTGAATAGGCTGTCCTTTTTCCTTTGAATATTTACAGCTCCTTTGTCAAAAATCAGGTGACCATATACGTGAGGGCTCATTTCTGGATCTTCTATTCTATTCCATTGATCCACACGCCTATTTCTGTACCAGTACCATGCAGTTTTTAATGCAATTGCCTTTTAATATAGCTTGAGGTCAGGGATTGTGATTCCCACATATGTTTTCTTGTTATAAAGGATGGATTTCACTATTCTAGGTTTTTTGTTATTCCAGATGATATTGCACATTGCTCTTTCCAACTCAATGAAGAATTGGGTTGGAATTTTGATGGGGATTACACTGAATCTGTAGATTGCTTTTGGTAAGATGGCCATTTTTACAATGTTGATCCTTCCCATCTATGAGCATGGGAGATCTTATCATTTTCTGAGATCCTCCTCAATTTCCTTCTTTAGAGGTTTGAAGTTCTTGTCATACAGGTCCTTCACTTGCTTAGTTAGAGTCACACCAAGGTACTTCATAGTTTTTGTGACAATTGTGAAGGGTACCTTTTCCCTAATTTCTTTCTCCACATGTTTGTCCTTTGAGTATAGGAAGGCTACTGATTTGTTTGAGTTAATTTTGTATCCAGCCACTTTGCTGAACTTGTTTATCAGCTGTAGGAGTTCTCTGGTGGAGTTTTTGGGGTCACTCAAGTATACTATCATGTCATTGGCAAAGAGTGATGTTTTTATCTCTTCCTTTCCGATTTGTATCCCCTTGATCTCCTTTTGCTGTCTAATTGCTCCAGCCAGGACTTCCAGTACTATGTTGAATAGGTAGGGGGAGAGTGGGCAGCCTTGTCTTGTCCCTGATTTTAGTGGGAATGCTTCAAGTTTCTCAACATTAAGTTTGATTTTGGCTATTGGTTTGCTGTATATTGCTTTTATTTTGTTTAGATATGAGCCTTGGATACCTGTTCGTTACAAGACTTTTAACATGAAGGGGTGTTGAATTTTTGTCAAATGCTTTCTCAACATCTAGTAGATGACCATGTGGGTTTTTTTTTTTTTTTTTGATTTTGTTCATGTTGTGGATAAGTTGATGGATTTCCTCATATTGAACCATCCCTGCATCTCAGAGCTGAAACCTACTTGATCATTGTGAATGATTGTTTTGATGTGTTCTTGGATTCAGTTTGCAAGGATTTTGTTGAGTATTTTCGCATCAATGTTCATAAATGAGATTGTGCTGAAGTTCTTTTTCCTTGTAGGGTCTTTCTGTGGTTTACGAACGAAGGTTATTGTGGCCTTGAAAAATGAGTTAGGGTGTGTTCCATGTGACTCTATTTTGTGGGATATTTTGGAGAGTATTGGAATTAGGTTGTCAATAAATGTCTGATAGAATTGTGCACTGAACCCATCTGTACCTGGGCTTTTTTTGGTTTGTAGGCTTTTGATGACTGCTTCTATATCTTTAGGTGTTATGGGATTATTTAGATGGTTTATCTAGTACTGGTTTTATTTTAGTATCTGGTATCTGTCTAGGAATTCATCCATCTCCTGCAGATTTTCCAGCTTTGTTGAGTAAAGGGTTTTGTAGTAGGATCTAATGATTTCTTGAATTTCCTCAGTTTCAGTGATTATGTCTCCACATTCCTTTTTTATTTTGTTAATTTGGATACTCTCTCTTTGCCCTCTAGCTAGTCTGGCTAAGGGTTTATCAATCTTGTTAATTTTCTCAAAGAACCAGCTCTTGATTTTGTTGATTCTTTTTGTTTCTATTTGGTCTTTTTCTGCCCTATTTTTGATTATTTCTTGCCGTCTACTCTTTTTGGGTATATCTGCTTCCTTTTGTTCTAGGGCTTTTAGCTGTGCTGTGAGGTTGCTGATGTGAGCTCTCTCCAGTTTCTTTTTTAGAAGCACTCAGAGGTTTTTTTTTTTTTTTTTTTTTTTTTTTTTTTTTTTTTTTTTAGTACTGCTTTCATTGCATCCCATATGTTTGGATATGTTGTGTTTTGGTTTTCAGTAAATTCTAGAACATCCTTAATTTCTTTCTTTATTTCTTCTTTGACCATGTTATCATTTATTTAATAGAGCATTGTTCAGTTTCCATGTGTATATGGGCTTTTGTTTTCTTTGTTGTTATTAATGATCAGTCTTAGTCCATGGTGATCTGATAGGATGCATGGGACTATTTCAGTCTTCATATATCTAATAAGGCTTGTTTTATCACAAATTATATGGTCAGTTTTGGAGAAGGTTCCATGACGTCCTGAGAAGAAGGGGTATTCTTTTGTTTTAGGGTGAAATGTTTTGTAGATGTCTCTTAATTCTATTTGTTTCATAATCTCTGCTACTTTCACTGTGTCCTTGTTCGGTTTCTGTTTCCATGATCTGTCCATTGATAAGAATGTGGTGTTGAAATCTCCCACAATTATTGTGTTTGGTAAAATGTATTTTTTGAGCTTTAGTTGGGTTTCTTTTATGAATATGGGTGCTCTTCTGTTTGGGGCATATATGTTAAGGATTGAGAATTCCTCCCGCATAATGTTTTCTGTAATGAGAACAAAGAGTCCTAATTTTTTAATAACTTTTGGTTGAAAATCTACTTTATTCGATATTAGAATGGCTACTCCAGCTTGCTTCTTGGGGCCGTTTTCTTGGAAGATTTTTTCCTAACCTTTTACTCTGCGATAGTGTCTGTCTTTGTCTTTGAGATGAGTTTCCTGTATGGAGCAAAATGCTGGATTCTGTTTATGTTTTTTTTTTTTTTTTTTTTTTTTTTGTCTAATAGCTTATGTCTTTTTGTTGGGGAATTGAGTCCATTTATTTTAACAGATATTAAGGAATAGTGGTTGCTGTTTCCTGATAGTTTTGCTTTTAGAGGTAGAATTGTGTCTGTGTGTCTTTCTTCTTTTCGTTTTCTTGCTTAGTTATTTTCTTGTTATTTATAGGATGTAGTTTCTCTCCTTGTATTAGGTTTTCCACCTATTATTCTTTGTAGGGCTGGATTCGTGGTCAGATATTGTGTAAATTGAGTTTTGTCCTGGAATATCTTGGTCTCTCCATCTATGGTGATTGAGAATTTTGCTGGGTATATCAGACTGGGCTGACATTTGTGTTCTCTTAGGGTCTGTACAATGTCCATGATCTTCTGTCTTTCATAGTCTCTGTTGAGAAGTCAGGTATAATTCTGATTGGTCTAACTTTATATGTTACATGACCTTTTTCCCTTACTTCTTTTATTATTCTTTCTTTGTCTTGAAGACTTCGTGTTTTGACTATTATTATGTGTCAGAAGAATTTCTTTTCTGGTCCACAGAATTTCTTTTCTGGTCCACTCTATTCGGAGTTCTGTAAGCTTCTTTTATGCTCATGGTCATCTCATTCTTAATGGTAGGGAAGTTTTCTTCTACGATTTTATTGAAGATATTTACTGTGCCTTTTAGTTTATATTCTTCGCTCTCTTCTATTCTTATTATCCTTAGGTTTGGTCTTCTTATTGTGTCCTGGATCTCCTGGACATTTTGTGTTAGGAGCTTTCTGGTTTTTGCATCTTCTCTGACTGTTTTGTCTATGTTTCTTTTCTTTTTTTTTTTTCATGGAAGACTGCACCAAACACATTCAAATTTATTTTCTTTTTTTAAGCAAATTACAAAAACCCAAATTACCAGCATTTTTAAAACCTAAGCTTAACATTACATATTTAAACAATAATCAAACTGACGAGGTTGCCAGCATCCATGCACAACTAGAAGACATCCTTAATTTACACTAAACCAGAAATGTGTTACTATTGATGCAGTAATAGCTTTCATCACTAAATACTGAAAATAAAATTGAAATATTTCTGTAGAAGATTCTGGCAATGTTACCTTCACAGCAGGCTGACACTACTCACTCACAATTCAACACAGTGGGAAGCAGATCCATGCTGGTGTTAAAGACAGTCTTATTCTAGCACTACTCAGGGCTCACCTCAGATCATGTTTTGTTTAAAGCAAAGTGCATACAGAGATTACAACAATTTTAAAGACATAAAAAGGTCCTATTTTGTGGTCCCAACAACAAACTCAAAAATCTGACAAATGGGGGCTCTGATGAGCTGTTTTATACATACTTTAGATTAGGTACAGTTATACAGAAAATCGAGTTCATTTGAAATCTTAAAAAAAAGTTCCTGTTATTTCTCAAATGGTGCTTGTTATGGTTTAACATTTCTGTTAAATGCGTGCGTTGAATTACTTGTTATCCAAGCGTAGTAGGTGTTCCTTACCATTTATCGTCAAGGACTTTAACTGTCCGTCTTCTTCAACTTCTACTCTTTCTTAATCATTCTCCTCAATTCTCTTTGTAGTGATTTTTTTTGCCATTAACTATCTTAGTTGAAGTCGATATTTATTTGAAGTTGCCCATTGCACTGCCGCCAAATGATGCTGAAGAGAATGAAGTGAGACCCCTGTGACCTAGTGACCCGAATGGAGTGAAGCCTGTATCAAAAGCAGGAAATCCACTTCCAAAAGAAGGAAATCCATTGAAGGCAGAGAAAAAGGAGCCAGCACCTCGGCTTCTGCTTCCTAGGGGACCCCTTTGGTTTCCAAAAAAGTCTTCAAATGGGTCTTCAAAGAAGTCAAGTGAAAATGGGTCCCTTCCACCAAAAAATTTCCTGAAGACATCATCTGGGTTCCGGAATGTGAAGCCAAATTCAAATGTACTGTCAAAATGACTTCCACCTCCTCCTTCACCACCGTTTAATCTTTCTTTGCCGTATTTGTCTAGATGTCACTCTTTTTAGCATCCGATAATACTTCATATGCCTCAGTTACTTGTTTGAATTTCTGCTCTGCTTCTTCTTTATTTTCAGGATTTTGTCTGGGTGCCATTTAAGTGCCTGTTTTTGATACGCCTTTTTAATGTCCTCGGGTAAGGCATGTCTCTGCACGCCCAGCACTTCATAGTAATTCACCATGATTTAAACAGTCTGTTGGAACAAATCCGAGAACGGCAGCCAGCGATGGGGAAAGTCAGGCGGCCGGTCTCCTCGTGGCTCTGGCACAGTTGCGCTGGTGGCGGTGGCGCCGTCCTTGTCTATGTTTTCAGTGTTGTCTTAGTCCCCTGAGATTCTCTCTTCCATCTCTCATAGTCTGTTGGAGATGCTTTCATCTATGACTCCTGATTTCTTTTTTTCGTTTTCCACCTCCAGGGTTGTCTCCTTCGGTGTTTTCTTTATTGTTTCTATTTCCATTTTCAATTCCTTCATCTCTTTGGTTCTGTTTTCCTGTATTTCTTTGAGTGTTTAACATGTTTCTATTTGTTTATGGTTGTCCTCCCAAACTTGTTTAAGGGAGTTATTCACCCTGTTCTCAAAGATCTCTATCATTATCTTGATATGGTTTCAGGTCTGAGTCTTCTTTTTTTCTGGAATGTTTGTTAATCCACTGCTTGCTGTGGTGGGAGAGCTGGGTTCTGATGTTGCCAGGTTGTCTTGGTTTCCACTGCTTAGGTTCTTTCACTTTCCTTTTGCCATCTTGTTATCTGTGATTATATGTGGTCTTGTTGTCAGTGATTGATACCCGTCTCTCCCCTGGACCTGAGGTCAGTGCAGTCTCATCAGGCCTGTGTTCCTGGATCTCCGCGGTTCCAGCTGGCAAATAACCTGAGCGTTTGGTCTGAGCGCAAGGGCTTTCTGGGTGGATACCAAGTCACTATGGCAGAGTTCCTGCTCCCCTGTACCAACTGGAGTTCTGCGTTTTCAGCATGCTCCGCCTTGCCCTCTCTGTACTTTGGTTACTCACAGTGCAGTCTCACCAGGCCTGTGTCCCTGGATCTCCACTCTTCCAGGTGGCAAATGGCCTGAGCATTTGGTCTGCGCACCATGAAGGTTCATCCCCAGTCTTAAAATTACCCAGAATATTACCTTGTGGAGCCAAAAGATGCATAGACTTTCACTGCTGTCTCCTTGCTTACCCTAGGATGAAAAATTAGCAATATAACAAATGTATTACAGGGTATTATCTATGAGCATTGTGATAAATAGATAAAACAAATATTCAAGGGTAAATATGTATTTTGTGGAAAAACATTTAGTGTTTTCTGAAAAGGCATTATCTTAGTTGGAGTTTTCATTGCTGTAAAGAGACACCATAATTAAGGCAACTCTTATAAGGACAACATTTAATTAGGGCTGAATGTTTTGGGTTAGGAGCTTTTTGCATTTTCTTTGACTGTTGTGACAATGTTTCCTATGGTATCTTCTCCCCCTGAGATTCTCTCTTCTATCTCTTTTGTTCTGTTAGTGATGCTTGTGTCTATGACTCCTCATCTCTTTCCTAGGGTTTCTATCTCCAGGGCTGTCTCCCTTTGTGATTTCTTTATTGTTTCATTTTCCATTTTTAGGTCCTGGATGGTTTTGTTCCATTTCTTCATCCCTTTGGTTGTATTTTGCTGTAGTTTAAAAGGGATTTATGCGCTTCCTGTTTAAGGACTACCTGTTTACCTATGTTCTCATTTATTTCCTTAAGGGAGTTATTTATGTCCTTCTTAATGTCCTCTATCATCATCATCATGAGATGTGATTTTAAATTAGAATTTTGCTTTTCTGGAGTTTTGGGGAATCCAGTACTTGCTACAGTGGGAAAACTGGGTTCTGGTGATGCCAAGTAGTTTCTTTTTTAATTTTTTTATTGGATATTCTCTGTATTTACATTTCAGACGCTATCCCCTTTTCCCCAATCCCATTCCCATCCCCCCTCTTATTGCCTCCATGAAGGTGCTCCCTCTCCCAACCACCGTCTCCCAACCACCCTTTCCCACCTCAGCACCTTCGTATTCCCTTACACTGGGAAAATGAGTTTTTGCTGGATCAAAGTCCTCTCCTCTCATTGGTGCCAGCGAATGCTATTCTCCGCTGCATATGCACCTGGAGCCATGGTTTTCTCCATCAGAACTCATTGGTTGGTGTTTTAGTCCCTGGGAGCTGTGGTGGGTTTTGTTAATCAAGTATTTTCTGTTGCTTATATTTTTGTGCTTGCTTTCTCGCTGTCTGATTATCTATGGTGTCACCTGGTCTTGCTGGCTCTGACTGTAGCTTGTCCCTCTCATGATCCTGTGAGCCTGTGATTTTATGTATGTCAGCATTCCTGGGAGACCAGCTCTCTCTCTGGGAAGAATTTTGGTATGGAGAAATATGGCTCAGGGTCAGCTCCTGGGAGCAGATCGAAACCTGAAGGGGTCCTGACTCAGGCTGCTCTGTGGTTCCTGTGTCCTGTGGGCTCTGAGATGGTCCCACTTGGGCCAGAGATTTGAACAGTAGCAGTGGTTTCACCTGTTATCTTAAGTGTGTCAGCACTCCTGGGAGACGAGCTCCCTCTAGGTGGGATTTGGGTGTGGAGAGCTATGGCTCAGAGTTAGCTCCATGGCACAGATGGAAACCAGAAACTAACCCTTATTTTTCAAGTTAATATGAGAATTAAAGGTGAGGAGGACAAAACATCTGTCCCAATACCCTGATTAACCAGGTCCCCCAGGACCCAGGGATGCAGGACTTCCCACCCATCCAGTGGCCCTGAGTCTCTTCCGGTCTGAACTTGTGCTCTGAGCAGACCTTGGGTTCTGGTTCCACACCCAATCTCACAACATCCAGAAGAAGCCTATCACCAAGTGCTCTAACACGCCTAGGATCACAAGAAGGCCACAGGATCCCAGGTGTGCTAACAGACCCAGGATCACAGGAATACAGAGGGAACTCAACTCCCAGGAGATCATACACACCTGGGAGGACTGGAGCTCTGACACACGCAAGGACATCAGGATCTTGGTCACACTGAGACTTTAGTATCTCAGAGGCAGCTTGCCTCTCAAGATCTCTGACACACTCAGAATTCCAGAATCATAGCATCACAGAGGCAGCTGAACTCTGAGGAGTTCTGACACAATCAGGACCTTAAGGACAACCTCCAGTCAGAGACAGCAGGGCAAGTAGTACTAGAGATAACCAGATGGTGAGAGGCAAGCACAAGGACATAAACAACAGAAACCAAGGCTACTTGGCATCATCAGAACCAACTTTTTCCACCAGAGATAGGCCTGTATATCCCATCACACCTGAAAATCAAGATTCAGATTTAAAATCATATCTCATGATGATGATAGAAGACTTGAGAAGGACATGAAAAACCCCCTTAAAGAAATACAGAAGAACACTACCAAATGGGAGAAGAAATTGAACAAAAACACCCAGGGTCTAAAAATGGAAAAAGAAAAAATAAAGAAATCACAAAAGGAGACAGCCCTGGAGATAGAAAATTTAGGAAAGAGATGAAGAATCACAGACACAAGCATCACCAACAAAACACAAGAGATAGAAGACAGAATCTCAGGAGAAGATACCATAGAAAACATTGACACAACAGTCAAAGAAAATGCAAAATTCAAAAAGTACTTGGCCCAAGACATCCAGGAAATCCAGGACACAATGAGAAGACCAAACCTAAGAATAATAGGTATAGAAGAGATCAACGATTCTCAACTTAAAGACTAACAAATATCTTCAATAAATGTATAGAAGAAAACTTCCTTAACCTAAAGAAAGAGATGACTATGAACATACAGGAAGCCTACAGAATTCCAAATAGACCAGAAAAGAAATTCTTCCCTTAAAATAATAGTCAAAACATCAAATGCACAAAACAAAGAAATAATGTTAAAAGTAGTAAGGGAAAAGGTCAAGTAACATATAAAGTCAGACTAATCAGAATTACACCAGACTTTTTTTTCTTACAACTTTATTTAAAAAAGAGAGATACATGGATAGATTTTTTAAAATATTGTTGGTATAAAACTATATGAATATATTTTTGTCAGGACTTGATTCTTTTATAGGATTGATAGTATGCATTGAAATCTTACTAGTTACCATAAGCATAACATACATGTAGAACAGAACGTAACATGGAAACAGTCAAAGTTTTCTTGGTGTGTATAGGTTAAACATAATGATTTTTGAATACCAAAAATTGCTACAAGGCTATATTCTTAGCTCTTGAATTATTAATGATTTAAGGTTCAAGTGTATCACACTCTGAGAGGATGCTATACACATTTTTTTCTAAGAAGGACTGAGACTTTCACTTTTTGGCCTTTGGTTTTTTTTTTTTTTTTCTTTTTTAAGCTTCATATGACCTATGAGTTGTTTCTGGGGTATTCAGAGCTTTCTGGGGCTCTGAATACCAATTATAACATATGTATCCAATTATCAGTGACTGCATATTTTGTCTGTTTTTTTGTGACTGAGTTATCTCACTCAGGATGATATTCTATAGATGCCTCCATTTTCCTAGGAATTTCATAAAGTCATTATTTCTAATAGCTGAGTAGTACTCCATTGTGTAAATGTACCACAACTTTTGTATCCATTCATCTAGTGAAGGACATCTTACAACAGACTTTTTAACCGTCATTAAGAAAGATAGATCATGGACAGTTGTCATTCAGACCGTAAGAGAACACAAATGCCAACCCAGGCTACTATACCCAGCAAAACTCCCAATGACCATAGATGGAGAAACCAAGATGTTCCATGAAAAAATAAATTTACACAATATGTTTCTACAAATCCAGCCCTACAAAGGATAATAGATGGAAAACTCCAACACAAGGAGGGAAATTACACCCTAGAAAATGCAAGAAAATAATCTTCTTTCAACAAACATGAAAGAAGATACTCACACAAACATAATTCTGTTTCTAAAAATAAAAATAACTGGAAACAACAAACACTATTCCTTAGTATCTCTTAACATCAAAGGACCCAATTCCTCATTTAAAATACATAGACTATCAGACTAGATAGGTAAACAGGAACCAGCATTTTGCTGCATACAGGAAACTCATCTCAACAACAAAGACAGGGACTACTTCAGAGTAAAATGTTGAGAAAAATTTTCCAAGTAAATGGTCCCAAGAAACAATCTGGAGTAGCCATTCAAATATCAAATAAAATAGATTTTTAATTAAAAGTCATCAAAAATGACAAGGAAGGGCACTTCAGGCATACCAAAGGACAGAGCCACCAAAACACACTGTCATTTTTGAACATCTATGCTCCAAATGCAAGGGCATCCACATTAAGAAAAGAAACCCTACTAAAGTTCAAAGCATATATTGCACCACACATAATAATTGTGGGAGACTTCAACATACCACTCTCATCAATGGACAGATAGTGGAAGCAAACACTGAACAGAGATGCTATGAAACTAATGGAAATTATGAACCAAATGGATTTAACAGAAATCTATAGAATATTTTATCCTAAAACAAAAGAGTATACCTTCTTCTCAGCACCTTATAGTACCTTCTCCAAAACTGATATAAAACTGATCACAGAACAGGCCTCAACAAATACAAGAAGATTGAAATAATCCCATGCATCCTATCAGAATATGATGGACTAAGGCTGGTATTCAATACAACAAAAATAAGAAAAATCCCATATACACATGGAAACTGAACAATGATCTATCTACTCAATGATAACTTGGTCAAGGACGAACTAGAGAAATTAAAGACTTTAGAATTTAATGCAAATGAAGGCACAACATACCCAAATTATGGGACACAATGAAATTAGTGCTAAGAGGAAAACTCATAGCTCTGAGTGCCTTCAAAAAGAAACTGAAGAGAGCATACACTAGCAGCTTGACAGCACAGCTAAAAGCTCTAGAACGAAAATAATCAAATACACACAAGAGGAGTAGAAGGCAGGAAATAAACTCAGCACCAAAACCAACCAAATAGAAACAAAAAGAATTATACAAAGAATTAACAAAACCAGGAGCTGTTTTTTTTAAAGAAATCAACAAGATAAACCCCTAGCCAGACTAACCAGAGAGCGCAAGGAAAATATCCCAATGAACAAAATCAGAAATGAAAAGACAGATGGAAAACCCAAGAAACAATGCACAGAACTTACGCAGCTCAAAGAGAAGGAAAGCCAGAAGGTGGATGCCTCAGTCCTTCTTAGAAGGGAGAACAAAACACTCAAGATAGGAAATAAAGGGACGAATTGAGGGTCAGTGATTGGAGAAAAGATCATCCCGAGACTGTCTCAACCTCATCCATCCCATATGCAGTGACTAAACCTAGGTACTATTGCTGATGCCAAATAGTACTTATTGGCAGGAATCTGATATGGATGCCTCCTCAGAGGCTCTGTCAGAGCCATACTGATACAGAGGAGGATGCCTGGTGCTAAACATTGAAACTGATCACAGGACCCCAATGAAAGAAATAGACAAAGAACTGAAGGAGCTGATTGGTTCTGCAATTGCATGGGAAGAATGAAATTATTAACTAATGAAACCAACCATAGCTCCAAGAGATTAAAATATCAACAAATGAGTTCTCATGGAGAGACCCATGGCTCCAGGTACATATACTGCAGAGGAAAGCATTTTCTGGCATCTATGGGAGAAGAAGCCTTTGGTCCAGCAAAGGCTCATATTCCCAGTGTAGGGGAATGCCAAGGCGGGAGAGGGTGGTTGGGAGAAGGAACACCTTTATGGAGGCAATGGGATGAGGAGAAGGGATGAAATTTGGGGAAATAGGATAACATCTGATATGTAAATACAGAGAATAGTCAATAAAAGAAAAAAAGGGAGACATAACAACAGAAACTGAGGAAATTCAAGAACTCATCAGATCCTACTACAAAAGCCCATACTCAAAAAAAAAAAAACAAAAACAAACAAACAAAAAAAAAAACAAAAAACAAAAACCAAACCAAAACAAAACAAAACAAAAAAAACCCCTGGTAAATCTGGAGGAAATGGACAAATTTCTAGACAGATACTAGATAACAAATTAAATCAGGATCAGATAAACAATCTAAACAGTCTCATAACCCCAAAAGAAATAGACGCAGTCATCAAAAGTCTCCCAACTTAAAAAAGCCCAGGACCAGATGGATTTGGTGGAGAATTCTATCAGACCTTCAAAGCAGACTTAATACCAATATTCTTCAAACTATTCCACAAAACAGAATCAGAAGGAACACCACATAATTTCTTCTATTAAGCCACAGTTATGCTTGTGTCTAAACCACACAAAGACCAAGCAAAGAAAGAGAACTAACTTCAGACTAAACTCTTTTATAAACATTGACGCAAAAACACTCAATAAAAATCTTTCAAATCAAATCTAAGAATACATCAACATGATCATCAAGTAGGCTACATCCCAGGGATGCAGGGATGATGGTTCAATATATAAACATCTATCAAGGTAATCCACTACATAAACAAACTCAAATGAAAAAAGACACATAATCATCTCATTGGATGCTGAAAAAACATTTGACAAAATTCAACACCCCTTCACATTAAAAGTCTTGGAAAGAACAGGAATTCAAGGCCCATACTTAAACATAGCAAAAGCAATATACAGCAACCCAGTATCCAACATTATACTAAATGGAAAGAAATTTGAAGCAATCGCACTAAAATCAGAAACTAGACAAGGCTGCCCACTCCTTCCTTACATATACAATATATTACATTAAGTCCTAGACAGAGTAATTAGACAACAAAAATAAGTCCAAAGGATACAATAGGAAAGGAAGAATTCAAAATATCACTATTTGCAGATGATAGGATAGTACACGTACATGAACCCAAAAATTCCATATGAGAGCACCCAGTCCTGATAAAAAAAAAAAAAACTTTCAGGAATGTGGCCGGATATAAAACTAACTCAAACAAATCAGTAACCTTCCTCTACTCAAAGGATAAACAGGTTGAGAACAACATTAGGGAAATGACACCCGTCAGAATAGTCACAAACAATATAAAATACCTTGGTGTGACTGTAACCAAACAAGTGAAAGAATTGTATTCCAAGAACTTCAAGTCCCTGAAGAAAGAAATCTCAGAAGATGGAAGGATATCCCATGCACATGGATTAGCAGGGTTAATATAGTTAAAAAAAAGCAATCTCCATATTCAATCTCCATCAAAATTCCAACTCAATTATTCATAGAGTTAGAAAAACAAATTTGCAAATTCATTTGGAATAACAAAAAACACAAGATAGTAAAAACTATTATCAACTATAAAAAACAACTGGGGTAATTACAGTACCCAACCTGAAGCTATATTAGAGAGCAAATGTGATAAAAAAAAAAAAAAACTGCATGGTATTGGTACAGAGACAGGCAGGTAGATCAATGGAATAGAATCAAAGACCCAGAAATGAACCCACATAACTATGGTCACTAGATCTTTGACAAATGATCTAAAATCATATATTGGAAAAAAAAGAGCATTCTTAACAAATTGTGATGGTTCAACAAGATGTCAGCATGTAGAAAAATGCAAATTGATCCATTCTTATCTTCTTGTACAAAGCTCAAGTCCAAGTGGATCAAGGACCTCCATATAAAACCAGACACATTGATCTTAATAAAAGAGAAAGTGGGGAAGAGCTTAGAACACATAGGCACATGGGAAATTTTTCTGAACAGAGCACCAGTGGCTTATGCTTTAAGATAAAGAATTTAAAAATGAGAAGTGTACCTCTTTCTCCACATCCTCACCAGCATCTGCTGTCATCTGAGGTTTGGATCTTGGCCAATCTGACTGGTGTGAGGTGGAATCTCAGGGTTGTTTTGATTTGCATTTCCCTGATGGCTAAGGATGTCGAGCACTTCTTAGATGTTTCTCAGCCATTTGATAGTCCTCAATTGAGAACTTTTTGTTTAGCTCTGTACCCCATTTTTTAATAGGCTTCTTTGATTCTCTGGTGTCTAGCTTTCTGAGTTCTTTGTATACCTTGGATAATAGACCTCTATCTGCTGTAGGGTTGGTAAAGATCTTTTCCCAAACTATTGGCTACCTTTTTGTTTTCTTGACCATGTCCTCAGCCTTACAGAAACTTTGAAATCTCATTAAGTCCCATTTGTCAATCTTTGACCTTAGAGCTCCAGACATTGGTGTTTTCAAGGTAGGAGTTTTTTACTTCCTTGTGTTAGGCTTACTTTCTAAGTATATTATTTCTCTTTTTTTTCAATTTTTATTACTTTACTTATTTTCATTCCTGTCGTTGCCCCCATTTTGGTACCCCCTCCCACAGTTTTTCATCCCATTCCTCCTCCCCCTTACCTATGAAAGGATGCCCTGCCACCAGGCCTTCTTCTTCCTCGGGCCCTCACATCTCTTGAGGATTAAGTGCATCTCCCACTAAGACCTGACCAGGTAGACCTCTGTTATATTTGAGCCCGGGGCTTCAGAACTGCCCATGGATGGTCTTGGTTGGTAGTTCAGTCTCTGGAAGCTCCTTGGGGTCTGGGTTAGTTGAGACTTCCAGTCTTCCTATGAAGTCACCCTCCCCTTCAGCTTCTTCAGTCCTTGCCCTAATTCAATCTTAGGGATTTCTGACTTCAGTCCAGTGGTTGAGTGTAAGCATCTGCTTCTGTCTTGGTCAACTGCTGATAGGAACTCTCAAAGGACAGGAACTCTCAAAGGACAGTAGTGCCTAGCTCCTGTCTGTAAGCACATCATAGCATCAGTAATAGTGTCAGGCCTTGGTGCCCTCCCATGAGCTGGATCCCAAGTTGGGCATGTCACTAGACCACCCTTCCTTCAGTCTCTTTTCCATTTTTGTCCCTGCAGTTTTTTTAGATATGAGTAATTCTGGGTCAGAATGTTTGACTCTGGGTTAGTAACCCTGTCCCTCCACTTGAGGTTCTGTCTATCTATTGGAGGTGGAATCTTTAAGTTACCTCTCCCCAATATTGGGCATTTTGGTTAAAGTCACTCCCACTGAGTCCTTAGAGTCTATCACCTCCATTGTCTCTGGTACTTTCTAGAAGATCCACCCCCCCCATGCTGCTTAATTCTATTAGTTCTATTGGCCCTCTGGGTTTCTCTCCTGTTGTTCCCCCCTTACCTGATCCTGTTCCCTTTTTTCAATACCCCTCCCTTTCCTACACAGGTTCCTCCCTCCACCTGAATCCCATGATTATTTCCTACCCCCTTCTCAATGGAATTGAAACATCCTCACTTGGGCCTTTCTGCTTGTTACACTTCTTATGGTCAATGGGCTGTGTCCTAGGTATTCTGAACTTTTTGGCTAATATCCATTAATCAGTAAGGATATACCATGCATGTCCTTTTGTGTTTGAGTTACCTCACTCAGGATGATATTTTATAGTTCCATCCATTTGCCTACAAAATTCATGATGTCTTCATTTTTAATAGCTGAATAGTATTCCATTGTGTAAATGAACCACATTTTCTGTATCTATTCTTCGGTTGAGGGACTTCTGGGTTGTATCCAGATTCTGGCTTTTATGAATAAGGCTGCTTTGAACATGGTGGAGCACAGGTCCTTGTGGTATGGTGTGGCATCTTTTGGGTACATGCCCAAGAGTGGATCTTCAGTAGAACTGACCAATTTTCTGAGGAACTGCCAGACTGATTTCCAGAGTGGTTGTACCAGTTTGCAATCCCACCAACAGTGGAGAAGTCTTCCTCTTTCTCCGCATCCTTGCCAGCATGTGCTGTCATTTGAGTTTTTGATGTTAGTCATTTTGTTTGGTGTGAGGAGAAATCTTAGGGTCATTTTGATTTGCATTTCTGTGATTACTAAGAACTTTGAATATTTTTAAGTGCTTCTTGGCCAGTTGAGATTCTTCTGCTGTGAATTCTCTGTACCCCATTTTTTAATTGAGTTATTTGATTTTTTGGAGATTAACTTCTTAAGTTCTTTATATATTTTTGGATATTAGTCATCTGTCAGATATAGTGTTAGAAAAGATTCTTTTTCCCAGTCTGTAGGCTGCCGTTTTGTCCTGCTGATGGTGTCTTTTGCTTTACAGAAGCCTTTCCGTTTCACAGAGTCCCATTTAATTGATGGTTGATCTTAGAGTCTGAGCCATTGGTGTTCTGTTCAGGAAATTTACCCTAAGTTTGAGGCCTTTTCCCACCTTCTCTTCTATTTGATTCACTGTATCTGGTTTTATGATAGTGTCCTTGCTCTACTTGGACTTGATATTGGATCTATTTTCATTCTTCTACATACAGACCACCAATTAGACCAGCATCATTTATTGAAAATGTATTTTCCCACTGTATGTGTTTGGCTTCTTTATCAAAGATCAAGTGTCCATAAGTGTGTGGGTTTACTTCTGGATATTCAGGAATTATTCTACTGATTTCTTTTTCAGCATGTTATTTTTTTTCTTTTCTTATTAGATACTCTGTATTTACATTTAAGATGTTATCCCTTTACCCCACCCCATCCCATAGCCCCTCCCCCTCTATTTGCCTTCACAAAGGTGCACTCTCTCCTGATCACCCTCTCTACCCCATTGCCTTGGCCTTCCCCTACATTGGGACAATGTACCCTCCCTGGAACAAAAGCCTCTTCTCACATTGATGCCAGACACTGTTATCTTCAGCTACATACACAACTGGATCAATAGGTCACTCAAAGTTCGCACAAAGGTTGGTGTTTTACTCAATGGGAGTTTTGGTGGGTTTGGTTGGTAATGTTGGTCTTCCCATGAGGTTGCAACCCCTTTCAGCTACTTATGGCCTTTCTTTAGCAACCTCATTGGTATCACGGAATTCAATTTTTGTATATCGAAAGGCTACCAATTTTTTACAGATTTGTTTTGTCTCATGTTACCTGTGTATTTGGAAACATTCTTTCATCCTTGCATGTATGGTTAATTGTGTTTTTGATGAGTAGTTGAATTTGGTTTGCAAGAACTTTAATGCAAATGTTCTAAAAACAGAATTTTAGATTTATTTTGTTTTATGTATGTGTGTGTTTCCTCCATGTATGTTAGTGTAACATGAACTTGAAGTGCCCACAAAAGACAGAAAAGGACCTAGGATTTTGGATTTGGAGGTACAGATGGCTGTGAGCTCTTGTGTGGTTGCTGGGAAGTGAAACCTGGTCTTCTGAATGAGCAACAAATGCTCTTTCTTAATCACTAAGTCATCTCTCCAACACCTTACTCCAAATTTTCCATGTTCTTCAAGAGGAGTGTCCTATAACTTCTCTCCCTCTCTCTTTGTGTGTCTGTGTGTGTGTCCTTATCTGATTTTGATATCAAAGTAATATTATCACTATAAACGAATTCAGTAGTATTCATTCACTTTCTATTTCATAGAATATTTTGTTGAGCACTGGTATTTTTCTTCTTTAATGCCTGATAGAATTCATCATAAACTCCATCTAGACATGGACATTTTTTGTTTTGTTGTTGTTTTCAGTTGAAAGATTATTTATTAATTACTGCAGCAATTTTATTGTTCACAATAGATCCATTTAAATTGTTCACATTCTCTTGGTTTAATCTTGTTTATCCCCATGTGTCAGGGTATCTATTAATTTCTTTTAGGTTTTTTAATTTATGAGAGTTCTAATTAAAAATAAATCATATTTTATTGTATCTATGTATGGAATGTCTTCCTGGTAAGTACATATATCTATGCCTTTATATCTAGGAACTGTTTAGAAAAAGAACTCAAATAAGTTTGAAATATGAATATTTAGATTGTTAAAAATGGTGAGTATGTTGTGGTCACACCTTCTTGCTATAATTCTTTCAATGTCTGTGTATTTGAAAATTGTTACAGTAAAACATTAAAAGGGGGATGAGTGATTAAGAGATTACATAGACTGCTCTTGCAGAAGGCCAGTCTCATTTCCAGAAGTCATATTGGGAAGCACACATAGCCCATAACTGCTGTGTCAAAAGATCTGATCTGATGCATTCTTCTAGCCTTCAAGGACACCAAGCATCTGAATTGCATTTTTGCACACGTGTATGCACACACACACACACACACACACACACACACACACACACACTTACATATACTCACTCTCTTACAAGCACGTACGCATACACTCACAGAACTTACACACAAACACCCATAAGCACCACCACCAATACCAGCACTACACTTAACAAGATAAAAACCACTCAGGTGTATATGTTGACAAGCTGATTTGTATTTATTATTAGGGATTTTACTTTATAACTTCTTTAGTGAATTGTTATTTATGCTGATTCATTACTTTTATATTTTGATATTCATTTGCTCATGTTAGAAAGCTCTCTGTGGGGATGGAGAGATGGCTCAGCAGTTAAGAGCACTGAGTGCTCTTCGAGAGGTCCTGAGTTCAATTCCCAGCAACCACATGGTGGCTCACAGCCATCTGTAATGGGATCCGATGCCCTCATCTGGTGCATCTGAGGACAGCTACAGTGCACTCAAAAACATAAAATAAATAAAAATTATTTTAAAAAAGAATTATTTCTGTGTTATATATCCTAGTTTCTTATTGCATGTAACACGTGGTTACATTTTCTCCAACTTCACATTGAATTTTATTTTAATTATAGTGTTTTCAATAAACATAAATATTAAGATATATATGTATTCCCATCTATCAGTCATTTATTGAATCTTACTTTTATGTTATTTTGGGAAAGAATTTTCCACTCTAAGATTATGAAAATTAAATATCTGTGTATTCTAGTACATTCAATGTTTAAATCTTGTAGAAATCTTGACATTAGTTTATGGCATCAGATATTATCTAAGTTAATTTTCCCAGGAAATGACTTGCTTGTCATGTATTCCAGTATCATTTATTGAATAATCCTTTGTCCCTTTTCTCCTTTTTCTCCATCTTTATATTATGTTTTCATTTCCAGAAGTCATATTGCTAATAAAGAGGAAAATGCTTATAATTTTAAATCTTTAAAAAGGTAAACCATCTGCCACCAGGAACAGCGGAGATTCAGGGACATAGGCCAGGTACATGGGAGCAATTATAACCAATCACTGACAACAAGACCAGGTATAATCACAGACAACAAGATGGCAAGAGGAAACTGAAAGAATGTACCCAATGGAAACCAAGACAACCTGGCAACATGAGAACCCAGCTCTCCCATCACAGAAAACAGTGGAATGATGAACACTCCAGAAAAAGAAGACTCAGACCCAAAATCATACCTCAAGATGATGATAGAGATCCTTAAACAAGAACGGGAGGAAAAGCATAAAGAAATAGAAGAGGAAACAAGAAAAACACTCAAAGAAATCAAAGAACTAGAAGGAAACAGAAACAGAGATGAAGAAATTGAAGAAGAAATTGAAAATGGAAATGGAAACAATAAAGAAAACACTAAAAAAGACAACCCTAGAGGTAGAAACCCTAAGAAAGAAATCAGGAGTCACAGATGCAAGCATCTGCAACAGACTACAAGAGATAGAAGAGAAAATCTCAGGGGCCAAAGACAACATGGAAAACATAGACAAAACAGTCAGAGAAGACGCAAAAGCCAAAAATCTCCTAACCCAAAATGTCCAGGAGATCCAGGACACAATGAGAAGACCAAACCTAAAGATAATAGGAATAGAATAGGGCGAACAACATCAACTAAGAGGCACAGTAACTATTTTCAACAAAATCATAGAAGAAAACTTCCCTACCCTTAAGAATGAGATGACCATGATCATAAAAGAAACCTTCAGAACTCCAAACAGAGCGGACCAGAAAAAATTCCTCCTGACACATAATAGTCAAAACTCTAAGTGCCCAAAGCAAAGAAAGTATACTAAAAGCAGTAACAGAAAAAGGTTAGGTAACATATAAGGCAGACCAATCAGAATCACACCCGACTTCTCAACAGAGACTATGAAAGCTAGAAGATCCTGGACAGACAACAGGCAGACCCTAAGAGAACACAAGTGCCAGCCAAAGCTGCTATAACCAGCAAAACTATTCCAGGACAAAACAAAATTTACACAATATCTGACCACAAACCCAGCACTACAACGAATTATAGGTGGAAAACCCAATACAAGGGGGGAAACTACATCCTAGTAAAAACAAGAAAATACCTAAGCAAGAAACCAAAAGAAGAAAGACACAAAGGCACAATTCAACTTCCAAAAGCAAAAATAGCAGGAAACAACAACCACTATTCCTTAATATCTGTTAACACAAATGGACTCAATTCCCCAATAAAAAGACATAGGCTATCAGACTGGATGCATAAACAGAATCCAGCATTTTGCTGCATACAGGAAACTCATCTCAAAGACAAAGACAGACACTATCTCAGAGTAAAATTTTGGGAAAAAATCTTCCAAGCAAACGGCCCCAAGAAGCAAGCTGGAGTAGCCATACTAATATCGGATAAAGTATATTTTCAAGCTAAAGTTATCAAAAAACATAAGGAAGGAAAGTTTTTACTCATTACAAAGAAAATTTGTCAGGAGGAGCTCTCAATCATTAACATATATGGTCTAAACACAAGAGCACCCATATTCATGAAAGAAACCCTACTAAAGCTCAAAAAATACATTGCACCCCACACAATAATAGTGGGAGACCTCAATACCCCACTCTCACCAATGGACAGATCAGGGAAACAGAAACTGAACAAGGACACAGTAAAAGTAGCCGAGGTTATGAACCACTTGGAACAAATAGATATCTACAGAACATTTCATCTTAAAACAAAAGAATACCCCTTCTTCTCAGCACCTCATGGCACCTTCTCCAAAACTGACCATATAATTGGTCACAGAACAAGCCTCAATAGATGTAAGAAGATTGAAATACTCCCATGCATCCTATCAGATCACCATGGTCTAAGGCTGGTCTTTAATAACAACAAAGACAACAAAAAGCCCACATACACACGGAAACTAAACAATGCTCTATTAAATGATAGCAGGGTCAAAGAAGAAATAGGGAATGAAAAAAAGGATTTTATAGAATTTAATACAAATGAAAAAACAACATTCCCAAACCTATGGTATGCAATGAAAGCAGCACTGAGAGGAAAACTCACAGCGCTGAGTGCTTCCAAAAAGAAACTGGAGAGAGCATACATCAGCAACTTGACAGCACAGCTGAAAGGAAGCAGATATACCAAAGAGGACTAGATGGCAAGAAATAATCAAACTTAGAGCAGAAATAGACCAAATAGAAACAAAAAGAATCAACAAAATCAAGAGCTGGTTCTTTGAGAAAATTAACAAGATTGATAAACCAGACTAACTAGAGGGCAAAGAGAGAGTATCCAAATTAACAAAATAAAAAAGGAATGTGGAGACATAATAACTGAAACTGAGGAAATTCAAGAAATCATTAGATCCTACTACAAAAGCCTATACTCAACAAAGCTGGAAAATCTGGAGGAAATGGATGAATTCATAGACAGATACAAGATACTAAAATTAAACCAGGACCAGGTAAACCATCTAAATAATCCCATAACATCTAAAGAAATAAAAGCAGTCATCAAAAGCCTACAAACCAAAAAAAGCCCAGGTCCAGATGGGTTCAGTGCAGAATTCTATCAGACATTTATTGGCAACCTAATACCAATACTCTCCAAAATATTCCACAAAATAGAGTCAGATGGAACACTACCTAACTCATTTTTGAGAGCATAATAACCCTCATAACTAAACCACACAAAGACCCTACAAGGAAAGAGAACTTCAGAACAATCTCACTTATGAACATTGATGCAAAAATACTCAACAAAATACTTGCAAACCGAATCCAAGAACACATCAAAACAATCATTCACAATGATCAAGTAGGCTTCATCCCTGGGATGCAGGGATGGTTCAATATAAGGAAATCCATCAATGTAATCTACCATATAAACAAACTCAAAGAAAAAAACCACATGATCATCTAACTAAACGCTGAGAAAGCATATGACAAAATTCAACACCCCTTCCATGTTAAAAGTCTTGGAAAGAACAGAAATCCAAGTCCCATACTTAAACATAATAAAAGCAATATACAGCAAACCAGCAGCCAACATCAAACTTAATGGTGGGAAACTTGAAGCAATCCCACTAAAATCAGGGACAAGCTGCCCACTCTCCCCCTACCTATTCAACATAGTACTGGAAGTCCTGGCTGGAGCAATTAGACAGCAAAAGGAAATCAAAGTGATACAAATTGGAAAGGAAGAAGTAAATACATCACTGTTTGCAGATGTCAGAATAGTGTACTTAAGTGACCCCCAAAATTCCACCAGAGAACTCCTACAGCTGATAAACAAGTTCAGCAAAGTTGTTGGATATAAAATTAACCCAAACAAATCAGTAGCCTTCCTCTACTCAGAGGAAAAACATGTGGAGAAAGAAATTAGGGAAAAGATACCCTTCACAATAGTCACAAACTATATGAAATACCTTGGTGTGACTCTAACTAGGCAAGTGAAGGACATGAATGAAAAGAACTTCAAATCTCTGAAGAAGGAAATCAAGGAAGATCTCAGAAAATGCAAATATCTCCCATGCTCATGGATTGGAAGGATCAACATTTTAAAAATGGCCATCTTACCAAAAGCTATCTACAGATTCAATGCAATCCCCATCAAAATCCCAACCCAATTCTTCATAGAGTTAGAAAGAGCAATGTGCAATTTCATCTGGAGTAACAAAAGACCTAAAATAGCAAAATCCATCCTCAAGAACAAGAAAACATCTGCAGGAATCACCATCCCTGACCCCAATCTATATTACAAGGCAAGTGTGTTAAAAACTACATGGTACTGGTACAGAAATAGGCATGTGGATCAATGGAAAAGAATAGAAGATCCAGAAATGAGTCCTCATGTATATGGTCACCTGATTTTTGACAAAGGAGCAGTAAACATTCAATGGAAAAAGGACAGCCTATTCAACAAATGGTGCTGGTCCAACTGGCACTCAGCATGCAAAAGAATGAAAATAGACCCTTTCTTATCTCCTAGTACAAAGCTCAAGTGTAAGTGGATCAAAGATCTCCACATTAAACCAGACATACTGAAACTATTAGATGAGATAGTAGGGAAAACCTTATAACACATAGGCACAGGAGAAAATTTCCTGAAAAAAAAAAAAAAAAAAAAAAAAAAAAAAAAAAAAAAAAACACCAATGGCTCAAGCTCTAAGGTCAAAGATTAACAAATGGGACTTAATGAGATTGCAAAGTTTCTGTAAGGCTAAGGACATCGTCAAGAAAACAAAACGGCAACCAACAGAATGGGAAAAGATCTTTACCAACACCACATCAGATAGAGGCTTAATTTTTACACACCAAGAAAACTTTGACTATTTCCATGTTATATTTTGTTTTACATGTACTTCATGCTCATTGTAACTATTAAGTTTTCAATGCATACTATCAAACCTTGAAAAAAATCAAGTACTGACTAAAAAAATATATTCATATAGTTTTATGTAAAAACTATGTTAAAATCAGAAAAATAAGTACTGGCAAAATATATAATTTTAAGCAAAAAATGTTTAAAATCTGTACATTTATCTTTGTTTTGTAAAATAAAGTTGTTTAAAAAAAAGAAAGTCAATTTTATTCAATATTAGAATAACTATTTCATCTTCTTTTTTGGGACCATTTGCTTGGATATTTTTTCCAGCCTATTATTCTAAGGTAGTGTCTGTCTTTGTCACTGAGGTGCATTTCCTTTTGTAGCTAAATGCTGGGTCCTGTTTACATATCCTTTCTGTTAGTCTATGTATTTTTATTGGGGGAATAGCGTCCTTTGATGTTAAGAGATATTAAGAAATAGTGATTGTTGCTTCCTGTTATTTTGTTGTTAGAGGTGGAATAATGTTGGTGTGGCTATCTTCTTTTGGGTTTGTTGGAAGTTTACTTTCTTGCTTTTTGTAGGATTTTTTTCCTTCCTTGTGTTACAGTTTTCCATGTATTATCCTTTGTAGGGCTGGATTTGTTGAAAGTTGTGTAAATTTGCTTTTGTCATGAAATATCTTGGTTTCTTTGTCTATGTACAATAAATGGGAGAGTGGAGATACTGAGAATGGCTCTTAGCTCATATCTAGAAATGACATGAAACTCTCATATTTATGCCTGTATAAAAAAGTGTTCTGATATCATCCTGGAAGAATCCAAAGGTAGGTTCTCTCCCAAACCTCCAGAAATGAATGTAGCCCTGTGAATATCTGCTTCCATTTTTCTCAATCTTTCCAGCACAAAAATCACCTGAGACCCTGGACTTTCAATTTGAATATGCATAAACTCATAAATGTGTGCTGTTAAAAACTAGTGAGCTTGTAGTAATTCTTTAGATGGTATTAAAAATTTTGATCAGATCTGAAGTCTTTACATGTGGCAGTCAGACAAAAGGTCAATGATGAGAAGAAAGAGACATACATAGAAGTTAAGATGTGCAAAATCTGTATGCAAGTGGCAATGTGGAAGTGTAAGGGCCAAATGGAAACCATTTTAACCTGATCATAAAGAAAAATCTTACTTATATCATTAAACATAGCCAACTGGTAACCAGTTATATGATTGCCCCTGACTTACTAGCATTCATGGTCCTGGAATATACTTTGAACACTACCAGGGGAGAAAGGTAATAATCAACATCCATCTACAAACCCTGTGTCCTACAATAGTGACCTGCCTGCAAGGTATACTGGTACAGTAGTGGCCCAAAAGTTATGAAAGTAACCAATTACCTATGTACTAGATTTAAAGCCTACTCCATAAGATGAAACTCATACCTAAAATTTCTAACGTGGCCAGTAACATGAGACTAAATAGTTCATGGGCCTCATGGGAAAACCTACTACCATTATCTATTTAAAAAACATAGCAATGAAATGACCCCAAATAACACCTATAGCTGAGTTCCTTGTTCAACCACCATCAGAAACCTTCTTGCATTGGTGGTAATTATCACAGAATGCACAACTGAATAATATGCAGAGAATAAGTCTGATGTGCTCTGTTCTGTGTTGGATGTCTTTATTAAGCACCTACCCTCATGAATAATGGCTCTATGCAGGAGAGGAAGTAGAAAGATTATAAAAGTCAGAGATTGTTAATAACTCCAAGGAAACCATGCCTTCTCAACACAACAGGACTAATACAGAAACAAGTTCACAAAGAATTTGTTAGCATGAACAATACCTGTATATGTTCAAGCCAGACTACATCCTAGCACTGAAATATGGAAGTGAACACAGAGTTCCATCTGTAACCAAGAGGCTATTTGCAGTTGATACCTACTATTAAAGGGGAAAAAAATCACATTTCCCCCCAACGGAGTGTCAATTGGTATATCAACCACCCTCCAAGGCAGGCCAGATGCCACAGGAATGACAACCAACACAAAATGAATTCCATGTTTTGTCAGCTTTTTGTTTTTATCTTGACTTTTTTTTGTCTGACTTGGGTTTTTTTGTTTTTTGTTTTATTTTGGTTTATTTTTTAATTTACTAGTTTATACAAACTCGGGGCTAGACTGATAGCTGACTTTGTCCAGAGTATTTGCCCTATATGCACAAAGATCTGCGTTTGATTCTTGGAATTCATGTGAAAACAAATGTGCATGACTGTGTACTTCCAATGCCAGCATAGGGGAGCCATCAACATGTAGATTTCTGTAGCTCACTGGCCATCCAACCTAGGCAACTTGAAAAATCCAAGACCCACAAGAGACCATATCACAAAATAAATTTGGGTATCACATGAAAAACTACACATTGTCCTCTGGCTTCTATATGCACATATGAACACATATATTTGCATACACAATGAGCACACACAAATGCAATAAAAAATAGAAAAAATTACATAACATTTCAAAAGGAAACTACTTTTATTTTCCAACCGGAAGCAAAAACAGTGAGGAATAAATTCTTATTTTTTGTTTCTGCATATCTAAAACATGTGGCTAAATCTTAAAATTGTTTATTTTTATCTCTCTGCATTAGATGGTTGTAATATATTGTTTTTGTTGAAGCATGTGAATAAAATTCAGCTGTAGAAAGATACATAATTTGAAGAAGAAAAGGTCATATAACAGATGTCTCAGGTATTAAAAATGTTCTTCTTGGCCACTATTCCTATATATAAGCAGAGAAGCTTTCTAAAATGTTAGCTGCAATGTTACATCTGAATTACAATATATTATGCATAATGTCCAAAAAACACATTCATGAGTATCACCTCTGATATTCTCAGGCACGAATTTTCCTTATGAAATCTGTCAGGCACATTGTTCTAAAGGTAGATTTTCCCAAAACTAATTTGCACTCAAATGCACAAATATTTATCATTGTTTAAAAATTACCATCAGTTTTTTTTCTAGAAATGACAGATCACTTACTTCATTTTAGAGAAAATGTGTATAGAACACACAAGCCTAGTTCTTTCATGTAAAGTATTGTTCCATGCAAACACATGACTACTGCAGCTCACAACATACACCCACAGGTATTTGTCCTCAAGAACACTGTGAACTGTGAACACTGTAAGATTTCAGTAGGCAACAAACTGCATTGTATATTGTTTCAGTTTGATAAAACAGAATGTTAGCCATGTGTACTTAGGGGTCAGGATTTAATAACCCTGAACTTTAACACCTTGTTAAGGACAATACTATGTACAACTGAACGTTAAAAACCTCTACATGCATGGTGTTGATGAATACAGTGACAAATAGAATAGTTGGTGCTATTTCCTTGACTTCTACCAAGGGAAGAATAATGAAAAATATCAACACATGCAAAAGGCTAAAAATGACTTTTGATTGTGACTATATATGTGTATTTTCTTCTTTGAAGGTGTCTTAAGAATGCACAGGGATCAGCCAATAGCACATTGAGAATTGTTATTCACAACAAGGAACTCTAACGTGGATATTAAGCAAGGGAAGAATGATCTTCGTATGGAATTGCAAGGTTAGTCCATGTATATATAGTGTTAGTTCAGCAGAGATAAAGTAACATCAGGTGCTCAAAGTTCTCAGGTTCTGTTCATGTGCATTTAACAAATGCCTCCAAGTATTTGTATTTGAAAAACAAAGAGACAACTAAAAATCGTCCAGTGTAGTAATAGATGACACCATATAAAAATAACTAGTGTTTCTGGGTTTGGTTATTCATGTCTGAAACTGCTGCACTGAGGAGGCAAAGACAGAAAAATAAGTATTCAAAGGCCAATTCTAAATATGCAATATCACTTTTTTCAAACAAACAAACAAACAAACAAACAAACAAAGCAAGGTTTGAGGTGATGACTGAGCAATAAAAGTCCTTACAGTTTAATTAAGAGAGCCCAGGCATCATACAGAATTCAGAGCCCTACAACTCACAAATAGTCTATGTGGACTTAGCAGCCTGCCTGAAATTCCTTCCTTGGAAGGAGGAGATGAAGCAAGCTGGCTGGTAAATCTATCTCTATGGACAAACTCTGGTTTTAGTTAAAAGAATGAAATGGAAGAGTGATTGAGTACAGCTCTGGAGATGAACTCTGTCTCTCTGTGTCTCTGTCTCCATCTTTGTCTTTGTGTCTCTCTGTCTCTGCCTCCTAATGCAACCCCCCCCTCTCTCTCTCTCTCACACACACACACACACACATACACATGTACACTCACACTCATGTACACATTCACACATAAAGCAGAACAGAACAAAACAAAATGACCATGACATAAGGTGAAAGGGGAAGGCTTACCTAGGAACAAACAGTAATATAGGTGCTCTGAAGAACTATAGAGAGGTCAGATAAAGATACAATTGGTGTCTTTTTCCATGAGCCTTTAAGCACATATAGAATTGAAACAGGTAGAAAAGGGGGCACAAAGACATTTTTTTTAACTTACAGAAAATTCTAAAGGTGTCAGGGCTGCATATTAAAGTTGTAAATTGAACCATATGTGAACAAACACAAAGACACAAAAAAAATTGGCTCATACTCTGGCAAAGACTAGGCTTTCTAGGACCCATAATCTTCAAATAGCATGACAATCTAGAAAGTCAATAGCATAGACTGTAGCATAGGCATATAGGCCTGCGATACAGGACCACTGATGTCAAAAGAAGATCAATGTCCCTGTTCAAATAGTCAATTAACCCTGCCTCTACCTTGTTCTATTCTGTCCTCTGCAGATTGTGTGCTGGATATCTGACGCAGGTTGTTGAGAGCTTTGGGGCCCAGCCTAGGGACTAAGGTGTCTGACCATCAATTGTCACCAATGGTCAACATTAGATAGTGGCTCTAAAGTTCACTGTGTTATGTTAATGATGTTTAAGGATGCTGACACATGTGAAAGTAAACCAAGTGAAAGAAAGAATTATTGTGAAAAAAGGTTGTCATTGTTCACAATTAATTCTGTTGTAATTGACTGCACTGGATGTGAGAAAGAGGAACAGGGAGTTACATGTGTTCGGAGTGGCAAAAAAAAAAAAAAAAAGCTAGTCGGAAAGTGTTGAGACTGACCTTGTTTTCCAAGAGCCTAATCTGATCAGCTTGTCTATCTCAGACCTTCCATTTTAACCCTTCATATTAATCTTTATCCATATTCTCAGCCTTGCTATTTTAATCCTAACATTAATTTTAACCCAAATAACCGTTTTCATGTATTTGGATTTCTCTAGCCCCCTTGGAAAGTAGCCACACTGAGCATTAAAGCCTTTGAAATAAGGCTTAGATTGGCTCAGCATCAATACTTGGTGACAGTTAGGCATTTGATAAAGTATTTAGAATATTTGAAACTCGTGTGTTTTGTCTATGTAATGACTATAATAACTATATTGATTACACGTGGAGACTCTGGAAATTGTATAGATGGGGAGGAGTGGGTAGCTCATAGAAAGCCTTGGTTTCATCATTTCTGTCATCTCTGGTGAATGTTATGAATTTAACTAAGTTAAAATGATGAAAAGCAGTTCACATTTACTTACTGTGGTGTAAGTCACAACAGTCAAGCTCTACAAGCAGTCTATGTGTACAAATTGGTAAAGGAAAATGTGAAATGTGTACACAATGGAGTTTCATTCAGCCATAAAGAAGAACAAAATTATGCAGTTGCAGAAAACTTGATGGAACTGGAGATCATCGCTGCTAAGTGAAACTAGCCAGACTTAGAAAAACTAATATCATGTCTTGTCTCAGAGGCAGAATTTAGATTATTTTGAAGCTATGAAAGTAGAAGGGGAACTATTTAGTTACAAATTGTAGCAGTGGGGGTGGAGTAGTAAAAAGAGCATATAGAGATAAATATGATCAAAATACATTGGATAAATGTATGAAACTGTCCTGATGGGCCTTGTTTTTACTTTAAAGCCTTTTGAAATAAGTGTACTGAATTTGTTGGTGAAATACTAATTTGCATCCATTCTATGTAAAGTTATTCATAGGTGCTTGCTCAAAGTGACAAAGTTCTATTCCTTCATGAAAATTTAAAACAACAATGTTCCCACATATTTTTGTTGTTTATCCCTCATCAGCTGGAATATATCACAATTACACTGATACATACATTTTCTTCATATCTAAGACAGAATATTAATGTCCGTGTAAAAAGAATATTTTAGTTTCTGTTATAGTTAAATATCAAGTCCTTCAGCAGGCATAAGAATTCTGATAGATTTGGTATATAAATTATGACTATCTTTATACATGGCCATACTACCTCATACATGAAGGATCATAGACACTGGAACTCCAGTTCTAGAGGACTTGATGCCCTTTTCTAGCTTCCATAGGCACTAGGCATGCACCCAGTACACATATGCAGCCCAAACACTTCTATACACGAAAGAATTTATAAAAGGACATCAGGAAAGTAAGAAGTTTCTAAGTTTCATGGAATATCTGAGCCAAATCATTTTACTTTCTTATGTGTGATCAGTGATAGATACAATTTATTCCAATTGTGCTGGCCAGACTACATCTCTCTCTCTCTCTCTCTCTCTCTCTCTCTCTCTCTCTCTCTCTCTCTCTCTCTCTCTCTCTCTCTCTCTCTGCTCTGCAGATTCAGTGATCAAAGCATTACTATACATCATCACTGTCCCATGCATCACATAAATGGCAGTGTTTTTTGAGTACTAGACAAGAGCAGAGAGGAAATACATCTGACTCCAATTGTGACGCTCAGAAATTCTTTCAGAGTGATTGTTTTGTTGAAGGTGTCATTCTGTAGTGAAAACAGCTTTTCTGATTTATAAGGAAATGTCTAGCTAAGAGTTTTAATATGGGATTCTTCCATTTATGAAGCTAGTAGCCTAATACTGTCTAAAGCATATTAGAATGGATTTTTGATTTAAATAGTCATCCCAGACATTTTATCATGTGGTATCATAGAAATAGAAGAAGGCATAATCTTCAGGAATTAAGAAGTAATGGAGACTTTTTTTTAAACGACTTTATTTTACAAAACAAAGATAAATGTACAGATTTTAAACAGTTTTTGCTTAAAATTATACATTTTTGTCAGTACTGTTTTTTCAGACATTAAAATAATTTTTACATAAAACCATGTGAATATATTTTTTTAGTCAGTACTTGATTTTTTTTAAGGGCTTGACAGTATGCATTGAAAACCTAATAGTTACAATAAGCGGAAAGTACATGCAAAACAAAACGCAATATGGAAATAGTCAAAATCTTCTTGTTTTGTAAATATATGTATATTTTTTTGTTTTCTTTATTTCTTGGACTTCGTACAGTCTGTGAGTTGTTTCTGGGGGAGTGCAAGCCTCTAGGGTTAGCATCCCAGTATCAGTGACTGCATATTATGTCTGTTCTTTTGTGACTGGGTTATCTCACTCAGGATGATATTCTCTAGATGCAGCCATTTTTTTAAAAAATTTGGATAAGTCATTGTTTCTGGTGGCTGAGTAGTATTCCATTGTGTATATGTACCACAATTTTTGTATCCATTCATCTTCTGAGGGACATCTGGGTTCCTTCCAGCTTCTGACTATTATAAATAGAGCTGCTATGAACATTGTGGTGCATATATCTTTGTTGTGTATTAAAGTGTCTCTGGGGTATATGCCCAGAAGTGGAATAGCTGGGTCTTCAGGTAGTACTATATCCAATTTTCTGAGGTATCGCCAGACAGATTTCCAGAGTGGTTGTATTAGCTTGCAACCCCACCAACAGTGGAGAAGTGTTCCTCTTTCTCCGCCACCTCGCCAGCATCTGCTGTCATCTGAGTTTTGGATCTTGGCCAATCTGACTGGTGTGAGGTGGAATCTCAGGGTTGTTTTGATTTGCATTTCCCTGATGGCTAAGGATGTGGAGCAATTCCTCAGATGTTTTTCGGCCATTCGGTGTTCCTCAACTGAAAACGTTTTGTTTATCTCTGTACCCCATTTTTTAATAAGGTTATTTGATTCTCTGGTGTCTAGCTTTTTGAGTTCCTTGTACACCTTGGATATTAGGCCTCTATCTGATATGGTGTTGGTAAAGATCTTTTCACATTCTGTTGGTTGCCGTTTTGTCTTCTTGACGATGTCTTTAGCCTTACAAAAACTTTGCAATCTCATTAAGTCCCATTTGTTAATCTTTGACCTTAGAGCTTGAGCCATTGGTGTTTTGTTCAGGAGATTTTCTCCTGTACCTATGTGTTCTAAGGTTTTCCCTATTTTCTCATCTAATACTTTCAGTGTATCTGGTTTAATGTGGAGATCTTTGATCCACTTACACTTGAGCTTTGTACAAGGAGATAAGAAAGGGTCTATTTTCATTTTTTTGCATGCTGAGTGCCAGTTGGACCAGCGCCATTTGTTGAATAGGCTGTCCTTTTTCCATTGAATGTTTACTGCTCCTTTGTCAAAAATCAGGTGACCATATACATGAGGGCTCATTTCTGGATCTTCTATTCTATTCCATTGATCCACATGCCTATTTCTGTACCAGTACCATGCAGTTTTCAGCACAATTGCCTTGTAATATAGCTTGAGGTCAGGGATAGTGATTCCCGCAGATGTTTTTTTTGTTGTTGAGGATGGATTTCGCTATTCTAGGTCTTTTGTTATTCCATATGAAATTGCACATTGATTTTTCCAATTCCATGAAGAACTGGGTTGGAATTTTGATGGGGATTGCATTGAATCTGTAGATTGCTATTGGTAGGATGGCCATTTTTAAGATGTTGATTTTTCCAATCCATGAGCATGGGATTTCTTTCCATTTTCTGAGATCCTCCTCAATTTCTTTCTTTAGAGGTTTGAAGTTCTTGTCATACAGGTCCTTCACTTGCTTAGTTAGAGTCACACCAAGGTATTTCATAGTTTTTGTAACGATTGTGAAGGGTACGTTTTCCCTAATTTCTTTCTCCACATGTTTGTCCTTTGAGTACAGAAAGGCTACTGAATTGTTTGAGTTAATTTTGTATCCAGCCACTTTGCTGAACTTTTTTATCAGCTGTAGGAGTTCTCTGGTGGAATATTTGGGGTCACTCAAGTACATTATCATGTCATCGGCAAAGAGTGATGTTTTTATCTCTTCCTTTCCGATTTGTATCCCTTTGATCTCCTTTTGCTGTCTAATTGCTCCAGCCAGGACTTCCAGTACTATGTTGAATAGGTAGGGGGAGAGTGGGCAGCCTTGTCGAGTCCCTGATTTTAGTGGGATTGCTTCAAGTTTCTTGCCATTAAGTTTGATGTTGGCTGTTGCTTTGCTGTATATTGCTTTTATTATGTTTAAGTATGGGCCTTGGATTCCTGTTCTTTCCAGGACTTTTAACATGAAGGGGTGTTGGATTTTGTTGAATGCTTTCTCAGCGTCTAGTGAGATGACCATGTGATTTTGGTCTTTGAGTTTGTTTATATGCTGGATTACGTTGATGGATTTCCTTATGTTAAACCATCCCTGCATCCCAGGGATGAAGCCTACTTGGTCATGATGAATTATCGTTTTGATGTGTTCTTGGATTCGGTTTGCAAGGATTTTGTTGAGTATTTCTGCATCAATGTTCATAAGTGAGATTGGTCTGAAGTTCTCATTCCTTGTAGGGTCTTTGTGTGGTTTAGGTACGAGGGTTATTGTAGCCTCAAAAAATGAGTTGGGTAATATTCCATCTGATTCTATCTTTTAGAATAGTTTGGCGAGTATTGGTGTTATATGCTCAATAAAAGTCTGATAAAATTCTGCACTGAACCCGTCTGGACCTGGGCTTTTTTTGGTGGGAGGCTTTTGATGACTTCTTCTATCCTTTAGGTGTTATAGGGTTATTTAGATGGTTTACTTGGTCCTGGTTTAACTTTGGGACCTTGTATCTGTCTAGGAATTCATCCATTTCCTCCAGATTTTCCAATTTTGTGGAGTATAAGTTTTTGTAGTAGGATCTGATGATTTCTTGAATTTCCTCAGTTTCAGTTGTTATGTCCCCACTTTCCTTTCTGATTTTGTTAATTTGGATACTCTTTCTTTGCCGTCTAGTTACTCTGGCTAGGGGTTTATCAATCTTGTTGATTTTCTCAAAGAACCAACTCTTGGTTTTGTTGATTTTTTCAATGGTTCTTTTTGATTCTATTTGGTCTATTTCTGTCCTAATTTTGATTATTTCTTGCCGTCTACTCTTTTTGGGTATATCTGCTTCCTTTTGTTCTAGGGCCTTTAGCTGTGCTGTCAGGTTGCTGATGTGAGCTCTCTCCAGTTTCTTTTTGGAAGCACTTACGGCTATGAGTTTTCCTCTCAATACTGCTTTCATTGCATCCCATAGGTTTGGGTATGTTGTGTTTTCATTTTCGTTGAATTCTAGAAAATCCTTAATTTCTTTCTTTATTTCTTTTTTGACCCTGCTATCTTTTAACAGAGCATTGTTTAGTTTCCATGTGTATGTGGGCTTTTTGTTGTCTTTGTTGTTGTTAAAGACCAGCCGTAGACCATGGTGATCTGAGAGGATGCATGGGAGTATTTCAATCTTCTTATATCGATGGAGGCTCGTTCTGTGTCCAATTATGTGGTCAATTTTCGAGAAGGTGCCATGGGGTGGTGAGATGAAGGTGTATTCTTTTACTTTGGGATAGTATGTTCTGTATATATCTATTAATTCTAGTTGGTTCAAAGTCTCTGCTAGTTTTGCAGTGTCCTTGTTCAGTTTCTGTTTCCTTGATCTGTCCATTGGTGAGAGTGGGGTGTTAAAGTCTCCCACTATTATTGTGTGGGGTGAAATGTATTTTTTGAGCTTTAGTAGGATTTCTTTTATGAATGTGGGTGATTTTTTATTTGGAGCATATATGTTAAGGATTGAGAGTTCCTCCTGACAGATTTCCCCAGTAATGAGTAAAAAGTGTCCTTCCTTATCTTTTTTGATAACTTTTGGTTGGAAATTTACTTTATTCGATATTAGAATAGCCACTCCAGCTTGCTTCTTGGAGCTATTTGCTTGGAAGTTTTTTTCCCACCCTTTTACTCTGAGATAGTGTCTGTCTCTGTCTCTGAGATGAGTTTCCTGTATGCAGCAAAAGGCTGGATTTTGTTTATGTATCCAGTCTGATAGTCTATGTCTCTTTATTGTGGAGTTGAGACCATTTATGTTAATAGATATCAAGGAATAATTGTTTCTGTTTCCTGCCATTTTTGCTTTTTTGGATTGAGTTGTGTCTGTGTTTTTTTCTTCTTTTAGTTTTCTTGTTTAGGAGTTTTCTTGTTCTTACTAGGCTGTATTTTCCCTCATTGTATTGGGTTTTCCACCTATAATTTGTTGTAGTGCTGGGTTTGTGGTCAGATTGTGTGAATTTTGATTTGTCTTGAAATATCTTCGTCTCTCCATCGATGGTGATTGATAGTTTTGCTGGGTATAGCAGCTTGGGCTGGCACTTGTGCTCTCTTAGGGTGTGCATGATGTCTGTCCAGGCTCTTCTAGCTTTCATAGTCTCTGTTGAGAAATCGGGTGTGAGTCTGATTGGTCTGCCTTTATATGTTACCTGACCTTTTTCCCTTGCTGCTTTTAGTATTATTTCTTTGCTTTGGGCACTTGATGTTTTTACTATTATGTGTTGGGAGGTATTTCTTTTCTGGTCTAACCTATTTGGAGTTCTGAAGGCTTCTTTTATGCTCGGGGTCATCTCATTCTTGAGGGTAGGGAAGCTTTCTTCTATGATTTTGTTGAAGATATTTACTGTGCCTCTTAGTTGATACTCTTCTCCCTCTTCTATTCCTATTATCCTTAGGTTCGGTCTTCTCATTGTGTCTTGGATTTCCTGGACATTTTGGGTTAGGAGCTTTTTGTTTTTTGCATCTTCTCTGGCTGTTTTGTCTATGTTTGCAATGTTGTCTTCTGCCCCCGAGATTCTCTCTTCGATCTCTTGTAATCTATTGGAAATGCTTGCTTCTGTGACTCCTGATTTCTTTTTTTGGTGTTCTGACTCTAGGGTTATCTCTTTTAGTGTTTTCTTTATTGTGTCAATCTCTGTTTTAATTTCCCTCTTCCATTCCTTTATTTCTTTGGTTCTGTTTTCCTCTAGTTATTTGAGTTCTTTGAGTGCTCTTCTTGTTTCTTCTTTAAAAGCTTCTGAATCTTTTTGCTTTTCCTCCCTTTCTTGTTTAAGTAGCTCTATCAGCGTCTTGAGGCATGATTTCAGGTCTGTGTCTTCTTTTTCTGGAGTGTTTGGAATTCCGATGTTTGCTGTTCTGGGAGAGCTGGGCTCTGGTGTTGCTAGATTGTCTTGGTTCCCTTGGGATATACTCTTTCTCTTTCCTCTTGCCATTTTGTTGTCAGTGATATGTTCTTGCCTTTCCCTTGTATCTGGTCTGTGTCCCTGGTTCTTCACTGGTTCAGGTGTCAGGTGGGTCGAGCCCTGTTTTATGCCTCAGAGTCGTCGGGTGTGAGCAGAAGTTCCAAAGTTCTGTTTCTGTTTGCTGGATCAGGCACGGCAGGGCAGGGCAAGGCAGGGGGTGCACTTTCCGTGTGTACTCCACAGAGATCTTTCTGCTCCCCTGAAGCCCAGGTCTCCCACCCACCAGTTGCTCAGCTTCCATGAGCCTCGGTTCCGGGTGGCAGATGGGCCAGGCTCTGCTCTGAGTCCTGAAGTCGCCTCTGGGTGGAAACAGAAGTTCTAATTTTCTGTTCCCAATCACTGGATCAGTCAAGGCGGGGCAGGGCAAGGTAGGGGGTGCACTTTCCGTGTGTACTCCACAGAGATCTCTCTGCTCCCCTGCAGTCTTGGTCTCCCACTCACCAGTTGCTCAGCCTCTATGAGCCGCCGTTCCGCGTGGCAGGTAGGCCAGGCTCCGCTCTGCGTCCAGAAGTCGCCTCCGGGTGGAAACAGAAGTTCTAATTTTCTGTTCCCAATCGCAGTTGCTCAGCCTCTATGAGCCGCCGATCCTGGTGGCAGGTAGGCCAGGCCGTAATGGAGACTTTTACAGTCCTATTTAGTTCCTGGGAAGTCCTCAGGCCAGCCACTTCCACTCTTTCCCATATAACTCATCATTTTCTCATCTTTAAAAATACCTAACAGTTATTATAGTTTACAGACTCTTCAACTAATGTATAATTCATTTTTAAAACATATTACAACATCAAATTAAGATAAAAATATTTAAGGATATTTTGTAAGTTATGAGTTTCTCTAATTTTACATTCTTATCAAGATTCTATGTATAAAACATGGTATATCTTCTTCTAAGTCAGTTGGACATGAACCCATTGGTAATAGGTGCCTGTGTTTCACACACGTTTGAAGTGACAAGAGCCAAGTAGTTTAGAATGTCCTTGGCTCATTTTGTTCTAGGCTGTCAAGCTCTGCAACAATCAATTAATCATCATTTACTTGATAGGGAAAGTTGTATTTCACACTCACAAATCAAAGTACATAATCCATATCTGTGCATGACAAAACTTGACACACTCTCCCTTAGGCATTTTTTATAAATAAAGCTTATTATTTGCATCTGTAAAATGTAAAATATAGACTATCAAAAAAGAGAGAAATCCCTTCATCCTCTTCCACTTTCTCTTCCTCCTGCTCATCTTTTTTTTTAAACAACTTTGTTTTGAAACTGAGTCTTGTCATGTAGCTCAGACTGGTCAAGACCTCAATATCCTTCTGCCTCTACCTCCCGCTCGTTAGAATCACAAGTGCATGCCACCAGGCTTGGCCAAAGCAATTTTAAACTCGCAGAAGCAACTTCTTTGTTTTGATAAAAAAAATGAAATAAATGGGCCCCAAAGGTAGGTCTAGATTTTCCAAGAATACAGAATAAGCTATGAAACCATAGCGATGAGATGCAGAGGGCAGCAGGCCTCTCAGGTCAGTACCCTGTTTCAGATGAAGCTCTACAAATGCAAAAATGGGAGAAGGCATGATACAGTATTGAAAACTAGCAAGAGACAAAAACATTTTTATAGATAATAGGCCCCATACATTTTCTTCCATAGGAATAAAAATAGATTTTAATGACACTTTCACTATGAAATAACCACCCAAATGTCACTGATGACTTGGAGCTCAAAAACACTTTATTTCTGATAATTTCTTTCAAAGGACTGACTGGTTTGGTCATACTCTGCAGGCTCTCTGAGTTCTCTGAATCAAAAAGCACACTGATCATATTTGCTTAGTTAGTCATTGGCTTTGAGTTATGAGTTTTATTTTTTAAATGACTAGGTGTAAAAGAAACATAAATCTTGAAACATAAATCTTGCCACACCTAATTATTTGCAACTTGTTTGTGATTTTATCCTTAATGAAAAAGATGATAGTGCCACATTGCTGCCTATTTTCCCAGGATGAGCCTTAATAAGATCTAAGGACATACAACAATCAAATACTGACTTATATATTGAGTCTAACAAAATTTCATATTCTATATTTTATAGCATACTAGCTTATGGGTATATGTAAATTCTTCAAGTATGGGGCTGAGAAAGTAGCTTTATGGGAAAGAACGTTTGCTTTTAATGCAAGAAAACCCGAGTTCAAATCTCCACCATCTACATTCAGACATGGCTGTATATGCTTATAACCTAAGCATTAGGGGGCCAGAGACAGGTAGACATCAGTGGGGGAAACAATAATCTTCTATCTCGGTGAGAAACCCTGTCTCAAAAAGTAAGGTGAAAAATGATAGAAGAGCACTGGTTACAATATGCACACACATCTGTCGCTCTAACATACCTAATCTTCATGTAGTATGAAAATTCATTGCACATAGATTATGAGCATACAATAATATTTTGTACATCAATTGAAAATTTAATTTGCATATATATATATCAATATTAAAATAGAATGAAATATTAGGCATGGGAATCATGGCTAATTTTTATCTGAAATGAAAGTGCTATTGGGCATACATGGAAGTATGGGTTACATTTTGTATTCTCCAGATGATAGTTTACCTTTTTACTTTATTTTATTTTAGTTTTGCTTTTTAAAAATTGAACAACATTATTTTAAAAAACAAAGATAAATGTAAAGATTTTAAAAGCATTTATGCATAACAGTATATGAATACATTTTTGTCAGTACTTGATTTTTTTTAAAGGTTTGATAGTATGCCTTAAAATCTTACTAGTTACAATTAGCATAAAGTACATGTAAAACAAGATGTAACCTGGAAGTAGTCAAAGTTTTCTTGGTGTGTAAAAATTAAGCGTAATGATTTTTTTCATTTTTTTTTTTTTTTTTGGCCTTTGTTTTTCTTGAACTTCATATAGTCTGTAAGTTGTTTCTGGGGTGTTCAGAGCTTTCTGGGGTTAGTATCCAATTATCAGTGATGGCATATTACATCTGTTTTTTTGACTGGGTTACCTCACTAAGGATGATATTCTCTAGATGCATCCATTTTCTTAAGAATTTCATAAAGTCATTGTTTCTGATAAATGAGTGGTACTTCATTGTGTAAATATACCACAATTTTTATATGCATTCATCCACTGAAGGACATCTGGGTTCTTTCCAGCTTCTGGCTATTATAAATAGGGCTGCTATGAACACTGTGGTGCATGTGTCTTTGTTGTATGTTGGAGTTTCTCTGAGGTATATGCCCAGAAGTGGAATAACTGGGTCTTCAGGTAGTACTATGTCCAATTTTCTGAGGAACCAGCTGACTGATTTCCAGAGTGGTTGTACCAGTTTATAACTCCACCAACAGCGGAGAAGTCAAACTCAGGTTTGAATTCAACCAAGTAAAAACAGAAAGAACAATACAAAGAATCAACAAAACCAGGAGCTGGTTCTTTGAGAAAATCAACAAGATAGATAAACCCTTAGTCAGACTAACCAGAGGACACAGAGACAGTATCCAAATTAACAAAATTGGAAGTGAAAAGGGAGACATAACAAGAGAAACTGAGGAAATTTTAAAAAAATCATCAAACCCTACTACAAAAGCCTATACTCAACAGAACTGGAAAATCTGGATGAAATGGACAATTTTCTACATAGATACCAGGTACAAAACTTAAATAAGTATCTTAAAAACCATCCAAATATTCCAATAACTGCTAAAGAAATAGAAGCAGGCACAGACCTGTATTAGAGACCTAATACAAATACTCTTGAAACTATTCCAGAAAATGGAAACAGAAGGAATACTACTCAATTCATTCTATGAAGCCACAATTATATTTATCCCTAAACCACACAATGACTCAAGAAAGAGAACTTCATACCAATATCACTTATAGATATTGATGCAAAAATATTCAATGAAATTTTAGCAAACAGAATCCAAGCACACATCAAAATGATCATCCATCATGATCAAGTAGGCTTCATCCCAGTGATGAGGGATGAATATACAAAAATTCATCAATGTAATCCACTGTATAGAAAACTCAAAGATAAACCATATGATTACCTCATTCGATTCTGAGAAATCATTTAACAAAATTCAACACCCCTTCATGGTAAAATACTTGAAAAAAATCATGAATTCAAGGCCCATGCCTAAACATAGTAAAAGCAATATATAGCAAACCAGTAGCTAACATCAAACTAAATGGAGAGAAACTTGAAGCAATCTCATTAAAATCAGGGACTATACAAGGCTGCCCACTGTCTCCCTACCTATTCAATAGAGTACTGGAAGTTCTGGCCAGAACAAAATACTAATGGTTCAGGCTCTAAGATCAACCATCAATTAAATGGGACCTCATAAAATTGCAAAGTTTCTGTAAGGCAAAGAACACTTTCAATGGGACAAAACAGCAACCAAAAGAATAGGAAAAGATCCTTTGTAGTCCTCCATCTGATAGAGGCCTAATATCTAATATATACGAAGAACTCAAGACGATAGACTCCAGAGAACCAAATAATCCTTTTAAAAATGGGATGCAGAGCTAAAGAAAAAAATCTCAGCTGAGGACTATTGAATGGCTGAGAAGCACTTAAAGAAATGTTCAACATTCTTAGTCATCAGGGAAATGTAAATCACAACAACCCTGAAATTCTACCTCACACCAGTCAGAATGGATAAGACCAAAAACTCAGGTGACAGCAAATGCTGGTGAAGATGTGGAGAAAGAGGAACACTCCTCCACTGTTGGTGGGATTGCAATCTGATAGAATCACTCTGGAAATCAATCTGGTGGTTCCTCAGAAAACTGCAAATAGTTCTACCTAAGGACCCAGCAATACCACTCATGGACATATACCCAAAAGATGCTCCCCTATGTTCATAGCAGCCTTATTTATAATAACCAGAAGCTGGAAAGAACCCAGATGTCCTTTAACAGAGGAATGGATACAGAAATTGTGGTACACTTACATAATGGAGTACTACTCATCTATTAAAAAAATGACTTCATGAAATCTGTAGTCAAATGGATGAAGCTATAAAATATTATCCTGAGTGAGGTAACCCAATCGCAAAAGAACACACATGGTATGCACTCACTGATAAGTGAATATTAGCCAAAAACTCAGAATACCCAAGATGCAATCCACAGACCACGTGAAGCTCAAGAAGAAAAAAAAACTAAAGTGTGGATACTTCAGTCCTTGTTAGATTGGGTTACAAAATACTCTCTGAGACAAAGTGTGGAGCAGAGACTGAAGGAAAGGCCATCCAGAGACTGCCCCACCTGGGGATCCATCCCACATACAGTCACCAAACCCAGACAATATTGGGGAAACCAAGAAGTGCATGCTGATAGAAGCCTGATATAGCTGTCTACTGTGAGGCTCTGCCAGAGCCTAAAAAATACAGAGTCAGATGCTAGCAGCCAACCTTTGGACTGAGCATTGTGTCCCCAATGGAGGAGTTAGAGAAAGGACTGAAGGAGTTGAAGTGTTTTGCAGCCCCATAGTAAGAACAATATCAACAACCAGACCCCCTCCCAAACTCCCAGGGACTAAATCACCAACCAAAGTGTACACATGGAGGGACCCATGGCTCCAGCCACATACGTAGCAGAGGATGGCCTTATTGGGCATCAACAGCAGGTGAGGCCCTTGGTACTGTGAAGGCTTTATGCCCCAGTGTAAGGGAATGCCAGTGCTCAAAGTCAGGAGGGTGTGGGTGGGTCAGTGGGTATGGGAACACCCTCATAGAGGCGGGGGCAGGAGATGGGATGGGAAATTCTGGAGGGGAAACCGGGAAATGGGATAACATTTGAAATGTAAATAAAGAAAATATCCAATTAAAAAGAAAGTATGAAGCTAAGTCACATGCACTGTATCATTTTTATTTCTCTTAAAGTATGTGGTCCAACAACTTAATACAATCATTGTGAATCCCAAGGTACTTGCTATGAATATATTTATTTCACTTCACTCCAAAAGAAACATCATTCAATAATATTTACAAACTGAGTCCTTGAAACTAGTACCTTTCACAAGATTCTTGGATTAATTTAAGAGGAATGAAAGAAAGAAGAAAGGAAGGAAGGGAGGGAGGAAGAAAAAGGGAACCAGTTGGAAGTAATGAAGATAGGAACCTGCACACTCATGTTGTTATGAATCTCAATACCTTGTATTTGAATTGTCAGAGCAGTTGGATGCTACTGTTAGATAATATCTACAGTTCTCTGTTTCATCTGTCTTAGGACAGTAATCTAAATTCACCTGGTGCTCAGATAGATTGAATTCCATCCCTCATCCCACCACTGTTTCCTGATTCATGTCTCCATGGAGAATGCTATGGAAGACGTTAAGGAGAGTAAAAGGAAATTTGATGTGGGACTAATTCCTGTTAATGTTCTAGAATCATTAAATTCCCTTGTGGAAATAAGAGACATGTGAATTTCATTAAAGTTTGTCAGGATTAAGGTGATTCATGACTCAGAGTGCCTAGTTCTCCAAGTCCAGATTATGTGATCCTCTTATGAAACAAGCCTCACACCAATGTCAGATATGTTGAAAGTGGTGCTTGTAGAACTCACTGTATCCTAATCCTCAGTACCCTGCAGTTTGAATTTAAAGCTGTGCCTTGCTTATCCATCAAATATTTTATCCATTTTTGTTGAATATCATCCAGTGTTTCAAAATATCTAGTGCACTCATTTATTCACTCCTAGCCAGATACTAGGCAGGCCCTGTGTTTAAAATTCATCTGCAATAGCCTCTCAAGTAGATGACACTGCAGTTCTGTGCTGCCATATCTGACTCATTTATCCATTCACTGAACAGATTTCATTGGGTGCTTATATGCCAAGCACTATGTTTGGTATCAGTGATAGAGCAGTGAGCAAAAGTGACAAAATGTTCTGCTCTATTGGCATTTACCTTCTCATATGAGAAGAGAAACACCAGATCAAATTAATTCAACAAGGAAAATGTCAGATAAGAATGAACTGTGCACGTTTAATCAAAATTTCCAGGCTTTTTCTCAGGCTAGGAGAGAAAAAGTGTGAATCCCACATATTATCGACCTTTCCCTTACCCAGAAGAAAATAGAACTAGTGGTTTTCTTTCTGGGTAGTTTGCTCTTATACTTGTACTAGACTCTGTACAGAATTCTCAGTTCCTCTATTCGAAAGGTTTGTCTGTAGGACTGAAGGTTCATAGAAAATACTGTTGAAATACATCACTACTATTTTTATCTAACAGTGGCTTCCATTTGCTCTGATAAACAAAATAAATTTTATTGGCATCATTATTATTCAAATCTTGCAAGCTATGCCAGATTTCTACCTATTTAATTCTATAACCAACATAGAACTTTATGGATAATATGGGATTTGAGGCATTTAAGAGAATTACCATGGCTGTGAACAATTGCTAACAAATCACTCCTAGGTGTCAGCAATCAGAGGTTGGCAGAGCTGAGGATTGAGAAAGGCTTCACATAGGTCCACCAGATTCCCCTCTAAGACTGGAAGTATACTTCCAACACTGCCCTCACTCTAATTAGGGAGACTGGAGTATGTGAATACTCTTGCAAGGCAAGCATGTCCTCTCCAATGTTAAATTCTGTTAGAGAAGCTGTGAACCACAAAGCTCTATTTTTCCAGGATGACCCAAATTCTGTTAGGTTGGTACTTAATGTGAGCCAAACTATTATAAGAGCAGTCCTTCTTTGGGGGATATACTCAACAGTATATATTCATTATTTCTTATCTTAAGATCCTTTTAAGAGTTCCTTTTATTTCTCCATTGCTTCTGCCATCAAGTAAGGTTTTCTAGTTCATGAGGTCACTCATATAGTAAACATAAGTTAGTTTCCTACAGTAGGTTTGTAAGCCCCTATACTAAGTTATTATTTGGTTTTGAATATTCAACATTTTGGTTTTTGTATGAAAAAAATCTTTTGTCCATATTATAGTATTTTTATGTATCTTTACTCTAGGGGTAAGTACATGACACATAATAATCAATTTGGCTTACACTAGAGTATTCAATATAAGAGAAAAATTATCAAGGTGGAAACACAGCTGAGGTACTCCTCCTTCAGTTGTATAGCTTGGCAATGATGCTGAGACATTCTTAATCTCTCCCCTTGATGCTATTGGTTTATTCTAAGTTTAGCTCTACATTCCCACTGTGAACCATTTTCATTTTATCTTAATTCATTTAGTACTTGAATGATCTAGAGTTGGTGGGTTAGTTTATTTTCTGCCTGCTGTGATAAAGCACCTGACAAAAATGAAGGAAGAAACAGTTTGTTTAAGTGTATAGTTCCAGAGAGATAGACTCTGCAGTGGTAGGGAAGATATGGCAAGAGGCCAGGAAGGCTTGGCAGCAGGAGCAGGAAGCTGCTGACCACATTGCAGCCACACTTAGGAAGCAGAGAGAGTAAGTTAAATCAGGCTGTAAACCCTCACAGCCTGGAGCCAAGATGTATTTCCCCTAGTAAGGGCCCAATCTCCTCAGTGTTCCATAACCTTTCCAATCAGCGCCACCAACTGCGGACCAAGTGTTCAAGTGTATGAGCCCATCCAAGAAGAGACAGGAGTTGGCTACAAGAGTAAGGCCACACTTTGATCTTATGTCGCACTCTGCACTGCAGCTGTGGTAGCTTATTAAAAATGTGCATGTGCTCATGCTGTTGCCCTGCACAATCTCTTTGCACATTTCCCACTCAGGTAGGTATAGTTTGTGGCAAAAGGTTTTTTTTTTTAATATGCCCCCAGGAGTGTTGTTTAAACTTTCAGGTTCCTGGGCCCGTTTCACATAAGTAGAATTACATTGCTGGGAATACTGAGAAATTTTGGATGGAGGGTTTTGTGAGACTCTTGTCTCTCAGAGTGTGGTCTCATTTGATTGGGAACACCTGACCGCCACATTTCAATTTATTTTCCTGTGCTTCACCTCAGACATACAGAATCAGATCCTCTGAAGACAGTAAATATGCATGCCTTTCAAACACTGATTCAGGTTTGGGAGACAGTTGTCTGAACTCCTCACACAGCCTCCAACTGCAGAGTAACAGAGTCTGAAAATGGGTGAGCTCAGAGATGTAATCCATGGCCTCAGAGGCTAGGTTGGAAAGGGAACCAAGGCTCAGTGAAAGAGATCACAAGAAGAGACCAAGATGCAAATTGACAAAAGGCCCAATTCAAAGTTTATTTGTTTTGAGGGAGAGAAAGATGTGCCTTTGATATTTCTCTCCCTATGGGTTAATAGTCAGAAGCAAACACTTGTCAACATTGATTTTTAGAGCTAGGCCTGGGCACTGACAAAGCAAGATGAAGAACCAACTGGATGCCAGAAAAACGGAGCAGTAGGAGGGTTGAGAACTGGACCTAGGACCCACAGCCAAGGCATCATTCTGATCATTTGACATGTTGCACTGCCTGCTCTAAGGTTCGTTCATGACTTTTTTGACAACATTGCTCAGTAACCAAAATAATACATCACCTAACCTCAAACTTCTCTGGTAAGGTCAACCCTAGGCTTCCGCTGATGATCCTGAATTTTACTTTGCTTCCAGAATAGGAGAATTCAAGTGGAGTGGTAGGGGATACAGGCTATGATTCTAAGCCTCATGGCTATCAGTCAAATCTAAGAGCACTGGCTGTGTTAAAACCAAAAGTCAACCTGTAGGACAGAGTCTGAAGAAAGGAAGGAAGCTGGGTCGTAGGAGATACATCCATCACATATAAAATGTTTGTGAACATGCTCAGTTTCAACTGGGTATCTCCTGCTCACAAAGCCTAACCAAGCACATGGTATGTGGAAACACAGGAAATGGGACTGACTCTGGGCCTATGGAACTGCTGACAAGACAGCAACAGGATGTGGGGGAGCTGGAGGATTCGGTGGAGAGAAGAGCAGGAAAAGGAGGAAAAGCTTCATCTTCCTATAGCTCCAAAGCTTTATGTGTTCAAGCAGGAACCAACTCCCTCCCACCAAGAGATAGAATGATGACATTCCTTGACAGGAGCCACGAAGGCATTTTTCTTCTATTGCTCAGGAAGTATGTTGAAGGCAGGAGTTTAGTAAAGAAACAATGCTCACAACAGGGGATGAAACAGAGGTTTTCCTGCCTTCCTGTTGGGTCTTCATTTTGTTATTCTTGTCACTGCCCTGGCCTGACTATATAAATCAAGGTTGGAAAAGGGTTTGCTTTTGACCATTAACCCATAAGAGAGAGAAAAATCAAGGTCATGTTTGTCAAAAAAAAAAAAAAAAAAAAAAAAAAAAAAAAAGCATCTTTTCTCTTCCTCAAAAGGAACAAATGTCAAATTTGCTATTCTTGTGCTTTTTTCTTTTTTCTTGGATATTTTATGTATTTACATTTCAAATGTTATCCCCTTTGCCCCATTTTCCATGCTCCCTCCCCTCCCCTGCTTCTATAAAGATGCTTTTACTCCCACCCACCTACTTCCACCTCATCACCCTGGCATTACCCTACTTTGAGGAAATGAGCCTTTACAGGACCAAAGGTTTCTCCTTCTACTGATGCCAACAATTTACTACTCAGCTTTTAAAAACAATGACTTCACGAAATTCTTAGACAAGTGGATGGAACTAGAAAATATCATCTTGAGTGAGGTAACCCAGTTACCAAAGAACACACATGGTATGCACTCACTGATAAGTGGATATTAGCCCCAAAACTTGGAATGTCCAAGATACAATTCAAAGACCACATAAAACTCAAGAAGAAGGAAGACCAAAGTGTGGATGCTTCAGTCCTTATTGGAAGGGGGAACAAATTACTCAAAAGACTCCCCAGCTCCTTGTTAGATTTATTTAAATAAAATTCTCATTGACTTCTTTTACTTTTTGGAAGACAGGGTATCATTGTATATAATTGACTGACCTGGAAAACACTGTAGATCAGGCTGTTCTACAACTCACAGAGATCTTCCTGCCTCTGCCTATTGAGTGCTATGATTAAACACATATACCACCACTGTGCCTGGTACCAACTCATCAGCTTTTGAAAGGCCAGTTACCAATTCAAGATATTGAATCTTAGAAGTGTTTTGAATTTACTATTTACAACTCAAGAGTCTTGTAACCTTGAAAATAAACTGCCCGGTTACCATATTTCTCCCTTCTTTTTATTTATTTATTTATTTATTTATTTAGCTTCGTTCTGCTGTCATAGAGAAATGGTGGGACAGGCACTTAAACTACACTCAGCATATTTACACTTAGAACCAAATAGACATTTTTCATGGCCAGATTCCGAGCACCAACAACTCTTCATTCTGACAAGAGGCCATTAGATAAGGTGACATTTATGGGCCTCTTAACAGTTTGGAGACAGATTCAAGTCTCCTTGGTACTACATCTATCATTTAGGTCACTTCCCAGTTAGTGGCATCTGCCAGTGTAGCAAGTCAGATTATCCCATGGTTTCTGAGTTGAAAAGCAAACTTAGGAGGTATGTACGATTTTAATAACAGTCCTTTTCTCTCTATTTCCTTTGCATATTTATTTACTTTTATATTATTATTTTTATTATTATGTATTGTCACACAGAGTATGACAAGCACCCTAGTACTATGCTACATGTCTGATTTCAATTACCTTCGTCTTTTTGTTTGTTTTTGAGACATGATCTCACTGGTCCTGTCTAGGCTGGCATTGAACTTGACATATTTACTCCTCAGTCTCCCGGGTGCTAAAACCTTGCTGTGACACCATGCCTTGCTCTCTTCATCTTTTTAAGTTATCTACAAATATTAATATGCCTAGTATCTTTGGATAACTCTTAAACAATAATTAAGGAAGATGAATTTTAAGATCTGAACACAAAACTAGTAAATGTCATTGTTTCTAAGGCTTCAATAATCATTCCCGACCTTCTTTCCTGTTTGCACTTGCCTTGGTGTGCTTTTTATGTTAGTTTATCTTGTTTAGTTGAGACCAGGTCTCATTCTATAGCCTAGGCTGGCTTCACACTCATGACAATTCTCCTTCCTCAACATCCTGAGTGCTGAGATAAGACAAGAGCCAATGTACCCGCCATCCACTTTGTCTTATTCTTCACAGGATACAGCAGATTTTGTCTCTGCTGATTCAATCTATGTTATCCACACAGAGAAGCCAATGGGTGGTCTGTTTTTCCTTGCTCTAAGAACACCAAAACCTTATAAATAAATGCTTACTTGTCCTACTTAGGGTGTCATTCCTCCAACTGTTAGGCGATTTTATATATTTAGGAAATTTTGTCCCCACTTGAAGACCCTTATGCTGCCATAATATGCCCTGGATGAAACACCAGAAGTTTAGAAAAAGTCCTGGTTTACTGATAGACTGCATAAAAAGTCCAAACTTACCTAATCTTGTTCCCCCAGAAGTGTATATGTTTAAAGGAATACACTTTTTTACATGCATTTAAATTGAACACACCAAAAGATTAAAATCCATAGTGTCTGTTTAACACCTTTCTAATAGATATATATCCCTTCACTTATTTGGCCCTCTTGTTAGATGTAATGGAATAAAAGCCTAACTGTGTGAACTGCAAATTTTGCTCACCATCCTGCCCCCCAGTCATCTGTCTTTATTCTGCTGCTCCTACTAACATGCTATGGACAACACTGTTGACCCAGCTAAGAAACTTGAATAAATATGGACAGTAATCTAGTCATCAATGGTAGCTAATGTGCTTTTTGCACATGATAATTCTTCCACAGTACATAGATGTGTGCTTAGTCTGAAGAGAAAAAAAATGTCTAAAGGCCAACAATTATTTAAAAAATATAGTAGTTGGGCAACACTCACACAAAAGACTCCTTTTTATGTGCTTAAAAATGTAGCTTGCTTGTTTAGATTTTTGTTTTGTTTTTCAGAGGAAGTGGGAGCAAGTGTGTGTGTATGTGTGTGTGACAGAGAGAGAGAGAGAGAGAGAGAGAGAGAGAGAGAGAGAGAGAGAGAGAGAGAGAGAGCGAACATTAAGTTGGGTGAGTAAGGATGTGGGACAGATCTGGGAAAAATAAAAGGGATAGAAGAAATATGATAAAAATATTGTATAAAAACAATTATAAATAAAAATACATAGCCAAAAATAAAAATAAAAAACCAAAAGTATTGAATACATGTATTAACTCCTTGAGAATTTTAAACATGCATACAATGTATTTTGACCATATTCATCCTTTACTACACCTGTGAACTCCTCCCAGATCCACCTTCCTTTTCTCAATTTTGTGGCCTCTTTTTAAAAAACCCATTGAGTCCAATTTGAACTGCCTATACATTTGTTATGTGTGGGGCTATCCACCAGAGCTTAATAGACATACCAGTAGCCATACCTTAGAGATGGGGGAGGGGCAGTGTGTGTGGGCTCGGGGGTGGTGTGTGTGTGTGTGTGTGTGTGTGTGTGTGTGTGTGTGATGAGTATTCCACTAACATCTCTGTACTTTGGCGTGTTGTGACTTTTTGTGTTAACCATAATCCACCACAGCAAAGCAACTTCTCTGATAAATTCTGAGAGCTCACTAATTTATGGGGATAGAGATATGAACTTAAGAGGGCTGTTGGAGACCATGCTCATTGGATAAATGACAGTAGTAGGTTTATCTCTGGGACTATGAACTTCCAAACCAGGGATCCTTGGAAGCCAGCTATTTTATTGTGGGGTTCATATATATTCACAACTTTAAGAGAATTTCTATATTCTCTTTAAAGGCCAAGGGCATAATTTCCAATTCAAAACACAGGGAAACTTTGTCTGGTCTCTTGACTCCACTCATTCTATGCTCCCAGGTCTCATTACCCAACCAAATGGCTAAGTTCTTCCTTCAATCTACTTCTTTGAGAAGGATGAGGGGCAATTGATCTCTTTTAAATTTGTTACTAGTCATATTTCTAAGTTATAAGTGTTTTAAGAGAGAATCTGATTGTTTTTCCCTTGCACTTAAATCGACTTAGATGGTCATATGCTAAAGTACTGGCTGGTTTTTCTTCACTAAAATTTTGTAAGCCTACTTGTCAAAAGAAGAAACAGGAGAAACAAAATGAGGAAGAAGGAAATGAGAAGAGGAAAGGGGAGTAAGGACACAGGGGAAGGAGTCTGTTTACACATTTACATAACATCTGCCTGTCACCCATCTATTTTATCTATTCATTTATATATCTTGATAGACAGAAAAATGGTTGACAATGTTTAATTAATAGACTATGTTATCCAGAGTGGCCTTGAACACAAAAATTCAAGTGATTCTTTTGTCTTAACAGAGTAGCTGAACTTTAGTCATTTGCCATCCTGTCATGTGTTTGTGTGTCCACACACGTGTGTGTTTCTGTATATCTTGTATTTTCTGGGTTTCTCCTCAAAGTCTGAGAATAAAATGGTTATTCTGAAAATGGTGCGGCTTTGCAGTATTATGTACTGGATAATGGAGGTGGAATTAGCAGAAGAAAACCATGGCAACAGCTTACAATTCTGAATGCCTGCCGTGTGGCAGGCGCTGTGGTAACTACCTTTACAGCAACAGTTGAGATTCACTATAAATTGTTCTAGACCTAATCAATACATTGAACAATAGTTTGGATACTAAACTTACAATCAGTAAAGTTCTAGAATAAGTATACACTCACTCCCATAAAGTCACTTCCTGCCCTTTTAAACCTCCTCTCTTTGTTATTCTTGTTCTACCCAAAGCAATCACTTTTCTGAGTTCAATAATTTTCAATTACTTGTCACTTAGTAAGATTTAAAACAAATAAAATTATGAAAATATGGGCTATTTTATTAGGACCTGGATAGATTTACAACAAAATATTTTATCTGCTCATTTATTTGTAGACATTTTGGTTGTTTCCAGGTTTTCACTATATAAATGAGGCTACTCTGAGCATTCTTATACAAGTCTCTGTATGAAAAGGTACATTGACTTCTCTTGTGTTAGAATCTGGAAGTAGAGTAGCTGAGTGGTGTAACCATTTCCCAAAGTACTTATAGCATTTTATACTACCAGCAGTAAACATCAGTTTCTGCTCTTCTTCACTCTTGAAAATACTTGATATAGTCATTCTTTTAAGTATTGTTCTCATGATCTCAATTAATAGTTTTCTGTCATTTCAATTTGCTACAGCATGAATGGGTCTGTAGTAAAGTCAGGCACAAGAAAATAAATAAGACGTGATTTTAAACAAATGGAGTAAAAAAAAATCCACACAAACCCAAAACGAACAAATAAACACACAAGCCAGTTGATACCAGGGTCTTGGGATGCAGCTCTGTGGGAAAGTACTTGCTTAGCTTGTACAAGGTCTGGGTTCAATCTCCAATACTGCAAAAAATGCAATTGCTCTCATGGAAGTTGATGTTTGAATGGTAGGTACTAGAACTTTTAGAATATAGGGGAAAAGAATACACAGGGTGTGACTAGCTAGCTGATCAACAGGTACAAAAATACAGCCAAATAGATGATGAAGAATCAGTTCTCATGGTCAGTGCACTAGTAAAGTACCAATACATAACAATATTAAATTTTATCTCAAAAAGGTGAAATCAGCTATCATTGTGGTGGATTTTCTTTTTATGTGACTCATATTTTCTTTTCTCTCGCAGGTTTTTAAGTTCTCTCTTTGTTACACATATTTAGTGTTTAAACTGTAATGTGCTGCTGGGAGCTCCTTTTCAGGTCCTGTTTATTTGGTGTTCTGTATTCCTCTTGTATCAGTGTGGTATAGTTTTCTTTAATTTGGGGAAATTTTCTTCCAAAATCTTATTGAAAACCTGTTCTATTCTATCCCATTGAACAGAGATTCTTCTTATATGCCTTCAGCTTATTAATATTTTGTTCTTCCATTTTGTTCATAATTCCAGCATACACCTTTTGTGGATTTTTCTTATATTCCTCGCTTGAGTGGTCCAGTTCCTTCAGCTTGTTTTCAAATCCTGATGGTCTATCTTCTACCTGATCCAATTTACTTGGCAAGGTTTATCCTGTTTGAATTTATCTAATTGAATTATTAAGTCTTCCTTCTTTCCTTCCTTCCTTCCTTCCTTCCTTCCTTCCTTTCTTTTATTTCTCCTCCTTTCTCCTCCTCTCATACCCCTCATATCCTGATCCAAGCCTCTCCTCTACCCATCCCTGTTCTCTCCCACCTGTCCTCCCTTTCAGACCACTGCTCCTCCCTTTCCTTTTAGAAAAGTGTAGGCCTCCTAGGGATATTAACATAACATAGCATAGCAAACTGGAGACTACTGAGTTTTTGAATCCCATCTTAATCTCAATCTCTTTCCTCAGTCCAGGAGTCAAACCCTGGCTTGTCTTCATCCATATGTTTATGTTTCCTTGGACTTAACCCAAAAAGATTCTTGTGTCTTATTTGAACATAATTATATTTATAATTCTTTTACAGTTCTTTTTCCTGGGGTTCATGAGGTTTTTCTCATTAGGGAACATTTATATAGTAGGATTAGTCAATCTGGGAGAGACATAGTATCTTAAACATTCATATCACGTTTTTTGGACCCTGGCTTATTTCACCAGTCCTGTGACTGGTGTGAGATTCTGGAATACCTCTGCTGAGCGGCCATTTCATTCTGTTTGCTGTTGCCCAAGTTGTTGATTTAAGATCAGGTATGACTATTTGGTAAGTCAGTCCCAATTGTGATGGTTTTTTGATCAGAGGAACAGAGGGATTCCAGTACAAAATTGGAAGCTGTGCTACCTAAGTTAAGCATTGGGATGTGAGGATGTCGTATGCAGGTAAGGATCTTCAGTGCCTGACAGTCTGCTTTATGGGATATGATTTAAGTCTGTGCGGTTGTTTGAATAGGAATACCACATCCCTGTGGGATCATATATTTGAATGCTTAGTGAGTGGCACTATTTGAAAGGATTAGGAGATGTGGCATTGTGAGAGGAACTGTGCCATTTGGGATGGCCTTTGGGATTTCAAAAGCCCATGCCAGGTCCAGTGGCTCCCTTTCTCTGTTGCTCATAGATTCAGATGTAGAACTCTCAATCACTTCTCCACCACTATGTCTGCCTGCCTGTTGCATATTTCTTTCTATGATGATAATGGAGTAAACCTCTGAAGCTCTAAGCCAGCCCGATTAAATGCTTTCTTTTCTTTGAGTTGCCATGGTCATGGTGGCTCTTCATAGCAACAGTACACTGACTTAGACAGTCTGGGAATGTGGAGATAACATGGACAGGTGGAACTTGGGCATCTCATCTAGTACACAGGATATTAAATACAGAGTAGGCCTTCTGAGAGTGTGGGAATGTAGGTAGTACATGAGTGAAGGTTCACTTACCGTCTAGGTTGGTGCAGCAGCTACATGTCCTGAGCTAGGTCTAGGAATGTGGTTATGGCTTGGATAATTAGGTATCTTAATAGAGATTTTTTCCCATTAAAGTACATAAATAAGAAAAATATCAATAAAGTATACTGAAAAGTAAATGCATAAATTAGTACTACACACTTTGTTTTAGTAGCTATTCACCAAGGCGTGTGCACTGAGCAAATCTTCTTTAACGACTTTATTGATACTTTAAAAGAGGAGGACAAGCATCCACCAGCTTTGCAGCTTTAAGTCCAGAGCCAAAATTCTAATTAGCTAAGCTCCACTGCAATTTGTCAATGACTTTAGCTTTCATGTGTCAAACAAGGTTGAGGGTATTCAGCAAGCCTGAGCAAACTTGGCCAATATCACCATGTGAAGTGTTGATGATTAGCATTTGATGTGAGGCCTTGTATCTATGTTCTTATCCCCATAACTGGCTTCCTGCTGCTCACCTCTGAAACATGAGGGTTAGTCTCATAGGCCTCCTTGAAATGACTGCTTGTATTGGCTAAGAGAAGCAGCAAGCTTGGAGAAATGGGGAAAAAAAAAAGGAGTTACTGCATTTGGCTGAAGCAGATGTCTGCAACTGGCAGGGAGCCTACAAGGGTAGAGTTGTAAAAAGCTACAGTGTTTGCATGTGGAGTGGGAAATGTAAGCCTGTGGAAGTTCCTATGATGGAGGTGGTTAGCATAGGTCATTGACTCTGCTCTCCGAATCACGTCAGTGTAATTTATTTGGAGTGTGAGTTTAGTCTATATAGCATTTCTCCTATCTTATAGATCGTGGAGGATGGGAAGGTGGTAACATGGGAGTTCTCAGATTGACAAAAGTAGTTACATACCACATAAGTATTTTGTGGCCACTGAATAGGTAAAATAAGCTTTCACACATGTGCACTCCAACATATTGCTATTGAAGGCACAGTTGTTGCTGTGTTTATTGAAATGCCTGCCAGTTGTGCCTTTACTTATTGACCATGTAGCAAAAGTACAAGATACCTTCATGGAGGACCCACACCTTTTCTCATCTTCCTGCCATTGGAAGCTCAGGGTCAACCACCGATTTTTTTTCTTTTCAAGAGAAAATTCTCTAACAGAAAAACGCATTCCCAGGTAATTTCACACAATCCTCTTCCACCCATGAAATGGGAAATAAATTGTTCAGGGCTCTTAAGGATCAGGAAAACAGAATAAATTAGAACTCTGGAAAGTGTGGTGGCATAATTAAATAAGAGATGGATTACAGAGACTTTTTATAAAGAAAATTGAAGGGGGCATGAGCTTGAGTAAGCATTGGCAGGGGAATAAACACAGAAGGATGTCAGATAGCATCCTGATTACCTGGGAGGGATCAATGCCCAAAACAGAACTATTCATTTGCTTCACATAGGCTTTACATAGGCTAGGTAAGATTGAGCAAAATAAAATAAAATAAAATAAAATAAAATAAAATGGCCATGAAGTCTGCGTTTACTACAGGTACTTCTTATTGCATAGTGATCACAGCACAGTGAAAATAAGAAATAAATTTATTGTACACTAAATATTGGAAGGTATGCCACAGGAAAAATTGTGGAAATAGTAGGGGAAATCCTTAAAAGGGGAGTTAATCCAATACTTTGCAGACTAGGTACAGAATATTGTAAAACAACCTAAGTAACCTCAGCACACGGGAGCAGAGCTCAGATAGAGTCTTCTAAGGCTTCTTGTAATAAAACGCACAGACCATAAAAATTATACCATCTCTGGACTTTCATTTTTGAGATGGGGACTTACTCTGGCTGTCTTGGAACTATGGGCTGCTCACTGTGAATTCAGGGAATCCCCAGGCCTCTGCTTCCTAAGAGCTAGGATTACAGGGGGCACCAGCACTGCCGGCTTCATTTCCAATCTTTTATTGTACTTGTTAATGAGTATTGCATTGTTGGGGGAAGAGACCGCAGGTTTGTTGTTGTTATGTTTTATCCTTCAAAAATCTCTGCAATTAACTTTTGCATCTCCTTTGCCCTCAGGTGGCAACTACTCTGTCCTGTGTCTATGAATTTGGATGTTTTAGATAGTTCTTATAAGTTCAACAACACAGTATTTATGTTTTGGTGACTGGCTTGTTTTACTTAATGCTCTTGAGATTTGTCTTTATTACAGTGTATAGCAGGTTCTTCTTACTTTTTAGGGTTAAATAATATTCCATTGTTTGTGTTTGCCACATTTTGTTTTAATAGGCAACTATCAGGTTGCTTTCACCCCTTGGCTATGGTGAATACTGTTTGCCAACGGGTTTTTTATCTAAATTTTAAATCTAAACTACAATACATTTATATAAGCACACACAATATTTGTTTATTGTTTCTGACAAACTCCATACACAGAAGAGCAAAGGTACCAAACTTAACAAGTGGCCTTTTCAAATTAACATTAAGATATCTCATCACCAACAACTAAACAAAAAACTGTAAATATCTTACTCTTCTATCTCAGTATAGTGAATCACCTGCTCACTTGTTTAAACTGGTTTCTTAAGGCTAGGATCTACCTTGTAAAGAAAGAAGGGTTATGTACAAATATTACAATTTTAAAATATAAAGTTTGTGAACATTATCTATTATAGAACACTGGCTTGAGATAGGTTAGATAGTACAAAGGTCATTGGGCAATTATATTCCTCTAAAACAGTGGTTGTAAAGCTTGCCCTTCAGAAACCTGTGAGCATCATGAAGACACATATACATGTGTTCCTGATTTGCATGTCGGGTACTGGATTGAAGACTCCCCAGTCGGGAAGTTGTGCCTCAGTCGGATCCTCAAGCTTTTAGTAGAATGGATCGCATGAATCATCAAGACATTGTCTTCGGCTATGCTGCTTCTTTGAGTTCTTCCTGGAAGCTTATGTTTTCTTCCAAATCCTTGGTTCTATCTCAAATTCACGGTTCTATCTCGCATAATCCCAGTATCTCTCTAGGGCTTTTTTCCTAGTCAGTACTACACAGTCTGGGCTTCACCTTCTAAATCCACTGCCCACTGTTCTCCAGGCTCATCTTTGACTCATCATTTTACTGTTTCCAGTATAATGTCTAGTGTTCTTTATATTGGAGTATCTTGTATTGGGAAATTAGTGAAAACACTAAATTATTCATTGGTTGTGCCAATAAGTCACCACACTGCTTCAGATGACATGTTCCTTTTGTCAGAAACTTCCACCAACCATGTCTTTGTTCTTAAAATCAATCAACCAATACCCCCCCTCTCTCTCACACACACACCAACACACACACACACACACACACACGTCCATACATGCGTGTGCACACCATTTCTGTTGTCTCATCTGGAAAATCCATCCTAGCACAGACAAGGGGGGAGAATTTAATATCTCTCTCATTATGCATTAAATAATCAAATCCCTGTCCCACTCACATCCATACCCAGCTACAGATGTTTTCTAAATTGACATGTGTTTATCATCTTTTTACCCACTCTAAATGCTCCCAAACTAACAGGACATTAAATGAGAAAATGCCTCTCCATGAAATTTGCTTATTTTACTATTTGTCTCCTTCCACATAACAACCTTCTCATCATGTGTAATGTGCAATCAGTCACATACCCCCTGGAAGGTTGCTCATTGGTCATTTACATGATTAAAGAATGGAGGAAATGAAATACTTCAAGGAATAGAGGTGTTTTAATAAATTCCAATTAGAATCTTTACTCACTACCTACCCCATACTCATATAAAATAGTGGATTTTGCTGCATTCATCCTTTATCTGAAAGGAAGTTTCATATTTTCTCTTATTCAATGGAGCTTTTACTTATTAACGATGCCAGGAATATGCCAGACCATTAAGCCCAATGGGAATTCCTATTCTGGCTGAAATAGGAAGATCACCATGGATACATCTCTGCTTCACTGCATGATCAGTAACAGCTGTTGAGGCAAGCATGGGAGCCAACTCAGACTGCTTATCACACAAATTACATTAGGTAAACCATAAATGCCACATCTTAGTGTCAGATGAATCAGACATCTCCCAATCCAGCAGCTTTGCCTGAAAGCAAAGTATTCAACAGTCCCACATGCTCTCATACCTTTTAGGGGTTCCTTGACCATTAATGATAATGATTACCTTACTAACAAATAGATGAATGGAGCTTATTGTAATGGGCATTTCCCCAGCAATTCAGCTCAAGCCATGAGGTTAACAGGTGGAGAAAACTGGAAGACAGCTGATGCAGTTCTTTGCTTCTACAGTAATGTGTGTGTATTCACAAACAAGCTATAACACACACATAATGCACACATAAAAATATATATAATGCACACAGGCACACACACACACACACACACACACACACACACACACACACACACATATATATATATATATATATATATATATAGAGAGAGAGAGAGAGAGAGAGAGAGAGAGCTTTTTACAAACTCTTTACCTGTGCTCTGTGATGTGTTGTGGATCATTTGCTTTCCAAAAGACCACAACTCTTTGTGGAATCTGAGGTGGCCTGCCAGGCTACAAAGTAGCAAAGTAGCAAAAGAATTTGTGTGTGCCCTGTATGTTTAGAACCTCTGTTTGCATCCTAAGCACAGGAAGTCTCAGACTCAGTGTGTACTTTGTAGGCCTGCCTTTGCTGCCATGCTCTGAGCAGCCTAAACTCTCCTCTAAGCATGCATCTTTGGAGGATAAGGAGAATCAGGTCACCAGGAAGCAAGAAGTGTTGGAGCTCATCTCAGCAATACCAAGTGATTGAGACTCTAATACAGAATCCAGACCAACTATTAGCCGCCCACCAAGCCTTGTCTGCTGTGACAAAAGCAATCCAAAGAAGACAGAGCTCACTTTGACCCACCGCTCAAGATGGTAAAAGACTAGGGAGCAACTGGACACATTGCTTGTGCATTCAGAAAGCATGGAGTGATAAATTTTGGTGCTCAGCTCATTTTATGCTTTTTATTTAGTACTAGACTTCATTCCATGGAATGATGTGACTAACTTTGGTTAACCTGCTTCAGAAACAACTTCACACACATCAACAGGGGTTTGTTGCTTATGTGATTCTAGATCCTGTCAAATAGTCAATCTATGTTAACATCACAACCTCCCTGCTACCTCTGTTTCCTCACAGTGATCCTATGGAAGGCCTTCCTGAACAACCCCATGGCATAACTTAAGCTAACTTAAAGTAAAGCTGTCGTGATAACCTTCTACATGTATAACTTTGCAATAGACAGTTTGCTAAAGAAAACCAAGTAAGAAAGGTCCTGGGCTATTTAAGATACATGGTGTGTCACAATTTTTGTACACAGCAGAAAGATCAGGAAAGAAAGAAATAAAATAAAATCCTAAACAAGCAACTCTGTAAACGGAAAGGTCAAAGAAGAAAACATTAGCAGGGAAATCGAGAACCTTTCTGTCTTCTCTATAAACATTGCAATCAGTCTTTTTCAAATGAACTTACTAGTGTTAACAAACATTTGAACTACAAGAGTCCCAGAGAGTGAAATAACACAACCCCCAAAGCCTGATGAATTATGGGAAAACGTTTGCAGACCCTCACTCTAATTATTGAGCGACTAATGAAAATCAACATGAAGTCTGGTGCTGTAATGAAGAGACAAGGATTAAACTGTGTTCTGAGAAGGGATGCAGTGAGAAGGAAGTGCCTGGGCTCCAGGTTTGACAAGTAAATATTGCATCTTTTCTCCAAATATGTGCGATTTCGATTTCACTGTGCATGGCATAAGAGAAGAATTGTGGGACTATTTGGAAGAAAGACAAGGGAGGATTATGGGGTGGCAAACAGGAAAAGAGTACAATGATATATGCACATGCAAAGATGTCACAGTAAAATCCATTTTTTAACAGTAACTCACTACTAAAAGGGAAAAGGCTTGAGAAGTAGCTCTGTAATTCAAGGCTACAAAATAGAATCTTCAATAAATGGTTACGAATAGTCCTTGATTCTAAACTTGGAGAAAACAGAACTGTTCTCTCTTACTGATGTCAAGAAACTGCAGTAAGAGACTCTGAGAAAAGGCTGGCAAAGAGACAAGGTAACAAAAGTCCTGGTCATTGTAACATGCTGGAAATCAATGGAGCCTGCACTCCAACGAAAGTGGGCCTTTTATCTATGGATTTCTTCCTTCATATTGAGATTCTCTAAAAGGAGAAACCAGGCTTGCTTGGTGGTTCTGAAATGGGCATACTCATGTCAAGAGCCTTGTGCTTGATTGCTATATTGAAATCCTTAAGAAATATTTTAGTAAAAGATCCTTCCATGCATTTTCACTTTGTTACTAGGCACTGCGTATTGGATGGCCAGCCTAGGCTAGAGTGCCCCCACTTAAGAAATTTTTAAGACCAAGGGTAAAAGGAGTGAAACAGAAAAGCATGACATGATTTTTAAAATATCAAATGTAGGTAGCTATTATTTCTATGTGTTCTACTTTTATACTACTTCTTAAGACTGGTCCAAGCATTAGGATGCTATTCTGATATTCCTTATTCCCTCGGTGCCAGGAGTTCTTTGTTTCTTTGTTTGTTGGTCTTATAATTATTCTTTTTCACGAATCATACTTCAAACTCCAACTTCTAGTATTTGGAGAACTGAAAAGAGATTCACAATCAAAAACCTGTGATTTCTTTTCTTACATAGGTATTTGGGGATTTAGACTCCACAGTAGGAATGGAAAAGATTGGAGCCATTTTAGGACAAAGGATATATACCTGATGTGTTTGTGCTGAGAGAAATTCACAACTTCCACTGTTGGATTCTAAGTAATTTAAGCATTGGTTTATTGCTTTAGGGATCTCAAAAGCAAGAGGTGCTGCTATTCTAATTGCTTCAAAATTCCCATCTGATGTCCAAGTGCTTGAAACAGAGCCTGATAGGTAATTCCACCTTAGTTAAAGTAATCATTTACCCAAATCATTAACAAGAGGCTAAGCACAAGTGAAGGGAATTTTATAACCCAATCCTTTGAAGGGTTGCATAAAATTTGCTAAAGGGTGATGAATAATTAACAGACTCTTACTGTTTTAGATTTATTTTATTTTATTTATTTTATGTGTATGGATAGATGTATGCCCCGTGCATACCAGACAAGAGCATCAGATTCCTGTGGATGGTTAGGAATTACCATGTGGGTCCTGGGAATCAAACCCAGGTTCTCTTGAAAAAGCAGTAAAAGGTCTTAACTGCTGAGCCACACAGAGTAAGCATTGCTGAAAACTGGACTCCTACTTTCTCACTTCACAAAATATAGTTGAGACCCTTCCCTTCTGGGATATATATATATATATATATATATATATATATATATTTCTGTTTACAAAAGATTGTGGGACACCCAGGCATTGAATGGGATTGTCATTCATGTATCAGCCAACACAGATTTGTTTAATTTAAGAAAGTTATAAAAAAATAATGCAAAATCTCAAGTGCTTAAGATACATTTAGTGGAACAAATGAAGAGGCCCCTTACTACATTATCATCTTTGAACTATTAAAGTTCTGTAAATGAGAATCTTCATTCGGGGTTTTCTTTCTTTCTTTCTTTCTTTCTTTCTTTCTTTCTTTCTTTCTTTCTTTCTTTCTTTTGTCTCAGACCAAGTAGCAGGAATTCAGTGAAGAGGGAGTGAGAATACCAGGGCTTCCTTACAAATCTGCATGTTAATGGCCAACATATATTCTGTCTTTAACCCATGCCAAATTACTTGCTTGTATTCTCTCCTTGAAACCCATCATTATGAATAAAGAAACCAAGAAATGTAAAGACATTATAAATAATTTTTGTTGCTACTTCATAACAGAAACTTTACTACTGTTAGGAATAATATAAATATCTGTGTTTTCTGATGGTCTTAGGTGACCCATATGAAAGGGTCATTCAGCTTCCAGAGGGGTCAAAACCCACAAGTTGAAAACCACTACTCAATAATTTCAATATGGTTTATCCCCCACGTCATTAAGGAGTAAAGTCTCTAAAGTTATATATTAATACATATTGATGGTATGAGCAGAGTATTAACTTATCTTGCAATGTTTAAGATGTAGACTCTTCATGATGTTATTGGTATTAAATACGATCTTCAAAGTGGAGTCCCCATAATTACATACTGGTATCTACAAGAAGTAGAAAGGCTATATATATATATATATATATATGCACATGAGCCCTCTCTTTTCTCTGGACACTCTTAGATGCCTTTGGATTGTGACAATAGAAAGGCTATTTCTATATGTAAGCTCTAGACTTTGTAGCTTCAAAACCAGGAGATAAAATAAACCATAATAAATTATTGAAAAAACAGTTCACTTCAGCTATTTTGTTACAGTAACAAAAACTTGTGTTAACACAAGGTATATTTTATGTGCAACAGTATGTTATAAGATGGGTAAAATTTATCAGCCCCAGAAAGTTACACCATATTTTTCCATATATTAAAGGATTCTTTAATTGTATGGCATAACCAAATTTCTTATCTGAAAGTCAATGCCTTCTATGATCTAACTTCACTTGTATTTCCATACTTATTCCTTCCCATTTGATTTCAAATTCTTCCTCAGTTAATCACTGAACAGAAAGCAGTCAGGACCTCCATTTGTTATCATACACATTACAGAATGAAAAACACAAACTAAAGGAATGTATTTCTTACAGTTTGGGAGAGTAGAAATTCGTAGATAAAGGTGCTAGGCCATTTGTTTCCAAGGGATTGCCATCTCTATGGATTGAAAATAGCTGCCTACTCACTATGCTTTCATACAGAAGTGAGATCAGGAGAGGGGAGAGAAATAGGAATATATACATATATGGAGAGAGAGAGAGAGAGAGAGAGAGAGAGAATCAACCTCCTATTCTCATAAAATCATCTAACATTAATTATCTCCTAGGGGTCCTGTGCTAAATAACATGTGAGGTGTGAGGGGTCGGGCAAGCCTTTGGTATATGAACCTTTGTGACAACAAAATTTAGTCTATAGCACATCTCCACCAGTTTAAAAATGAAATATCCCTCATTCTGTCAAAATGCTAGTCAATCTAACCAGTTTAGGATAATTGACCATTTGTCTAATCAGACTTTATTACTATTGAAATCAGGCACAACAAAGACACACAACACATAAGTGCATGTAATTGGAGAAATTATTCTATCCAACGAGCATTTACTAAAACTGAGCTGGGTCCTGGTGCTAGAAGATAAATGCCAGTCCCAGCCTCAATGAGCCAGGGGTGAGCCAGCGGTGATCCAGGGACACAGGTGTGGAACAGCAGTGAACCACCGGTGAGCCAGAAGTGAACCGGTGGTGATCCAGCAGTGAACCGGTGGTGATCCAGCAGTGATCCAGGGACACAAAACTGACAACAAGATAACAAGAGGAAAGGGAAAGAACATACCCCAGGGAAACCAAGAAAACCTGGCAACACCAGTACCCAGCTCTACCATCACAGCAAACAGCTGAATGCCAAACACACCAGAAAAAGAAGACGCAGACCTAAAATCATACCTCAAGACGATGATGGAGATCCTTAAACAAGAATGGGAGGAAAAGCATAAAGAATTAGAAGCTCTTAAAGAGAAAACAAGAAAAACACTCAAAGAAATCAAAGAACTAGAGGAAAACAGAACCAAAGAGATGAAGGAATGGAAGGAGGAATTTAAAATGGAAATTTATACAATAAAGAAAACACTAAAAGAGATAACCCTAGAGGTAGAAAACCTAAAAAAGAAATCAGGAGTCACAGATGCAAGCATTTCCAATAAACTACAAGAGATGGAAGAGAGAATCTCAGGGGCCGAAGACAACATGGAAAACATAAAACAGTCAGAGAAGATGCAAAAACCAAAAAGCTCCTAACCCAAAATGTCCAGGAGATCCAGGACACAATGAGAAGACCAAACCTAAGGATAATATGAAGAGGGCGAAGAATATCAACTAAGAGGCACAGTAAATATCTCCAACAAAATCATAGAAGAAAACTTCCCTACCCTTAAGAATGAGATGACCATGAGCATAAAACAAGCCTACCGAACTCCATATAGATTGGATCAGAAAAAAACTCCTCCAGACACATAATAGTCAAAACACCAAGTGCCCAAAGTGAAGAAAAAATATTAAAAGCAGTAAGGGAAAATGGCCATGTAACATATAAAGGCAGACCAATAAGAATCACACCTGATTTTTCAACAGAGACTATGAAAGGTAGAAGAGCCTGGACAGACATCATGCACACCGTAAGAGAACACAGGTGCCAGCCAAAGCTTCTATACCTAGCAAAACTCTCAATCAACATAGATGGAGAGACTAAGATATGCCAAGACAAAACTAAATTTACACAATATCTGACAACAAACCCAACACTACAATGAATTATAGGCAGAAAACCGATTACAACGAGGGGAACTACGTCCTAATAAAAACAAGAAAACTCCTAAGAAAGAAAACCAAAAGAAGAAAGTCATACAGGGACAATTCAACTCACAAAAGCAAAAATAGCAGGAAACAGCAACAACTATTCCTTGATATCTGTTAATATAAATGGACTCAATTCCCCATTAAAAGGCATAGGCTATCAGACTGGATTACATAAATAAAACCCAGCAATTTGTTGCATACAAGAAACTCATCTCAGAGACAAAGACAGACACTATCTCAGAGTAAAAGGGTGGGGAAAAAAACCTTCCAAGCAAATGGCCCTAAGATGCAAGTTGGAGTGGCCATTCTAATATCGAATAAAGTACATTTTCAACCAAAAGTTATCAAAAAAGACAAGGAAGGCCACTTTTTACTCATTACAGGGGAAATCTGTCAGGAGAAACTCTCACTCCTTAACATATATGCTCCAAATACAAAAGCACCAATATTCATAAAAGAAACCCTACTAAAGCTCAAAAAATTCATTGTGCCCCACACAATAATAGTGGGAGACCTCAATACTCCCTCTCACCAATGGACAAATCAGGGAAACAAAGACTGAACAAAGATGCTGTAAAACTAGCAGAGGTTATAAACCAACTCAAATTAATAGATATCTACAGAACATATCATCCTAAAAAAAAGAATGCACCTTCTTCTCAGCACCTCTCAGAACCTTCTCAAAAATTGACCATATAATCAGTCACAAAACAAGCCTCAATAGATAAAAGAAGATTGAAATACTCCCATGCATCCTATCAAATCACCATGGTCTAAGGATGGTCTTTAACAACAACAAAGAAAACAAAAAGCCCACATACACATGGAAACTAAACAATGCTCTGTTAAAAGATAGCAGGGTCAAAGAAGAAATAAGGAAAGAAATCAAGGATTTTTAAGAATTCAATAAAAACGAAAACACAACATACCCAAACCTATGGGATGCAATGAAAGAAGTACTGAGAGGAAAACTCATACCTCTGAGCGCTTCCTAAAAGAAACTGGAGAGAGCATACATCAACAACTTGACAGCACAGCTAAAAGCCCTAGAACAAAAGGAAGCAGATATACCCAAGAAGAGTAGACGGCAAGAAATAATCAAACTTAGGGCAGAAATAGACCAAATAGAAACAAAAAGAACCATTGAAAGAATCAACAAAACCAAGAGTTGGTTCTTTGAGAAAATCAACAAGATTGATAAACCCCTAGCCAGATTAACTAGAGGGCAAAGAGAGAGTATCCAAATTAAAAAAAAATCAGAAAGAAAACTGGAAAAATAACAACTGAAACTGAGGAAATTGAAGAAATCATCAGATCATACTACAAAAGCCTATACTCAAAAAAGCTGGAAAATTTGGAGGAAATTGATGAATTCCTAGACAGATACCAGATACTAAAATTAAACCAGGATCATGTAAACCATCTAAATAATCCCATAACACCTAAAGAAATAAAAGCAGTCATAAAAAGCCTACAAACCAAAAAAAGCCCAGGTACAGATGGGTTCAGTGCACAATTCTATCAGACATTTATTGACAACCTAATTCCAATACTCTCCAAAATATTCCACAAAATAGAGTCAGATGGAACACTACCTAACTCATTTTTCGAGGCCACAATAACCCTTGTTCCTAAACCACACAAAGACCCTACAAGGAAAGAGAACTTCAGACCAATCTCACTTATGAACATTGATGCAAAAATATTCAACAAAATCCTTGCAAACCGAATCCAAGAACACATCAAAACAATCATTCACCATGATCAATTAGGCTTTATCCCTGTTATGCAGGGATGGTTCAATATAAGGAAATCCATCAACAAAATCCACCATATAAACAATCTCAAAGAAAAAAAAACCACATGCTCATCTCATTAGATGCTGAGGAAGCATTTGACAAAATTCAACACCACTTCATGTTAAAAGTCTTGGAAAGAACAGGAATCCAAGGCCAATACGTAAACATAATAAAAGCAATATACAGCAAACCAGTAGCCAACATCAAACTTAACGGTGGGGAAATTGAAGCAATCCCGCTAAAATCAGGGACTTGACCAGGCTGACAACTCTCCCCCTACCTATTCAACATAGTACTGGAAGTCCTGGCCGGAGCAATTAGACAGCAGAAGAAAATCAAAGGAATACAGATTGGAAAGGAAGAAGTAAAAACATAACTCTTTGCCTATGACATGATAGTGTACTTGAGTGACCCCAAAAATTCCACCAGAGAACTCCTACAGCTCATAAACAAGTTCAGCAAAGTGACTGGATACAAAATTAATGCAAACAAATCAGTAGCCTTACTATACTCAAAGGACAAACATGTGGAGAAAGAACTTAGAGAAAAGGTACCCTTCACAATCGTCACAAAAACTATGAAATACCTTGGTGTGACTCTAACTAAGGAAGTAAAGGACCTGTATGACAAGAACTTCAAACCTCTAAAGAAGGAAATCGAGGAGGATCTCAGAAAATGGAAAGATCTCCCATGCTCATGGATTGGAAAGATCAACATTTTAAAAATGGCCATCCTACCAAAAGCAATATACAGATTCAACACAATCACCATGAAAATTCCAACCCAGTTCTTCATGGAATTGGAAAGATCAATGTGCAATTTCATATGGAACAACAAAAGACCTAGAATAGCGAAATCCATCCTCAACAACAAAAAAACATCTGCGGGAATCACTATCCCTGACCTCAAGCTATATTACAAGGCAATTGTGCTGAAAACTGCATGGTACTGGTACAGAAATAGGCATGTGGATCAATGGAATAGAATAGAAGATCCAGAAATGAGCCCTCACATATATGGTCACCTGAGTTTTGACAAAGGAGCCGTAAACATTCAATGGAAAAAGGACAGCCTATTCAACAAATGGTGCTGGTCCAACTGGCACTCAGCATGCCAAAGAATGAAAATAGGCCCTTTCTTATCTCCTTGTACAAAGCTCAAGTGTAAGTGGATCAAAGATCTCCACATTAAACCAGATACACTGAAACTATTAGATGCGAAACTAGGAAAAACCTTAGAACACATAGGCACAGGAGAAAATTTTCTGAACAAAACACCAATGGCTCAATCTCTAAGGTCAAAGATTAACAAATGGGACTTAATGAGATTGCAAAGTTTCTGTAAGGCTAAGGACATTGTCAAGAAAACAAAACGGCAGCCAACAGAATGGGAAAAGATCTTTACCAACTCCACATCAGATTGAGGCCTAATATCTAAGGTATACAAAGAACTCAAAAAGCTAGACAACAGAGAATCAAATAACCCTATTAAAAATGGGGTACAGAGCTAAACAAAACGTTCTTAGTTGAGGAATATCGAATGGCTGAGAAATATCTGAGGAAGTGCTCCACATCCTTATTTCCATCAGGGAAATGCAAATCAAAACAACCCTGAGATTCCACCTAACACCAGTCAGATTGGCCAAGATCCAAAACTCAGATGACAACAGATGCTGGCGAGGTTGCGGAGAAAGAGGAACACTTCTCCACTGTTGGTGGGGTTGCAAGCTAATACAACCACTCTGGAAATCTGTCTGGCGATACCTCAGAAAATTGGACATAGTACTACCTGAAGACCTAGCTATTCCACTTCTGGGCATATACCCCAGAGACACCTTAGTACACATCAAAGATATATGCACCACAATGTTCATAGCAGCTCTATTTATAATAGCCAGAAGCTGGAAAGAACCCAGATGTCCTTCAGAAGATGAATGAATACAAAAATTGTGGTACATTTACACAATGGAATACTACTCAGTCATCAGAAACAATGACTTAACCAAATTCTTAAGAAAATGGCAGCATCTAGAGAATATCATCCTGAGTGAGATAACCCAGTCACAAAAGAACAGACATAATATGCAGTCACTGATAGTGGGATGCTTACCCCAGAGGCTCGCACTCCCCCAGAAACAACTCACAGACTTTATGAAGTCTAAGAAATAAAGAAAACAAAACAAAAAAAATCTTTACACAACAAGAAAACTTTGACTATTTCCATGTTACATTTTGTTTTACATATACTTTATGCTCATTGTAACTATTAAGTTTTCAATGCATACTATCAAACCTTTAAAAAAATCAAATACTGACTAAAAAATATATTCATATAGTTTTATGTAAAAATTATTTTAAAATCTGAAAAATACTGACAAAATGTATTGTATAATTTTATGCAAAAAATGCTTAAAATCTGTACATTTATCTTTGTTTTGTAAAATAAAGTTGTTAAAAAATAAATAAATAAATAAGTATGTACAAAAAAAAAAAAGAATCAACAAATGAGACCTCATAAAATTGCAAAACTTCTGTAATGTTATGGACACTGTCAAAAAGACAAAATGGCAGCCAACATATTGGGAAAAGATCTTTACCAACCCCACATCTGATAGAGAGCTAGTGTCTAATACATAGAGAGAACTCAAAGAAGTTAGACTCTATAATCTCAAATAATCCTGTTAAAATGGGGAACAGAGCTAAACAAAGAATTCTCAATTGAGGAATATCGAATGGCTGAGAAGCATCATCTAAGGAAGTGCGCAACATCCTTAGTCATCAGCGAAATGCAAATCAAAACAACCCTGAGATTCCACCTCACTCCAGTTAGAATGGCTAAGGTCAAAAACTCAGATGACAGAACATGCTGGTGAGGATGTGGAGAAAGAGGAACACTTCTCCACTCTTGGTGGGATTGTAAGCTGGTACAACCACTCTGGAAATCAGTCTGGTGGTTCCTCAGAAAATTGGACATAGTACTACCTGAAAACCCAGCTATTTTACTCCGAGCATATACCCCAAATATGCTCCAACACATAACAAGGACACATGTTCCACCATGTTTATAGCATCCTTATTTGTAATAACCAGAATCTGGAAAGAACCCTGATGTCCTTCAACAGGGGAATGGATACAGAAAGTGTGGTACATTTACACATGGCGTACTATTCAGCTATTAGAAACAATAACTTCATGAAATTCCTGGGCAAATGGGTGTAACTAGAGATTATCATCCTGAGTGAGGTAACTCAGGCACAAAAGAACACACATAGTATTCACAGAACTGATATGTGGATACTAGCCCAAGAAAGCTCTGAATACCCGAGAAACAACTCACAGAACTTATGAAGCTCAAAATGTAGGAATGGCCAAAATGGGAATACCTCAGTCTTTCTTAGAAGGCAGAACTAAACACTCCCGGGAGGAAATACAAGGTCAAATAGAGGAACAGGAATTAAAGAAAAAGATCATTCAGAGGCCACCTCACCCAGGGATCCACCACATATACAGCCATGAAATCCAAGCACTATAGCTGATGCCAAGAAGTACTTACTAGCAGGAACCAGACAGAGATGCCTCCTCGGGGACTCTGTCAGAGCTGAGCATGCTTGCAGCTAACTATTGGACTGAACACGGGGACTCCAATGAAGGTGCTAATGAATAGACTGAAAAAGATGAAAAGGTTTTCAACCTTATGGGAAGAACAACATTATCAACCAAACAAAACTCCCATGAACTACTACACCAACCTTTGAGCACACACTGAGAGACCTATGGCTCCAGTTGCATGTGTAGCAGAAGATAGCAGTGTCTGGCATCAGTGTGATAAGCGGCCTTTTGTCCAGGGAGGGCATGTTTTCCCAATGTAGGGGAAGTCCAAGGGTGAAGAGGGTGATTAAGGGGGAGTGTGCCTTCCTGAAAGCAAATGGAGGGGGATGGGGATGGTAGTGTGGCTGGGGGGAGATAACATCTCAAATGTAAATACAGACTGTCTAATAAAAAAGAAAAAAATAGCAAGGGGGCACAAATCAAAAAATCAACAGAGACAAAACAACCATCATTTTAAAAAGTAAAATTTTCAAAGTGGTTGTGCAAGTTTGCACTCCCACCAGCAATGGAGGAGTGTTTCCCTTGTTCCACATCCTCCCCAGCATCTGCTGTCACCTGAGCTTTTGATCTTAGCCCTTCTGACCAGTGTAAAATGAAACCTCAGAGTTGTTTTGACTTGCAGTTCCTTGATGAGTAATGAATTTGAACATTTCTTTAAGTGCTTCTCAGACACTTCAAATTTATCAGTTGAGGATTCTCTGTTCTGCTCTGTACCCCATTTCTCTCCAGGTTTATTCATTTTCTTATTTTTTACTTATTTATTACCTTACATCACAATCACAGCCCTCCTCCTTCCAGTCTTCCCTCACATGATAATTCCACTTACCCCTGCTTCCCTTCTCCTCTGAGAATGGAGAGTTCCCCCACCCCCACTCTAGCTCCTCAAGTCACTGCAGGACTATGTACATCCTCTCTTACTGAGGGCAGAATGAGGCAGACCAGTTAAGGGAACAAGATCCATAGACATACACAGAGTTGGTTAAACCCCTGCTGTTGGATTTTATAAGAAAAGAACCAGGATATGATTGTTAGGGGTGCAGCAAGATGAGGGGGCAAGGGGTGCTTTTGTGGAGCCATGCTGAGGTATCCCTGTCCCCTGAAGGACCAGCCATACCATAGATATAGTATGGAATAGAGTTTATTTAGGGCATGGGAAGGGAAATTGAGGATGAAATAGTAATGGGGGGGGGCAAGCAACAAATGGAGAGAGGGGGCGAGGGGAATGAGGAGAAGAGGAACAGAGAAGGTTGGAAAGTAAGAGGCTAAGAGAATGTAGAGGGGGCAAAGAGCCCCTCTTATAGTGAGTCAGGCATAGCTAGCTGCTGGGGCAAAGTCAAGAAGGAATGTTGCTAACACCTGCTGTAGTTGTTGGGTAACTCACATAAAGACTAAGTTGTACATCTGCTACATATATGCTGTGAGGGGGGACAATAGGGATGGGGGGCTGTGATTGGGTGTTAAATAAATAAATAAATAGATAAATAAATAAATAGGAATTTTTGTGTTCCTCCAAAGTAATTGTTAAAGGAATGAGAGGCATGAGAAACCACAAAAGAAAAGGAATATTTAGAAATTAAAAAGTACCGAGCGCTTATTTATAGGATATCTATGTTTGTCTGTCTCTAACTATCTGTATCTCCATCAACATACTTCAAATCCTACCAAAAGATAAGAAACATCCCAATCCCAATTTACAAATGGCAAGTCCATCATAAAATCACGTGCAACACTTCTACTCATGAAGGAAATGCTAATTAAACTCCACCACAACCATAAGGGAAATTTTAAAATGAGAAGTCAAAGAAAAAGAGAAAACCAAAAGCATAAAACTGGATGATGTAAGAAAGAAAGGAGAAGTCAGAAGAGCAGAAAAACTTTCAGAGGTGAGCGGGACAAGTAGCCTGGCAACAGAGGCAAGACAAAGGGATCTGCATTAGTTTGAGTCTGTTCTCTTCCACCAGCTCTTAGCCTCCTGGTCTCTCAGCTGGGATTCCAAAACAAGACAAGTGGCTAAAATCTTTGTTCCCATTTTCAGCACCTGTGTTCTTGTAAACTAGCAGCCTGAGATGGGTGAGGTAGCTCCTGCTTATGACCCCATCATTTAGGAGGTTGAGACAGAAAGATAGGTACAAGCTGAAGGGCATTGTGGGCCAGAGAATTAGTTCCAGGCTAGTTTCATCTGTACTTGGAGATCGTGACTCCAAGCAGAAATAACTAACATCATCTAGGGATTGATATCAGTGAATGTTTGTTAAGCGGTCGTTTGTGCTTGTTCATAAGAGGAAATAATTTTGAATAGACAAAGTATCAAACACCTTTATTTGATTAGACAGATGGCCAGTGACTTAGTCAGGGTTTCTATTCCTGCACAAACATGACCAAGAAGCAAGTTGGGGAGGAAAGGGTTTATTCAGCTTACACTTCTACATTGTTGTTCGTCACCAAAGGAAGTCAGGACTGGAACTCAAGCAGGTCAGGAAGCAGGAGCTGATACAGAGGCCATGGAGGGATGTTACTTACTGGCTTGCTCCCCTGGCTTGCTCAGCTTGCTTTCTTATAGAACCCGGTCTACCAGCCCAGGGATGGCACCACCCACAATGGGCTGGGCCCACCCGCCTTGATCACTAGTTGAGAAAATGCCTTACAGCTGGATCTCAACTGAGGCTCCTTTCTCTGTGATAACTCCAGTTTGTGTCAGGTTGACACAAAACCAGCCATTACAGCCAGTTAAGCGCCACCCCCAGCCGCTTGAATTAACAATAGAGAATGACTTCTTAGTTCATAGATGTGTATAACTCTTGTTTACCAAAACTTTCCTCCCTATTTCTTAAAGGTATAGAATCACATATACTCTAGTGAAAGATCTTTCTTTCTCACTTTCATTTTTTTTCCTTTCTACATTTTTTTTCAAAATTGGGTTTCTGTTTGTAGCCCTAATTATCCTGGGACTCATTCTGTAGACTGGGCTGGCCTTGCCGAACTCACAAAGATTCTCCTGCCTCTGACTCCTGGGTGCTGGGATCAAAGGTATGCACCACCATAGCCCAGCAGCAAGATATTTCTTTCTTGGGAACATTTAATTGATTCTTAGTGAGTTTCATATCATGTACTGCCCATCACTCCTTTCCCTCATATCTCCCTCTCACCCTTGTAACCTCCCCTAAATAAGAAAACCCACAGAAAACAAATAAACGAAACAAAGCATAGAAAAGATCTCATCGTGGAAGCTGTAGTCTGTCAGTGTGTCCCACAGTATGTCCCTCTGTCCACACATCTTCACTTGCAAATGCTCATTCCAATGAGTCATTGGTCTGGTTTGAGATCTCTGGCTTCTGTGACACCATTCATATCGGATCCTCATTGGAACTCCTCCTGGTTATCCTGTTGCTGCCCTGTGTCCTGGAGAACCTGCAAGTTTCAAACAACAAGACTAGGCCCCATCAGGGCACCATTCGTAGATGAAAAAGATTTGGGGGTGGGCTGGGATGGTAGATGAGCTGGTCAGCCTGCAGGCTCTCCCTTATCTGCACCATCAGGGAGAGCTCTCCAGCCTTGCTCTAGCTAGGCCATCTAATGCTGTCATCATCAGGAGGCAGGGTCAGCATTCCTGCTCTCATGCCCTTGGGGCTGGCTCACCCATGCCTTCACCATCAGGGCCAGCTTTACTGTATTCAGGTGAGATGCATGGCCAGTTCCACAGACTGTGACAGCCAGTAATGTGGTAGGGCTAGCTCTCCAGCTTTCATGTCCTCAGGGGCCAGCTCTCCAACTACAACAGGTGGTGAGGGTGAAGGGGGAGAGGGCACCACCCCCATACCCACATCACCTTAAGGCAGTCAAGTGGTGGAGCCAGTTTTCCCTATCTTTCATCCTCAGGGCTGGCTCATTACTACTGTGCTGCTCTGGAGAGGTACAGGGCCCGCTTTCTAGAGTGTTGCAACAGGCAAGGGGCTAGATAGGCCATATGTGGCAATAGGCAAGGAGAATGTGGAAAGCATCACCCCCAAATGCAAAGGACCAGATGACCTATACTTTTGCCCTCTGGGCTGGCTTACCTGTTTCCCCCACTACCACAGTCAGGTTTTCTGTGCTGACTAGGAGAGGCTTAGAGCCAGGTTTCTTGAGTGCTGCAGCTGGTGAGGTAAAGAGCTAGCTTCCCGGAGCTCAGAGCTCCTGGCCCCATAGGCATCTTTCCCAACTGCTAAATGGGGGGAGGGGCATCACCTCAGCACCTCAGCAGATGAATACCCAAGGGGCCAGCTCACTCACCCATATCAGGTCCAGCTTTACTGTTCTGCCTGGATAAGGCACAGGACCCACTCCCCAGAGCCCTGCCAGGTGGGAGATGGGGCCAGCTCTCTAGAGCTTCCCATTCAGTGTGGGGCAGGGCCAGTTCTACATAGCTCCTAAACATCCAGGTGATCCAGAGTAGCTATCCTAACAACAGACATTTCCATGTTCTCTACTGATAATATGAGCCAGGGACATCAACATTAACCCTTGCCACCTCGTAGATGGACTCAGGTGGCATGACCTTCCTCAGGAACTCAAGCTGGGACCTCACCATGGCCCCAGGTGGCAGGAATGGACACTTATAACAATAGGGTTGGCCTTAGAAAATCCTAGGGCTTGATCCTTGGTAACATTTTTCCAGGAGCTCTTTCTTACAAATGTAACTCAAAGTTGCTCTTGGAAGCTTCTAAAGCCAGCAGCTTGTATATTGCCCTTCAGGTAAGAAATCAATGCAGACCCTCCCTGGACCCCCAGTGTGTGTAGCAACTAGTTGGCCAACAACCTCAACCCTGCTCTCAGAGGCTGATGCCATGAAACTCTAGAGTCAGACTGAAGAGTGGGTGAGCAGAGGTGACCCCATTGACTCCACTGCTGCTGACAGTGGTGTGGTGCCAGAAAAGCAGCAAACACTGTTTTGTGCCACAAAGAGGAAAGCTTTGTTCATGCTTCTAGTGTACAAAGAAGTGAAATAGCATTTAAGCATCATATGCAAACAGCAGAGTTTGAGCTCTTTTGAGACCCCATGACCAAATACTTGAAAACAAAGCAAAACACCTTAAGTGAGGAATAGTTCATTTTGACTCATGGTTTCAGAGAAAGGGGGTGGGAAGTGGGTTTGGTTCATTCCAGTGGTCTGATCATGATGGGAAGTGTCTCTGTCCCTGGTGGCAAGAGCATATATTCACACTGTGATCATAGGCCAGGAAACAGAAATAATGGCTAGAATAAGGGGCAGGTATCACCCTAAAAGGTCTTCCCAAAGGACCTTCTTTTGTCATCCTACTTTTGCCCCACTTAAAGGTTCAGTGGCTTTCAAAACCTGAGAATAAAGTGTGAGACAGTGGGTGATACTACTAATTCCAACTATAACAAGCAACACAGTAACCGGCAGTGTCTTCTTTTGTGGGCCAATTATCTGACCATGAGCAAGCCATTTAACTCCTTTGTGCCTCAGTATCCCTAATAATCATAGATGTCTTTGGGGTGTTGTTGTGAGCATCAAATAAACTAACACATAAGGCACTTACATTAGATCCCTGCATAAATGCAATTCCTTATTAAAGTGATCTTTGGTGACTTGTCACCATTTCTCCATGAACATTCAAGACTACATTTGGTGTCCTCCTCTCTGAACACATGTATGCACACACACACACACACACACACACACACACACACACACACACTGAAACAAACACACACAGAAACAAACACACACACGCACACAACTCACTTTGAGTAAACTCAATGTTTGTATCAGTTTCATGAAAATGCTCTGAGGCTAAAAAATGAAATGTCAGCCTATAACTACACAGCTACTCTGTGGATCTCTCAAAGACACAAAGCAGTTCACCTGGGTTGCAACACAAAGTTCTCTGTTTCTCTTTTAATGGAAGAAGGTTAATCTATTCCAATCATAACACACTTAGACTGGACAGATTTACAGGACTGCTTACGTTGGGGAGGATATGAATCTTTTAAAACAGTTACATAAAACAATTGCCCTCTGAACTTCAGGGTACTAATTTAGTAAATTACTTCACTATTTCTGGATGCCCTGATAACAGAGGTTAATAGGACAGACACATAAACAGGCAAGAAATGATAGAAATAGGAACCCAAAATTCACAAACCAGAGCAAAATGCCTAGATATCTGGACTCTATTCGTCTCCAAAATTCAGCCCCTGCATTATTATGTAAAGTGCTAAATTTAATATTAGTTGAAGCACAATATTATGTAAAGCATTAAGGATGTGCGTCAGCTGTACAACATAGCATCTATGAGATATCATCAGGGAACAAGAAACTAAGCAACGGTCTGCAGAGGGAAGCAATAAGTATCCAGCAACCACCTTCTCTTTAATAACAGGATGCTGGGATGGAAAGAAGTGGCTACAAACCAGTCCTTATTCTGGTCCTTGTTCTATTTACACTGAGAGACACTTTTCCCACAATAGTCTATATTTTTTTTATTCCTATTTTTGCAGATTCAAACTTTGAGGTTCAAAATAACTATTCAAGGTGTCCTGTAAGTGTCCAAAGCCATGGTTTTAAATTGGGTTTGACAAAGTCTGTGTATCAGCTTCTTAATAAACAAAATTGATATGCCATGCTCACTGAAAAAAAAATGTGGTATGCCCTCTTAGGAGAATAATTGCCTGGAATTTTTACCACTGCCCAAGGTGTATGGAAGAGAGGATCAGTGAAGCCCAGATGAAAAGGAGTCGGGCACACAGCAAGGTTATTTTGCAGCACTGCTTTAGTAAGTTTGCATTGCTAGCACTTTCCATATCATAACCATTTATCCGGATCATCTCTACTCGATGATAACATAAGAATACAAGCCACTCACTATTTCACTTGAAGTACTTACAACAATGGAGGAGTGGGGAAACCTATGGATTTCAGTTCCAGACCCAGTTCTAGGCAATTCCCTCTTTGTCTGAATTTCACTTTCTCTGTTAAACAGAAAGATGAGTAGAGGCCAGACTTCTGAAACCGAAGAGTGAGGAGATAGCAGATTCTCTCCCCAGCAAAACAATAACTGGACTGCTGAAAATTTTATACCACATTTGAAAGTCTCTGCTTATTGTTCTAAGGACATAAAGCAGAGAATTGTCCTGGGGAAGCTGAGACAGGAGGATTACAAATACAACTTTTACAGAAATTGTGGTACATTTGCACAATGGAGTACTACTCAGCTATTAGAAACAATAACTTCATGAAATTCCTACAAAAATGGGTGTAACTAGAGACTATCATCCTGAGTGAGGTAACCCATTCACAAAAGCACACACATGGTATACACTCACTGATAGCCCCAGAAAGCTCTGAATACCCAAGAAACAATTCACAGACATGAAGTTCAAAAGGAAGGAAGGCCAGAATGTGGATGCTTCAGTAGTTCTTAGAAGGGAGAACAAAGCACTCGCAGGAGGAAATACAAGGTCAAATAGAGGAACAGGAATTGAAGAAAAGATCATTTAGAGGCTGCCTCACCTGGGGGTCCACCCCATATGCAGCCATAAAACCCAAGCACTATTGCTGATGCCAAGAAGTACTTACTGGCAGGAACCAGATAGAGATGCCCATTTAGGGACTCTGCCAGAGTCATACAGATACAACTGAGGATGCTTGCAGTGAACACAGGGATCCCAATGAAGGAGCTAGAGACAGGACTGAAGGAGCTTCAAGGGGTTGCAACCTCATGGGAAGAACATTATCAATCAACCAAAGCCTCCATAACTCTCATGGACTAAAACACCAACCACTGAGCACACATGGAGAGACCATGGCTCCAGTTGCATATGTAGCAGAGTGTGGCATCAATGTGAGAAAAGGCCTTTGGTCCAGTGAAGGTGTGTTTTCCCAATGTAGGGGAATGCCAAGGCACTAAGGTGGAGAGGTGATTGGGAGAGGGTGTACCTTTGTGGAGACATGTGGAAGCAGAAGGGGTATGGGAGTGGGAGAGGAAAGGTAATAACATTTGAAATGTAAATACAGAGAGTATCTAATAAAAATAAAATAAAATAAAAAGGTCTTTAACTTTCAAAAAAACACCAAGTACAACTTAGGTAGAACTTGTGTCAAAATAAAAATATAATACTAAAATGAAGAGCTGAAGGTATTGGTCAGTGGTAGAGTACTGGTTTTTGACTGATTAGTTCAGATGAAAATATAGGTAGTGACTCTGTGTGTGTGTGTGTGTGTGTGTGTGTGTATGTGAGAGAGAGAGAGAGAGAAGAGAAAAGACTCATGAAAGTACATGTAATAAATAAAAATTAATGAATGAGTGGTGAATGAACAAATTCCAAGAATGATGGTGCACACTTGTAATTTCAGCACTTGGAATGTAGAAGCCATTGGAATTCTATGAGCTCAAGGCTAGCCTGGTTTGCATAGTGAGTTCTAGGCCAGCCAAGGTGACACAGTGAGACCACATATTAAAAATCACATTTTTGTGATCCCTGATGACACATTGCTATACTGAAAAAATCACAGCATCGCTCAATCCTCATCTGAGAATCTTCTTACAGATCGTTAACAGAGAGCTCACAACTAGACAATGTGCAGAGGGTGAGAACCATTCACTCATCCCTAAATGGATGTCTTTATCAAACTCTTCCCCTCACAGCTAAAGAAATTATGCAGAAAAGGAATTGGAAAGAGTTTTAAAGGAGGAAAAAATGTAAGATCCAGAATTGGTCAATGGCTCGAAAGAAACACTGTCTTCCAGGCACAATAGGACTAAGCCCATACAAACCCACAGAGACTACCAGAAGAGGGGAAGATCAAGTTTGTTCCAACAGAGTCATTGGTTGTATCAACTACATTCTAGAGAAACCCCCCCCCATGCTCAGGTGAAGTTGACCAACACAAAACTTACTGATTTTTATGTGGTTTTTGTTTTGTTTTGGTTGTCCTGATAGGTTTTTGAATTTTTGTTTGGAGAGTGTGTGTTTGGGGAGGAGTGTATGTGTCTGTGTGTCTGTGTTTAAGAGAGAGAAAGAAAGCAATGTTAGATAGGTAGGTAGAGGGCTGAGTAATATCTCGGAGAAGTTGGGGGAAGAGAAAGAATATAATTAAACTGTATAATATGAAAAATGTAGGAGAGAAGGCCAAACCTGTTTTTAAAGAAAATAACAAAAGGCCAAGAATGGTCCTAGTGTTAAGTAGTGTAGAGGGGCCTAGTTTCTTAATAAGTCTTGAAATGTGAAGAAGTAAATGTTAGAAGTAGCAGAAGAAATGACAATTAGCCTAGTTTTTTAAAAAAAAAAAAAAAAAAAAAAAGTATAGACTTAGCCGATATGGCCTGAGCCTACCACTTACTTACTGGCTATGTGACTTGAGACAACTTCAGTTTTCTTACTTAAGAAACACTAGTGCTGTAAAACTTTTGTGTAGTGGGGAGGTAGGGAGTTGAGCCAAGGTCTCTTGGTGCAGTCCTGCCTCAAACTCACACTCTTCCTCACTTGGCTTCCCTACTGCTGTGTTTACAAAGTTCATCCTGATTATTCAATCAATTGGTTAAGAACTGCTCAGGACCCTCAATCCTTCCCATAACTCTTCCATAAGTGCCCCCAGTTTTTGTTTGGCTGTGGGCATCTGCATCTGTTTCAATCCACTGGTAGGTAGAGCCTCTCGGAGGACAGTTATGCTAGGCTCCTGTCTGTAACCATCAATACTGACAGAGATTGGTGCTTGTCCATGAGATGGAGTTGGGCTGATTATTGGTTGGCCTTTTCTTTGGTCTCTGCTTCACCCTTGCATTTCTTTTAGACAGGACAAGTTTTGTGGGTGGGTTAGTGTCCTTATCCCCTCCACTGAGGGTCCTGCCTGGCTACAGGAGGTGGCTTCTTCAGGTCCCATATCCTCTATGTTAGGCATCTTGGCTAAGGTCACTGGCACTGACTCCTGAGAGCCTTCCCTATCTCAGATCTCTGGGACTTCTTAGAGACTCTTCTTTTCCCCAACCTAAAGAAGCTGCAGACTTCCATTTATCCTCCGGGCCTTCTGGGCCTAGTTCCTGTCTCTCCTTGCTCCTGATCCTGCTTCCCCATTCCCCTCCCCCTTCTCATCTCCCACCTAATTCCCTCCCTCCTTCGGCTTTTTATGACTATTTTGTTTCCCCTTCTAAGTATGATTCAAACATCCTTGCTTAGTCTTTCCTTCTTATTTAACTTTTTTGGGTCTGTGGTACATATCATGGATATTCTGTACATTATAGCTAATGGAGTCTCACAGGAAGACCAACAGAGTCAACAAACCTGGAACCCTGGGAGCTCTCAAAGACTGAGCCACCAACCAAAGAAGATACAGGAGCTAGAACGAGAGCCACCTCACTCTCCCACCCCTCCACCCCTAGCACCCAGCACATATGTAGCAGACAGGCATCCAGTATTCATGGCTATCTTGTCTGGCCTCAGTGGAAGAGGATGCCTCTAATCTACCAGAAATTTCCTTTGCCAGGGTAGGGCATACCCAGGGGAGGCCCACTCTCTCAGAAGGGAAGGTGAGGGGGTTGGGAGAGAAGGACTATGTGAGGGAGGGACCTAAACTGGGAGCAGTGATTACGACGTACATTAGCAAATGAATGGATTAATTAAAAAGTACTACTTCAAACATTAATAAACAAGAACTACCCAGGAGACAGCCACTTAGGGAACCGCTGCCAGGTAACCATGCTACAGCTTCCCTGCCTTTGTGACTCAGAAATATGGAATGTTCCACTTTTCTTCTTCTTCCCTTTTTGTCTCTCAGGTAGTGGTCTTGGGATGCTTCCCAGGACACTGGGCTCTTTCACTGCTGGACTCTGAAGCTACACACTCTTCTTCCTCCTGCCATATGGCTTATTAGGAACAGGCAGGTTTCCTTGCTTCCTCCTTCCATTGTCCTCTTCTATGCAGCTGCCAAGATTTACAGCTTGCCTGCCCTGGGGCCCACGTTTTAAACTCTGATAAAACTGTCTTTGGACTTCCTTCTGAAAAAGAAGACAGAAAAGACTTTAACGTCTGGCTTTTTTGTGAAGCACTGAAGTTTAACAAAGCATACTTCTGGGTGTGTGCTTGGGGGATATTCCTATCTCATTTGATCAGGATAGCTCGGACTGAGTGGATACAAAGATTAATCCCTTGATGGGGTCTGGTTTGATGTCAGTATTTGGAAATGGTGAATGGTAGAAGACCTACTTGGAGGAAATAGGCCAGAGGTAGTTTATTCATGGGTTTGATTCCACACCCTTCTCTCTTCCTGCATTCTTCATCTCTTGACTTCTTATAAGCCAGGAAGTGAATGATAGCAAGTCATATGCTCTCATGGCCATGTTCTTCAGATCGTATGCACTGGGAATGACCGAACATGACCCAAGCCCTCTGGAATCATGACTCCAAACCATTCAATCATCCCTTAGATCTTCCCTCAGGCATGTTGACTCAGTGATAAGAAAGTAACTTACCTCAGTAAGGCAGCTGTAGGCATTAGAATGAGTCACATGTGATCTAGACAGTCAACATTCCAGTGTGGCAGAAGTAACTCAAAAGTCATCCACCCCTAACAGAGAAGCACTATTGACAGCTGAAAGCTTCTGGGGGACAGATCATTTTGCTTTAAGGGTGTGGCACCTGGCAGTTTGACCACACACTGGTGGGAGTCTCTATACCCATGAATACATAACCATCAGTGTTTGATTTCATTTTATGGGTTATTAAAATGAAGAGGACATGAAGTTTGAAGGAATGGTACACATGTCTAAGAGGATTTAGAGAAAATTTGTCAGGGGATATACAATCAAAATGCAGTATATACATGTATGAAATTCTCAAAACTGAATAAAATATTATATTTGAAATGTTTTTAAAAAGCCAAATGAGTTGGTGATGTTGCTACACAACAAGACCTATGGAGATATTTGTAAAAATCAAAAAACAATTGGAGCTGGGTATGCTGGCACACCCCTTTGTCCCCCTGTACTTACAATGCAGAGACAGGTGGATATCTGTGACTTCAAGTCCAGCATGATCTACAAATCAAGATCCAGGCCAGCCAGCCAGGACTAGGTAGCTAAGCCTTGCAATGGGGGTCAACAAGAAGATGGCTTAGAGAATAAAAGCACTTACTGCCAAGCCTGATGACCTGAGTTCAATCCTCATGGTGGGATGAAAGGCCTGATTCTGGCAAGGTGTCCTCTGACTTCCACATACAAAACAAATATAGAAGTGTATACACACACAGACACACAGACACACACACACACACACACACACACACACACGAGGAGGGCGAGGGAGGGGGAGAGGGAGAGAGAGACATACAGAGAGATGTAATATGATAAATTAACAATAACTTAAATAAAGATAACATGAGTTTTTCAGTAATAGTTAATCCTTGAGAGATGTAATATGATAAATTAACAATAACTTAAATAAAGATAACGAGTTTTTCAGTACTAGTTAAGTTTTGTATATCACTTCTCTTATACTCCAATCCTTCTTTGCACTCTTTAGTTAAGGTAATAGCCATCAGATTATTCTCATCGTAAAGTAGCTATTTGTTCTCTTCCCATGAATATGCTTTTTATGGAAAAGTATTTTAAAACTGTTGAGTATCCTGCTATTCCACAAATGTTAAACACTACTTCCTCAGAGCTGTATTGAAACACCATGACCAAAAGCAATTTGGGGAGGAAAGGGTCAATTTTGTCACACAGTTTATAAATCTATCATCCAGGGAAGTCAGAGCAGGAAGTCACAGCAGGATCCTGGAGGCTGATTACTGGCTTGTCCTCATGGCTGCTTGCTCAGCCTGCTTTCTAATACCATCCAGGACCAGGGGTGGCACCACCCACACAGAATAGTCCCTCCATGGAAGCATTTTTTTCAAGTAAAATTCTCTCTTCCTACATATGTCCAGGTTTGTGTCAAGTTGACAAAATGCAACCAGCAAAAGTAGATTTATTGGAAGCTTGTCTATAGATGTCACACGATGACACTTATAATTCCATCGTTGCTCTAAATTTTTTGCTGGTACTGAATACTTTCTGTATATTCTATGACTTAACGAGTAAGTAAATATAATTCTGATTAAGAAAGCTAGATGTTTTATTGTCAGACAATGCAGCTACAAACACAAGAAGCAGGAGAAGCAGAGTGAAGCAGCTAGAAGAGAAGAGCATGAAAAATAATACCCTTGGTTGGGTTTTAATTATATTAGTGTGAACTTTTCACCTCTTCTATTATTTGATGAATTTTAAGTTTAACTGTCATGCACTTAGAAACTCAAATTGTCCCTAATTTGGTCAAATGGAAATGCCGAAAAGGTGAGTCCTGTTTTCTTTTGACAAAACTCTCACATTTGAATAGTGTCTTACTTTCTTGTACACCAGGACATTCCAGATTGATCTTTTCTGGTTTTGTTTGTCCTAGCCTTGAAATTAGACATTTCTTCATAGGGCCATGATTCCTTTCAGTATTTGGAAACCAAGAGCAGAGCCTTAGGAATACCTATGATTTCTAGGTCCTCTTAGCCAAAACAGCTAGAGAAACAGTGTGTGTGTGTGTGTGTGTGTGTGTGTGTGTGTGTGTGTGTTTTCAATTGATTGAAAACAGGTCTCATGTAATGCAAGTTGTAGCTAAGAATGACCTTAACTCTTGATCTTCCTGTCTTTACCTCGAAACTGGTTCAAACAGAGTCCAACCAGCACAAATAGATTTATTTGAATCTTGTCTTTTCCCACTTCTCATATTTGTAGGTGTCTTCTCTGACAATGAGAAATCTAACTTTCTTGATCCATATTATATTTACTTATTTGTTCAATCCTAGAACACACAGAAAGTAATATCAGTATTACTATCCCACTCCTTTGAGAAAAAGAACTCCACCAACTAGAATTCAATATTCTTTTAGAGTTCTTTCATCTGTACCCCATGGTCATACTGTCCAAATAGTATCTTCAAAGGTTATTTAATGGTGGGAGCAGCAGCAGTAGCCTAGCAGCCTAGCTTTGCAAACTCTCTCTGTGATGGAAGAATCAGACAAGTGGACTGGGACACCTGAAGCCAAACTTAGGCCTGCAAGTGTGATAAGCCAAAATGGAAGGAGAAAAGAATAAACCCTTGGTGGGTGGGTTATATGAAGCAAAGGGGAAACAGGCCAAAGAGGCAGGCCTTCCTTAACCACTGAACTGCAAATAATACAGGGCAAATGTGGAGAATCCAACTTCTCTTTAAAGCAGGAGTAAAAGAAGCCAAGTTTGATTCATGGGACATATTTCATCATTTTCCAAACACAAACTTTCAGAGGAAAACAATGTACCCCTGTCACATCTGTTAGCTAAGAACTCTTTTATTTAAAAATTAAAAGGGGGCAGATGAGACGGCTCTGACAGTAAGGAATTCTCCGTCCTAAGTCCAAATCCAATCTCCAAGACCCTCATGGTAGAAGGAAGGAAATGACTCACAAAAGTTATCTTGGAAATTCTACTCTGTACATCTGCCACTACTATGTACATAAATAAATTGGTAAAGTAATTTTCTGCTTGCATTTTTTCCCAAAGGACAAGAAAAGACATAGAATTGGAGTTTGGGATGATTTCCACTGACTTACATGTTAAGTACACATTTATTTCAAAGGTTGGGGGAGACATTTTTTATGTCAGATTTAAAGTATACCAAATGGCAATTTGGAGTCACAGCTATAGTTGTTTTATTCCCGTGTTGCTTTTCCCTCCCTTTTATTGAAAATCGAGTCTTTTCTCATACAATGTAGCCTGATTACAATTACCCTTCCTCTACCCCTCCCAGGCTTTATCAACCCCCTCCCATTAGGATCCACTCTCGTTCTGTAGTTATGTCTCTCCTTAGAAAAGAACAGGCCGCTAAAGGTGGATCTCTGTGAGTTCACGCAAGCTTGGTCTACAGAGCAAGTCCAGAACAGGCAGGACTACACAGAGAAACCCAAAAAAGAATTAGAAGAAGAGGAAGAGGAGGAGGAGGAGGAGGAGGAGGAGGAGGAGGCCTCTAACAACAAAATATAACAAACTAAAACATAGTAAGCTAAACCAAAAACCATCACATTGAAAGTACACAAGGCAAACCAATAGGAGCAAAGCTCAGGAAAAGGCACAAGACAGCCCATTTAGAGCTATGTGTTCTAAAGTTGTTTCTCTCTGTGTGTGTCTCTCTGTCTCTCTCTCTGTGTGTCTCTCTCTCTCCTTCTCCCCCTACCCCTCTCTCCCTCCCTCCTCCCCCCTCCCTCTGTCTATCTGTTTCTCTGCTTGTCTCTCTGTATCACTGTATGTCTCTGTTTCTATGTCTCTGTCTCTTTGTCTCTGTATGTCTCCCCAACTCTTTCTGCCTCTGCTCTCTGTCTCTATTTGTCTCTGTCTTCCATCTGCCTCTCTGTATTTCTCTGTCTCTGTCTCTCTCTGTCTCTCTGTCTCTCTTCCTGTCTGCCTCTCTGTATTTCTCTGTCTCTGTCTCTCTCTGTCTCTCTCTGTCTCTCTTCCTGTCTGCCTCTCTGTATTTCTGTCTTTGTCTCTCTCTGTCTCTCTGTCTGTCTGTCTCTGTCTGTCTCTGTCTGTCTCTGTCTGTCTCTCTGTCTCTCTCTCTCTCTGTCTCTCTCTCTCTCTGTCTCTCTCTCTGTCTCTCTCTCTGTCTGTCTGTCTGTCTCTCTCTCTCTCTCTCTCTCTCTCTCTCTCTCTCTCTCTCTCTCATACACACACACACAAAACCATGGGCATACACCCCCCTGTGCTTGCTTATGAGGTCCAAAGGAAGATGATCCTATTCCTTTGAGACAAAGTCTCTAAATCTGGAGTTAGGCAGGCAGCCAGAATGCCTCTGTGAACCTTCTGTCTTCCCATCCCTTCTGAAGTAACTGCTGTCTGAAATTACGGACATATGCTGAGTCATGCTCAGCTTTTTGCCTTGGGTTCTGAGAAGTTGAACTCACACCCTTAGGCTTATGCAGCAAACACACTTGCCAGATGAGCCATCTCCCCATGCCTTCAAAACATTTCAATGGCTTTTTGTATATTGCTGTTAATTATTAATTGCTTCTGTTTAAGCTTAAAACAAACTCGTTTGTAGATCAAACAAGTACTACCTCCAAAGATCTCTACAACATAAGCTTCAGAATTTGTGGATATTTCTCAGGGACATGACTAAGACATGCTATTGGGACAAAGAACTTTTCCTGGATTGTATACGGGGCACTCACAAAATCACAAGGATCCTTATGAGACAGACAGACAGAAAGCAAGGGAACTGGTATGTGTGTGTGGAGGGGGGAGGGGAATAATGAAAGGATCCTGCTTGTTTTTAATATGAAGGAAGATGCGGGCCGACTAAAGAAGCTGAACAAGGCACGAAGCAGAATTCTTTTGTCCTTAGCATTCACAGAAGGAACCTGTCCTGCAGGCGCCTTTCTTTCATCTCAGGTTTCTGACATCTAGAACTGTGTGACAATGAGCTTTTCATTTTAGGCTAGTGAACCTATGCTAGTGTGTGACAATGGCAAGAGAATGCCAATCCATGTTGACGTCAATAGCATTTCACATTAATGGTAAAGCTTAATAATCAAAGGATTAAATCTTAACTTTTTGAATTAAAATATTGACTTACCTGAAATTTAAGGAATGTACTTTGTGATTAATTGGACTTTCTGTTTTATTGGGTTTATGGAATATAAAAATATGTTTTTAAGGTTTGTAAAGATATTTAAAGATTTTAAAGATACCAAAACTAATATCTCTCGTATAGCTTATTAGGAGTTTATTTTCCCATATTTCCCTCAAGTCTTGCTTTCTTTTTTAAAATATCTAAATTCTAACATAATTATTAAATGGTGATTTATGCCTTTAATCCCAGCACTCAGGAGATGGGGCAGGCAGATCTGTGAGTTCAAGGCCAGCCTGGCGTACAAAGTCAGTGCCAGGACAATCTACCAGGGCTGTTACACAGAGAAATTCTGCCTTGAAAACCCAAATAATACAACTGTAATTTTGGATATTTTTCTTTTATTTTTGAGATTATGATTACTTTGTTTCTTTTTTCCCTTTCTTCCATACAAACGCACCACATACCCTGTTACTTGCTCTCTTTCAGAACAAGTTATGGTTTTTAACCTTTCGTGTCCCTTCTCACTAGAATTTGGTCTTTGTAATGATAATACAGGTGGCTTTTAATATTGATCAACTACTTTTTGTGGTTTGTGTGTGTGTGTGTGTGTGTGTGTGTGTGTGTGTGTGTGTGTGTTTAATGAGAGTTTCGAGAGGAGGCAACATGGAAGCAGACGTGGATGTTTCTCTGGACACATCTCTGTATGGATAAGGTTGTTATGAATATTTTATACGGAATGGAATTGTACAGGATCATTTGACTTATCTAGGTGGGCAAATTGTATTATACCAATTGGATCAGAGGATTTTGATGTGTTCTTTGATGTGGTGATGTAATTGAGTTCGAAGTGGCCAGATGCACAAAGCCCTCCACCGAGTTGGGATGTGTGTGCAAGACTTGGCAACAACACTCCAAGGGAAAGTGAGTGAAAATATAGTGTTACACCAAAACGCCTTAAAAAATCTGTACATGTATCTCACTTTTTAAAAAATAAAGTTAAAAGAGAGAGAAAAAAAATGAAAGAAAACAATGCGCTGGGGTGGTTGTGGACCACCCCAGACAGAAGCAGCCGGGATGGGTGGAGTGGATCACTCCTGGGTCAAAAGAAGTCGGGGTCTGTGAGTACTTAGAGGGGGTGTGGAGCTGCTAAGGTAAAGATACCCCACAATGCCACATGGCCCTACAGTTGCCAACACTAGCACAGGATAAAAGGTTACCACGTTTTAATTCTACCATAACTTGTGCTTCATACGTCATACTTAAGAATCCACACAACTCAAGATTTCTTCTGCATACTTTATATTTTCTCCCTTAAGTGAATGTGTTCGATCAGTTTTGTATTCTGCATTAACTTGTCTATGGTAAGAGGTGAGCCTTTGACCTTATTCGATTATGGGTAGATATCTAACTGTTCCAACAAGATTTCTTCAAAATCTATTTATTCCTTCATTGGATTCTCTTAGGTTTCTTGTCAAATACCGAGTTTCTGTCTGACTGCTCAAATCTGTTCTTCTCATCTACATGCCTATTGCTACGTCAATTCACACAGCTGCTTGGTCCAGTTGTTCTGACTGAAACCTCCAGTACAATGTGGAATTGAAATGGCAAAGGGAGATAAAGTTTTATTTCTAATCTTATGAAGAAACGCTTATTATCTCTACATTAAATATGGTGTTAATGGTGGTTTTTAAAGTTTTTCTTCTTTTTTTTAGCAAGAAACTTCCTTCCCATCCTTTATCTTGTTCAGTGTTTTCTTGTAAAAGGCCAAGTATACTTTCTGCATATTTCGAGGTGAATATGCCATTTCTCCATTGTCTATCAGAAATGTTACACTGAGTATGTGTTGATTCAACTTAATGCTACTGATAGAACCTACACTTGGCCCTTGCGAATAACATGTCACATGTTGCTAGATTCTCCTTAATGGTATTTTGGTGGGGACTGTTGCAACTGAATTATAGAAAGTTTATATTTTATTTGACTACACTTTATATTTTATTAGACAATACTTTATATATATGAAATTGTTTTCTCAATCTTTGTAGTTGTTGAATGCATATTCATATTTTGTAGTTGTTCTTCAGTCTGTTTCTGTGGCTATGTTCCATCAGAATCTATATATTTTATCTACTTTATGTTGACCCTAACATGCCCTTACAACTTTTTTATTTTTGAAAGGTTAGTAGTAATATCCTTTTTTAAAATTTTGCTTTTTTGTTGTTGTCCTTGTTTGTTTATCCCTCACTTAATGCTGGTCTTAATAATATAAACTTTTCCTTGACTTTATGAAATTCTTAAGAAAATGGATGCATCTAGAGAATATCATCCTGAGTGAGGTAACCCAGTCACAAAAGAACAGACATAATATGCAGTCACTGCTAATGGGATACTAATCCCAGAAAGCTCTGAACACCCCAGAAACAACTCACAGACTGTGTGAAGTTCAACAACCACCAAGGCCAAAAGAAAATGAACAATCACTATGCTTAATCTTTACACACCAAGAAAACTGACTATTTCCATGTTATATCTTGTTTTACATGTACTTTATGCTCATTGTAACTAGTAAGATTTTAATGCATACTATCAAACCTTTAAAAAAATCAAGTACTGACAAAAATGTATTCATATATTTTTATGCAAAAATGCTTATAATCTGTACATTTATTTTGTTTTTTAAATAAAGTTGTTCAATTTAATAAAAAAAAAAACAGTTTATCTGCCAGTTTTTGTTTTTGGTGTTATACAGAACTAATATTTAGTCTTATTTGGTTTATCAACTACTTTTCTTTAGTTCACTAATATCTCTTCTAATATTATTTCATTCTTTTTGTCTATTTTGGGTTTAGTTTATTCCTTTTATAGTTTATTGTTCTTAAGTTAATGTTAGGTTCCTTATTCTGCCTCTCTTTTTTTGTTTGTTTTGCTTGCTTGTTTGTTTGTTTAAAGACAAGAGTTTTTCTGTATAGCCTTAACTGTCCTGGATCTCACTCTGTAAACCACGCTGGCCTCTAACTCGGAGATATGCCTGCCTCTGCCTCCCAAGTACCATGATTAAAGTTATGCACCACCACTGCCTGGCTATGTTTATGTTTCTCTCAAGATTAATTTTTAAAGTATTTTTAAAGATTTATTTATTTTGTGTATTTGAGTACACTGTAGCTATCAGACACACCAGAAGAAAAAAAAAGAATATCGGGTTTCCTTGTAGATGGTTGTGAGCCACCATGTGGTTGTTGGGATTTGAACTCAGGACCTCTGGAAGAGCAGTCAGTGCTCTTAACCTCTGAGCCATCTCTCCAGCCCCTCAAGATTAATTTTTAACATATTCATATGAGTATTGTCTTTCATGCATACATAAACACCTATTTATTCTTGGTGCTCACCAAGGTCAGAAAAGTAAGTTAGTTCCCTGGAAATAGAGTTACAGACAACTGAGAGCTGCTATGTGAGTGTGGAACTGAATCAAGTGCTTTTTTTTTTTCTTATTCACTTTATATGTTGCTCACTGCCCCCCTCCTGGTCACCCATCCCACAATCTTTTCCCTCTCTCCCTTCTTCTTCTCCTCCAATTGGGTGGAGGCCCCCTGGGTATCTCCCCCCTACCCCACACCCCACACACTTTGGAACTTCAAGTCTCTGCTTGGCTAGATGCTTTCTCTCCCACTGGGGCCAGACAAGACAGCTCTGCAGCCACCTCTCTTGGTTTTTTAGCAAAACATTACATGTACTTCTAAATTTTCCTCTGAGCACAGTTTTGGGGGACATTCCACTGTTTTTCTTTGCTGAGCTTTCATTTACATTCATCTCAGAACATTCTCATAACTTCTCCTTTAACCCTGCTTTTTTTTTTTTAATCTAAGATTACACTCTTTATCCATTTATAGTGTTTCTATACCTCCTTCCTAGAATCTGGAGTGAGCAGACATACTTTGCATATTTTTTAGTGCTTCAGGCTTTATCAGGACTCGTTTAAAAATCTAGTTTATAGTTTATTCCTCAGGCTTGAGGTGCTCTTGAGAAGAATGTGTGCTCGTTGGCTGGTGGCATGTTCTAAAGTAGTCTGTATTCACAGTATTCAAGTCATCTAGTTTACTTTGAATCTATTCATTATTTTTTTTTTATAACAGACTCAACTCATTTATTTTTCTTGTATAAAAACCCTTATGTGGTAGCCAGAGCTGGAGCCTGGATCCTCTGAACAGAGAGACTCTGGTGCGGGTTTTCTCAAGATGACCAGTGAATTCCTGAAAAGGAGACTTGGTGAACACAGTTTCTTTCCAGAGGTCAGGGGTCAAGTAGTTGTAGGTCTTGGAGATGGCATCAAAGCTGGCCTTGATAAAATTGTCCCAGGGTGGCAGTGCAGCCTCTGGCTGAAGTGTAGCAGTCATTTATACCATCAGAAGCTTCTTGGGCACAGATTTAGAGACAATGCCAGTGCCTCTGGGGGCAGGGATGAGACACCAGCACAGAGCCCGAGCGGCCTGTCACCTTGCATGGGACAGTGTGGGGCTTGCCAATCTTGTTTCCCCAGTAGCCTCTCCGCACAGGGACAAGAAAAGCTTGGCCAGTATGATGGCCCCTCAGATGGCAGTGGAAACCTCCTTGGAGCACCAAGACCAACGTGACCATTGTAGTCCCCAATAGCGACGGAAGCCTTGAACCTGGGCCGCTGGCCAGCCCGGGTCTGCGTCTGCACTGGCATGACTTTCAGAACCTCATCCTTTAGAGATGCACCCAGGGAAAAGTCGATAATCTCAGACCCCTTAATGGGCAGGAAGAACAAGTAGATCTCCAAGGACTTGATTGTCATGTCCTTAACCAGGCAACCCAACTTGGTGTCACAAATCTACTCCTCGTCATCAGCATTACCTTCATGAGCCCTGCAGCCTGGACCAGGGCCATGGCCTTGACCACGCCTACAGTCCCTAGTACTGCTGTCACGTCCTCCGAAGAAGCTGCCACAGCCTCCTAATCCTGGGACCCCAGGTCCTCCTGTTGCACCGGCACCATCCACTATTGAGTGTTTTCCTGAAAAAGGTGGAGGAGGAGGAGGAGGTGGAGAGGAAGGTGGTGGAGGAGGAAGAGATGGAGGAGGAGGAAGAAGCATAATTCATTATTGTTATCTTGAGCTAACTAGCTGTTGTGTGCAGTATTTTATGTGAGGTACACACTGAAGACTCAAGCTATTATTGCAAAGTAGTTCTACTGCCAATCCTGTCAGTTTGAAACACACACACACACACACACACACACACACACACACACACACACGTACCTCCTACTAATGCAGTGAAACTTATGCCTGAAAGTTTATTTGCATTACTGTAGCCATTGAAGCATGTTTGTGTTATTATTCAAAACAATGGGGAAAAAGCAAAGGCTTGTAGCAACCTGGAATTCTGCAAGCACTGATAATAAAACATATTGCTTATCCCTTACCAAGGCCTAGGGACTGTCACAGAAACAGCAGAATGATTATAAGTGCCATAGGTAAGCGAGGACTGCTGTAAATCCATGTCTTCTAGACATGATGAAACCTCTGCCCTCATGAACTCGGCCAAGCCAGTCAATATTACAGCATGGAGTGGAGAGGGGGTTAGGAGCTCTCACCCTTAACAGAGAACACAGTGACTATTGACGGTTGCTGGAGGAAGAAGAGTCAGCTTTCTTTAAGAGTATGGCCCATAGTGAGTGAATCTGTGTTAGGCAAATGGCTCAATGCCCATGAAGAGATGGTTAACACAAATGGGAAATGGTGTATTATCTAAAATCTAAAAATAACAAAAGGACAAGAAGTTGGAAGGTGGTACGGGATGATGTGAGCATCTGGTAGACATTAGGGAGTGTAGAGGTGAATGTAATGAAAATAAATTGTTTGATATTCTCAGCGAACTAATACAAATATTAGATTGAAAATATACAGTTGTCTTAAAACTTGTAGAAAGAAATTTCCGAGGTCTCATGGTCAATTTTTTTGCTTACATTTTTTTATTGAATTATTAAGGACATTTGTGAGTGATTGTTGACATGATTTCACTGTGACCTAAGAACATATGCTGTATAAATAACTTGTTTTTGATCATCAGTGTTTCTCTTTCAACTTGGAATTTTAAAATGAGAAGAAACCACAGCTAACTGAATTTTAAATAAAGTGCTATTATACTTTTACTAATTGGGTAACATCTGTCTCATACAAAAGAAAAATAAACATTCACGGGCCAGTCAGGATACACACTAATGAATGAGATCGAACATTTACACATGTTAGCTGGAGATTTTGTAATGTTGAAAGGTGACGTTCGAATGTGAGTGTTGGTAAGACATACCAAACATACCTTTGCTGTGGAACCTTGGGTAAGTGATTTAATTTCATGTTCTAAGGCAGGCAGGTTAACTGCAGGTTTGTTGTCTGCAAAGTTAAAACATATTGAAAGTCTTCCATGGTTGTCAGCATTATTAAACAACATAGAAACTGTCTAGAATTCTTGGGACATAAAATACTGAAGCAACATGTATAAAAGGTTAGCCTGGGCCAGAGCCCAGAGATGAGCTGTTTATCCTTGTGTTCCCATCTATGGTTATCTTAAGGAATTTGCAGAAACCGTACTGAAGGAGGAAGTTAAGTTCTCCTTCTCTTGATATTTGTTAGTTGTATTGGCTGACACTCACTTGCTTTATTGTTCCAGCTTCTTTCTAAATAAAAGGAATGTCAGCAGCTTCCTGGCCCCGGTTGTTCTGCTCTGATTGAGGTTTTTCTCCTACCAAACACTGAGATTTGTCTTCAATTAAACTAATGGTATCATGATCCTCTGAGTCTGTAAGTATGAAAAGAAGAAAAGATGTTTTGTTTAATCACTTAAGTAAGGGTCCGTGCAGAGTACTGTATATGACATTTTGAGAATCTTTACTGGGATAAGGTATTATATTTCCGAAAAAGCAACTCAGCCAGTAAAATGTTCATGTGAACTAAAATTAATGTTTCCAGTTCATTAATTTAGCTTCCACTGACTGAATTTTTTTGATGTTCAAATACCAAAGAATAGAAAATAGAAAGAAATCTTATGTATTTTAATGCAATTATCAAATACTGAATTCCTTTTGTTGAGTTTAAATATAGTCTTAGTATTATGGGTTTTAATGTGTTCATAATAACCCATGTAACATTAAGACAGTGAAATCTATAGTAAAGCAAAGGCATCCACCTCATTTGTAAATCCATGCTCATGTTACACATTTCCAGTCTAAGCAGAACAACTTTCTATTTCTATCCTCTTTATATCTCCTCTCCATTTCCATTTAATATAATACATTCAAAGGAATAATAAGCACCAGCTTCAATTAGTAGCTATACAAAAATACCTATATTTATTTACATACACAAAAAAAAACCCTATCCCCTTTCCCCTCTGAGACGGAACCTTTCTATGAATCCCAACTCCTATTTCCACCTCTTCCTTCTGATGCCTGTGTGTGCTGGGCATGTCCGAGCACACTGAGCTCTGTGCCTTTGTTGTTGAACATTCATTTGGAGAATCCATAAAATGTAGCCACATGGGCCATTTACTTATTACAATCACCTTTTTGTGCTGCTCTGGGTACAGAACTCAAGGCCTTGTGCATGTTGCGCAAGCATTCTCCTTCAGAGCTAGACCACCAAGCACTTATTTATAACAGGCTCGAGATGTTTTATCTTTGCTGCTACTTTTAGAAGCAAAGGTGGCCAGGTTTTCAAGAATCTACTTTAAGCTACCTCTCTGCCTCACATTATTTAAATAACTTACATACTTTAAGTAAATCTAGATGCCATCCCTTTGGTGGTGATACAGTTATTTCAGGGGAACCCTTCCTCATTACCAATTACCTTCAGAACCCAGTCTTATGAAGCAGTGTGACAATATTTGATCTTCTGGGTGTGAATTTAATTTGTAAGAAGCTTAGGAAGGCTGACTCTGGCAAGCACTGGGGTAGGGGTGGGAAGTAAGTTGAAAAAAAGTATTTTCATAAAGTGTGGATCTCAAGGAATTAAAATGTTTCTCTTGCATGACTCTGATGTTGTCTCTAAATACATTTCTGCAAAGGAGTTTAAAAATATTTAACTGGCAGTAAAGAAGTTACTTTTGAAAACAAATTCTACCTGAGTACCTCAGCTTCATTGTTGTTGAGCTTTGGCTTGTGTTGAAGCATTTTAAACAGACAATGATCCTTATACAGTAAGTCTTTGGTTTATTCTCACATCAATTGGATAGACATTTATTCTCATTAATGAGTTCATAGCTGAGTGGGCAATTGGGAGGTGACAGACTACTTGGAAGTCCCTGATGACCTGTTTTAGCTAGAGATTCCTTGTCCCTTTCATGTTGCTCCCTCTGATCTCTGACTGCATGAGATAAACAGCTATGTCCTATAACACATCCTTGCTACTACAGGTTTGCCTCCTGGCTGGACCACAACAATGCAACCTGATACTCACAGATGGAAACTTCCTAAGCTCTGAGCCCAAATACATTATTCTTTCTTTAGTTTGCTTACCTTGGGTGTTTTGTCACAGCAACAGAAAGTGATTAAAGCATTCACAATGCCCAGAGGATCTGCTTTCCCAAGCTAGTTACCTTCAAGAAGACAGAAGCTGCAGGGACTAATAGCTGATTTACATAGGACACTTGTGGCCATCAATGACTGGGGAAGAGAAAGAATCCTGTGGCTTGGCTAGGCTGGCTGTGGTCCACTAAGGATATGGTTTAGTTTAGTTGAACATTGGCTGCACTAACCAAGGAAATATTGTGTCATTCGTGAGCTGAATTTAATAAGCTGGAAAGCAGTTGTCAGAAAATCACAAATATGAGATCTTTTCTCTTTGCCTTAAAAAAAAAGGAGAAATGAGCCTAGTGAGGTGGCTCAGTGGACAAAGGCACTTACTTACTGTGCAAGCATTACCTAAACTCAACCCCCCCCCCAAACCCACAGGGAGGTGGAAGGAAAGAGCACATTTACTCCATGAAATTGTCCTTTGGCCTCTAGATACACACTATAGGTGCCTTGATCCCAAGTAGTCAACTAGACACATCTCGAGTGTGCTCACACACACCACACCCCCCACACACAAATAAGTATTAAAAGCAATTATAAAAACAGTAAAGGTGGCTCCAGGACATGGAATTAAAAAGGCAACAATGGTTGAAATCTTAAATAGTGTAAAAATAATAATAGAAGAGTCTATGGCACTTGCCTATAGTTTCGCACTGACTCATCCCTTCTTGAGTCTAACTTTTTTTCCTTTGTTTTTCAGTGTTGGGGATGGAACCCAAGGTTTATTCATTTTCAGCGCATGTTCTGCCTTACTCCTAGATCCCCAGATTTGGATTTAATTGGGGCAGGAACATTTTAATTCAACATCTTTAAGAGCTCTCAGAGGGTGGGGGTGGGGGAATTTTCATCCCTGCACAGGGGGACTTTGCAGCCGTGTACTTATTCATGTTTTCTGACATTAGTTTCTTTATGAAGCAGCTTCGAGTCCTATCTGGCTTTGCAGTTATAATAATAGAAATATTACTTATAATTCTATTTCTAGAGTCCTGATATGACAAAATGAAAGGTGAAGGGATTAAATTACATCACAAAGTGGGGTCACAAAGGAGAATTTAAAAACTGAATTGGATAACACTTTGTCACATCTCCACCAAGGCCTTTTGGTACCCAGCTCAGTGCAGGAACAAAAGGATGCTCTTTCCCCAACTCATACTTAAAGAAACTTGAGCCATTTATTCAAGGTACTCCATAGAAATAAGCTAGAAATAAATGTCTGCCATGCGTGAGGTCCTGGGTTCCATGGCCAGAACCACACACAAGAAAATATTCCAAACAAACAAGACTATCTTCTTCTGCTGTGTGGGTATTAAGCAGAATGATTAGAGAGACAGACTCAAGGCTCTTTCTTCCCCAGCTTATTCTGCCGAGTGAGAATCACACAAAACAGCCAGTACTTTGGGGTTTTATAAGGTCCTTTGAAAGAGATTTAGCACCACAGCTGAAGGTGTGGTTCTGGCAGTATATTATTGCAGTTGGTAAAATGCTGTGTGGTGAAACTTCTATTAAGGAGAGCTTGGATCAATTAATATATGGACTGTCCTAATCTGGGAGTAAGGGGAGTTCACACTTGGCTGGCCCAGCCTCCTAGGGAACAAGTCTATTGCTTAAATGTTGAATCTTTCCTGTTCCCCAATAGTCTGAGTGTCTTTCCTTACCATGCCTCCAGATAAAAACTTACTGGAGTTCTTTACAAGGCCAGCTTCCGGCCTTGTTCATATCTATCAGATGATTTGATTGGATGAAGCTTAAACTTAGAGGAAAATAACAGCAATATCTGACTCAGTCTAATCATCTGCTTTACTACAGTGCGTCAGCACGTAAGGTAGTGGTAAGGACCTTTTAAATGTTTTTATCATATTTGTGAGATAGGCTTATATCCGTTTATAAATAAAAGTGGAAATTTATGAGAAAGAACATCTAAGAACCTACAGTAAGTCAGTCGAATTGGAGGGAAAAACTACTGACTCTCCAACTAATATTCAGCTTCTCTTGGGTCACATTGCAACTGTAAATATATGTGTGTCAAATATTTGACAATGTATCGAGTCAAGTCACAAAAATCACTTTTACACACTCTTATTTCAATAGCAGTTATAGAGAAAAATATGTATATATAAAATATGTAAAAGCACATCAAGCCAACAAAATCAACTTTGTTTACTTTTGTTTCACTAATGTTAGCTGCATCAAATGGAAGATTATAATATTAATTCCAACTTGTATTTATTTACATATATATCAGAGAATTTAATAGGGATTTTTTGTATCTTTACACTGTTCTGAAATTTGTAATTTTCATAAGCTTCATGATATAGTAGTGCATTAGTTACTTTTCTGTTTCTGAAATAAACACCACGACTAAGGTGACTTATGAAAGCAAGAGTTTAGTTTGGCATGTGGTTCTAGAGATTGAGTCCACAATGTTGGCAGAGGCACAGCAGAGGAAGCTGGAGCAGTAAACCGAGAGCAAACAGAAGGCAGGGAGAAGTGGGATTAGGCTATGAACTCCCATAGCCTGCCTGCAGTGATGTACTTCCCATAGCCTGCCTGCAGTGATGTACTTCCCATAGCCTGCCTGCAGTGATGTACTTCCTCTAGTAAGACTCCACTTCCCAGCTCTAACTTCCCCCAAACAACTATGGACTATGTTCAATTAATGAGCCTATAGGGAACATTTTCTTTATAGCAAACAGATGGTGCTATTAATATCCTCAATTGTAAAAAAATCTTCAACAGATTTACTTTCAATTCAAATTTGTTTAAAACAGGGAACAAGGCAGATGCTATCTTCCCATAGTCACTCACTCTGCATAGGCTCATTCCCTTCCTTGTACTGGAAGTGATTAAGGCAAATTCATTTTCAAAGAAATCCATGACTGGCCTTGGATCCTGACTTACCCACCATTCTCCCTTTCCTCCCCCAGGGAAACCTTGACTGTTCAGAAGAACACAGTAACTACTGTGCAATCATGGAATGTGACTCGGAAGTGGGCTTGAGATGCTTAGATCACGGCATCCTGGATCTGAGGGTTCTTTACAGCTCCGTGTTATCCTTTCTAAGACTTCTGCTGTCCTTTTGGCAACTCTCAGTTACATGAACGAGGAAGACTGATGGATCCAATTGCTAAGGTAGACAGAGTGTGGCCGTGCAGTGCCAGGCTCATTCTGTAACTGGTGAGCACACCTGACTAGAACCTTGCAACACTTCTAATCCCAGCAGGGCCTCCCCAGAGCAGAGGCAGCAATTATGCATAGTGGTTTTGAGATGTAAACAAATGTCCATGAGGGACTGAGTTAGAATCCGCCAAGTCATTTCATTTACAGTTTGCATCCCATCAAATTGGAATGAAGAGCTCTGATTGGGGAAACCAAGTGTACTTATTTAATGCCTCAGCCAGTGTTTGTAGAATTTGTGTACGGTGCCTTCTCTTTGGAGATATGATTGTACTGTATGTTCAAGGCTCAGAAGGCACTTTACAAATAGACTGCGTCCTTAAAATAACTCCCCATTTCCTTTTGTACTAAGTTCAAGTACACCAGAGTCCTTTTGGTCACTTTTCATTACTATTATTTCTTATGATAGTGCCTTAAGCCTGGGAAGGGATAGTGAAAAATTATACTTTGATGGAAACTTTGATGGTATCATATCGGTTCTCTCTGTCTTTCTGCTTCAGCAAAAGTTTTAACTGGTGGAATTTGAAATAATTATCTAAAAAAAAAAAAAAAAAATCGTAGGGGAAAGAAAGCCAAAACCTTCTATAGAACAAGTTACAAACTAGAGTGTTGTGTCCTCTGGCCCTTACTTAGTTTAAAACCCAAACTGTGAGAATGTCAGGATAATATGCATAAAAACAAAGGCTATAAAAATACCAAGAGATTATGGCCACTATGTTCTGCCATATGCTTATACTACTCAATACTTTGTAAGACCACTCGCTCCATTGATGGCTTGTAGGAAGCATTTACATTTCTAATCACCAAAGGAAAGCTAGGTACTTTGGAAGATGGAAAGGAGCATATGAACTCAAGAAGTGCACAAACTAGTTGGTAAACAGGAGAATGTTGAGGCAGAAATCAAGTCAGTCTGTGACTGAGGAGAGCTAAAAGACAGCATGGTCAAGACAGTTTCCTGAGAGATGCAGGTCATGGATGAGTTCTTGAAAAGACGAGGCTTTTGGCTCCATAGAAGAAATAAGAATTGTGCTGGGACTGAAAAATTTGGACCTGGGTTCAAATGCTACTTCTTTCTCATACTAACTACTTACCCTTGGGAACATTGGTTTGTTTATTTATATAGGCAAAAAATGCACAACACTCTAAGTGCTTTGTGAATATTAACTCATATAAACCTTATAATTCTATTAAGCAGATGTTATTATAAGCTTCATTTTAAAAAATTACTTTCTGTGATATTGGGGAAGATGGGACTCAAGGATTTGAATATGCCAGGAAAAGGCCAAAGTGTAGGCCTGCATTTCTCCTCCTCAGTGTGTGAATGCTGCTTAGGCAGACAATACAGGGGCAGGGTGGGAGGCAGTAGGCCACATTCCATACTCTCCACAGAGCTGAATATGGATTCTCAGGGGTGGTGAAACATAGCCTAAGATGGGAGCCCCAGTTGGGGGCCAAAGCTTGGGTTCCCTAACTCCCATACACCCAGGCACCCAGTTGCTGAGCCCACGGTGGGGGAGGGGGAATCCATCTTAGCTCAGGGGTGAGTGTCTAGAGCACTGAGGGGCCCTTCTGCAGGAGACTTAGGCAGCACAGTACAGCTCTGTATGACAAAGGCTTCCCACCCTCTACCCCCATGGAGGTTCTTGATGAAAGAGATAGTCCTTGCTTGTCCAAACTGTTTACTCATAGTGAAGAATAGGGGCATACAACTTACTCAGGGTGGATCAGAGATTAAATACCTTTTGTAGGAGGGAATGTCTGAGAATGGACGCATACTGGCTAAATCCTCAGGGCCCATCTAGATATCTAATTAGTATGGAGAACTCTGTGCTGTGATCCTCATGCGGGGTGTCACAATCATACAGTCATGTATTCCAGGACAGGAGCAAGGTCAGGAGTAGGTGAAATGCCTATAGTTCTCAGATATGAGAATTACTGGGGCTTACTAATCTGCTCAACCTTCCCAGCTTCTGTTTGGTGACACAATTCCACTTACCCCACACCAAACTACTGACTAGTACCTCTTGCTACTATCCTCAATTATACCAAAGAAGAAACAGAGGAAGAGAGAGATGAAATGGCTTGTCTAAAGCCAACAATTAATAAGTGGTGGCCTTGGGAAATTAGTTCAGGCACTGTTCAAATTCTTTTTTTTCTTTTTGTATTGGCTATTCCCTGCATTCACACTTCGAATGTTATCCCCCTTTCCCCTCCCCCTCGACCCCTCCCATCTCCATGTAGGTGCTCTCTCTCTTAACCACCCTCTCCACCTCAGGGCCCTGGGATTACCCCACTCTGGGAAAATGAGCCTTCACTGGACCAAAGAAAGGCCTCTCCTCCTATTGATGCCAAACAATGCCATCCTCTGCTGCATGTGCAACTGGAGCCATGGGTCCCTCCATGTGCACTCACCAGCCGGTGATACAGTCCCTGGGAACTCTGGAGGGCCCCAGTGGCAACCACATCTGGCTCTTATCTATGCACTTAGCTGCTATAGCTCAGCTTTTCTGATAATAAATTTCTCATTTATAAAACAAACCATTTTGGTCCTGTTGTGAGGAATAGATACTTTAAGGGGTGAGTAAAAATACCTGGCACAAGGAAGCACTCAATATAATAAAGAATTCTTTAGGGGAAGAAACATAAATTATGCCCTCCTGGAAAGTCCACCTTCTCCTGGGTCTTTGGACTCAACAGTGTCTGGGTAAGTTCATAAGTATATGCTGCCTCATTTCTTGGATCTTCTAAATTTGCTTCAGCCTAGCACTTTCTCTCATTACACCCTAGGTGTTTTGTCATTGCTATTCTTGTGCATGTGATGTTCAGGCTTCCAGCACCTCCTTTACCCTATGGAGCAGATCAGCCTCCAGATTCTAACTCAAAGACATAGTAGAACATTCCTGCAGAATTTGACTAGTTACAGGTATAAATTCACTCTTTGGATACCTCATAAATATTCTTTAATTGTGTACTTAGCTGTGTGCTAGGTGACGTGTGCCTTACACATACACGTGCATATGCAGGCATGCCTGTGTGCACCCACACTAGCCAATGGAAATAAAAAGGAATAGAAAAGACAGTAGGTATGGTTTGAATAAGAACGGCCCGGTGAACTCATGTATTCAAATGCTTAATCATTGGGGCCTGGTAATATTTGAGAAGGATTAGGCCAATTAGAAGGTATGTCCTTCTTAGATTAAGTATTGTCTTGTTGAAGGAAATGTGTCACCTGGAGTTGGAGGGATTTGAGGTTTCAAAAGTCTGCCAAGCACAGGCTTTCCTTTTTTCTCTCTCTGCCTTCGTTCAATGACTTCTCCTGTATCTTCCCGGCCATGAGTGCTGCCAAGTTCTCTGCCATAGTTATAGTGAACTAAGTCTGAAAATGTAAGCAATCCCTGAATTAAATGCTTCCACCTATAAGACTTTCCATGATCGTGGTGGGTCTCCACGACAACAGAACACCAAGACAGTAAGGTCATAAGAATGCTGCATTCTATCCCAGAGAGAAACTCGGTATTCTATCCCGGAGTCTCTTGGCCTGAGCTTCACTTTGCCTAACTTTCATCCGCACACACCAAACAGTCTCCAGATGCTCTTTGCCTTTTTCTTACTTCTAAGCATCGTTTACCCATCCTTTCTCTGCTGGCTGCAGGCTCCAACTCCCAGAAACTAAGTGACATGATGAAAGTCATCTCAGTTAGAGTGTCTATCCAGCTAACAGGTTAATGGGTTATACTCCTCCTGAGTAATGTGGTCATTTCCAAGGTGGTTTTTGGAAGACATTAAGGCATGATGGCAGAAAATTTCAGGTCTTAGCGCAGCCTAGATTAGAACAGATACCTGAATATGACCTGGACTTTCAGAATTAGCATCTGCCTCCTTTGGATGATGGCCTTTTGTGAAGTTTTCCTGGGGCCCAAAGTGCCTCGCTGCCTTGTGGCTTTTAGTGGGCCATACTCAAGGTTGATTAAATGAAATGATGATATACAGTACTCCTGTCTTGTTTTTGGAATGTGTCTTCCTTGGAGCCGGGGTTGGGGGGAACTCTTGATCACAGCTGTTCTTTTGCACCTGGATAATATCTGATGGCGCTCGTACCTGGTAGGCAACATTCCAAACACCTTTTACAAGGTGTTTTTATTTCATCCTTCCCAGCAACCTTGGGATGCAGACACTTTCATTAGCCTACCTTTCAAACAAAGGCTAAGTTACAGAGAGAATCAACTTGTCCAAGGTCATACTGCTATTAAGCATGACTTTTAATCACATATAAAAGCATTTGGGAGTCAAGTTTCCTTCCATTGCAGGTAGAGCAGAAAGCCATTTGGTTCAGAGACACTGCCCTTCCCAGGAAGGCACTTTTCCCCCATTCTATATCTAGTCACTAGACTTTGCTCATGAAAGCCTACTCTGCTTGGAAGAATAGCCTAGGACTGGTGCCACCTTTTTACCCTTTGTGTACAACAGGTTTTCCCAAGACTCCTCTAGCACTCCTAGTTTCTCAGAGGAAAGGAGAGTCAGATGTTAGAGTGTTTAGGAAAGGAGAGTCAGATGTTATGCATTTAACACCAGCACTCAGGAGGCAGATGCAGACTGATCTGTGATTGAGGCCAACATGCTCTACATCGTGAGTTTTCAGGCAAGCCAAGGCTGCATTTACTATGTAAATTGAAGATCTATCTCAAAGAAAAAGAGGTAAAGGGAATGCCTAGATTTGGCCATTGCTTTGAGGGTTGCTAAGGAATAGCCAAAGAGTCAAAAGTAAAATCTGGGGCTGGAGTGGTAGCTCAATGGTTAAGAACACTTGTTCTTGCACGGGACCCTTGTTCAGTTCCCAGCACTCAAGGAAAGGTCCTATTTCAGCAATGTATCACTCTGGTTGAAGATGTCAGTAAGTCAGAGAGGTGACATATATATTTAGCATGATATGAAAATTATATATATATGTATATATATATATATATATATATATATATATAATGTAATCTCTGTATCTTCCTCTTAACTTCAATTTGGACCTAACCTGCTATGAAATAAAATTGTGAAAAATAACCCTTTATTTTCAATTCATTTTCCTTTCTAACATTTACTACTTGTTAATTTTATACCATGCCAAAACAGAAAGTTCTCAGTAGCACTAGACCTACAAATGAATAAAACCATTTCTGTTTTGACCTAATTTTTAAAGGAAATGATGTTTTTAAAGATAATTAGTGTTTCTTTTTTTTTGTTTGTTTTAGTACAGATTTATTTACACCTGGGTTTCTGACCATGTAAATACAATACTAGGCTCTGCCATATTAGAAACACAGTTCATAGGACCTGAGAGATTGAGGCAGAAGGATCTAGCATTCCAACCCAGTGGGGAAATTAGAAAGTGAGACCCTGCCTCAAAATAAAAGAAAACCATGCAGGAAGGGACATGGTCACTACTCGCAGGCGATGTTAATCATATATGAAACTTGGTTTCATTAAAAACCTTCTAGGTGTATTTAATAAGCAGTTAGACATTTTCAGTAATCATCTGCATTCTACCTGTTTGATCATAGCTCTCATGTGTATGGAAAAGGTATGGCATAGTAGGTGGAACAAGTGTCTGAACTCAAATGAAGTCAGACTCTATACCTTTGTTCAGTATTGTGTTAAAGTCTGCAGCCTGTCATCTTGATTTGGAATCCTTGTTCTGTTGCTTAGATAGGCCTTATTGTGGAAAACCCTTGCTGTATCGGTTTTTAACATGAGAAAATCATCAGCATCACTTTAAAGTGATTGTTATGTGAAAGAAATGAGGCAATACAGGTCTGGACAATGGTCTCACACACCTTTAATCTCAGTACTCAGAAGGCAAAAGCAGGTCTCAGAGTTCGAGGCCAGCCTAATCTATAGAGTGAGTTCTAAGACAGCCAGGGCTGTTACACAGAAACTGTCTCGAAAAACCAAAATTATCTATCTAGATAGATAGATATGTAGATACATAGACAGAACTTTTAAGTATCATTTCTACCATTTTGTTTTGTCCTCTTTTGGGGGGGGCACCATTTTATGTGTTATTCTTAGCATATTTACCTCTGAAGATACTTTAAACATATAATTATCAAGGATCATTTATACTATATATTCTTCAAAGGCCCAAAGGAAAATTACCTTATAGGTTCATCTGGTCCCAGTGTGTTTTAGAAGATATAATTCTTCCACGTTTGTCTTGACTTCTACATATACCAGAATTTGTCCAGGTGACTTTGATAATTTTATGCAACAGAAAACGAGGCCCAAGTTTTTCTTTCTTCAAAAACATCTTTGCAACCTGAGAATGGCTGATCAATTTATTATCTGTGCTTACAATTATTTTAGCATTTAGTTACTTACTAGATCGTTTGATCATTTCTTGTCTAAGAAATAGTGTGCAGTTTTATAAAAGCGTTACCTTAGATGCCAACATCCATTGACTGTCGAAAGTTTATTTTTTTAACAACTAGATTCTGCTTCTCCCCCCCCCCCCATTTCTTTATTTAGAAGCTTTGTGTGAACTGCAAACTCCAAATTCCCAATTCTGAATGGAAAAGGCTTTTCAGGAATGGGTGAATGAAGAAGGAATAATGCCAATAGCTCTTGAGCCACCCTTCAGGGAGAAGACAAGAGCTGCCTTGAAGCTGCAGCCTGCCGAGCATTTCAGGAACACAGCAAGAATTAACAAGTGCTACTGTTGCTGATAATATAGAGCTGGTGAGAAGAGTGCCCCACATTCAAAACAGGAGGGAGATGCTTTTTGTTCTTTGTCATAGTATGGCCTTCCTTTTATGTCCAATTGCACAGGTTAATTGTCTTTTAAAGAGAATAATAAATCAATTATGCTGCCTAGCTGAGGAGTGGGGGGGGGACAGAAAATTGAATACAATATAATAAGAACCTTAAAAAAAAACTAAAATCATGGTACACTAACACATTACAGATTTTACCTGTTTGCCTATCCAGCATCTTTAAAAATATGTCCATATTTGTATTACAGAAATCCTTCTGATATGAGATCATTATATGAGTTTTAGATGCTTTTCCCATACCATTAGTCAAAGTTAAATATATTTTATTGAAAGAAGAAGCTGCTTGAGGCCGCAGCAGTTTTCACCTTCATTTCTATGTGTAAGTGTCCATTGAAGCTTTAAAATGCAGCAAGAGCATCAAAAGAATGTCCCTAAGGTATGTGTGAAGGTTTGTTCCCATGTCCGTTTGACTGGTTGGTGGGCCAAAGGGCCAGGAATGACAATTTTGAATCAAACAGTAACCTTTGAAGATCCATCAAGGTAACAATGTCAAAAAGATCCCGAAATGCAAATGGGGAGCAGATGGAAGTGTTATGAGACTTGACTGTACAAACATTTATGGTAAGAAACCATCTAGAGTACGGGTGAGGACACGACCCTATTTTTCCTTTGGTTACGTTCTTCTAACCTGTCTGAAAAGAGCCAAAGAGACAATTTACTGGCTAAAATGTGTTTCTAAGGTTACTCTCCCCTCCAGTGTAGGAAAAAAATAATAATGCAATCTCACTTGCAGTTTTCACTGGCTAGCACTTTCAAGCAAGAGACAATGTTGAAACTACTCTGTCCCCTAAATGTGTACGTTCCTTGGGGTGTGCTGTACATTCCTTAAGTTACTTTAGCAACTCCAGAACACTGAAAGTGGGCCAGTCTCTGCAGTCATTAGGAAAACCTGTGTGTCCTGCAGGAGCTGTGGGTTGCAATGGCAGACAGAGGTGAGGGAACCCGTGTTGTAGAAGTCTTAGTATAAAGACTCCTTTGTTGAGTCGCTGACATGACAGTTCCTCATTTGTTGGGTCATTGGGCAGAGAGTTATATAACTTGGCCTTGCCTGTCTTCCAGTCTCTCCAAGTAACCAACACCTCTTTTAGTGTTTTGTGGTGGCTGTGGACTGGCAAAACCACTTCCTATAAGCCAGACAAGTTTCCCTCTTTTTTTTTTTTTTACAGCAGTGCAGGAAATTTGGCAAGTCAGAAAGAAGGCGTGGGAGAAGTAGTTAGGAGTTCAGAAGGTAACCAGGAAGTTTTTATTTTGACTTCTGTTAGAATCCTGTCCATAACTCTCAAGTGTTTGACAAGATCCTTGCACATTGTCTTGGTGACTTTTCCTAAGTCTTGCCAAATGCCACTGCAGATTTTAATTATGTGAAGGGCAGTTTGTGCCCTGTCTTCTAACCATTGCTGTCGTACTCTGATTATTTTGCATTTAACACACAGAGATTGATTTCTTGCCTAAAATGAGCTGAATTCTATTTGGATCAGTGCAGCAGAATTAAAAAGCATAATTAGCCCGAGAATTCACTTCACTCCACAACCTAACTGCCACTTAAATATGCCCTGTGATGCTTCTGCACTTTGTGTGAAGCTTATGGAGCCGAGTTCTAGGCTCAAGCAGTTGATTGGATGCAGGAAAGCAGCCATGAATTGCTAAGAGCTTCTCGTTGACTATCCTGCATATGTGTGTGTTATCATCTGCGATTGTCCTCATAAAATTAAATAAAAGCACGCATTTATTATAGTGGGGCTCCAATTAAGAGACAGCTGGCGCTCTTATTGCGCTTTGCATTAAATTGAGACTTGTAATTTAGACGTCCAGATGCACACTTTAAAACCCAAGTGTAAAACTGCATTTGCTTTGTCCATTTTTTTCATTCAGAAGTAACCGGAATCTTACCCCGCAGGGCTCCTCCTACCTGGCTAAACCCTCTTGCAGGAGAGGAAGCATTTCCTCTGATCAAGTTTTCTGCTCTCAATTCTTGGAGGGAAATAAAAGATCTGGGGTTTTATGGAAGGGAGGAGACCCAGGAAGGCAAACAGTGAGTATTTTACCCTCCACGAGTTGAAATTCGTATTGATCAAGGTCATTTTGTAATTTTCCTCGTACACCTCACCTGTCTCGGGAGTGTCTAGAAACCTATACCTTCGCATTACAATTGCTTCTCTATTTGGCATTGCAGTTGCTTGAAGCTCTAGAAACTTTCCAGCCCGCTCGTGCTCCGACCCGGGTACTGTGTGCATACTTCCCTCCGGCGTTGCTTCTGTACATCCTGAACCTTATGATTTGCCCCCCTCCCCCCTCCCACACACACAGTTAATAATGCAATGACAAAAGCCACTCTTCGGCGAGGGCTTGTGCAAGCTAGGGGCTTGGGGGTGGGGTAGGGGGAGGCGCCACACCCCCTGAGAATAAAGCCCACGCCAGCAGTCTCCGAAAAGCAAGCGCGAAGGTACGACTCGCACAAAGACGAGATTTCACGACGCAAGTGCGTCCTACAGGAAGAAAGTGCCCCCAGTCTGAGCGCGAGCAGGAGCGCGACTTTTTGGCGCTCTTTGCGAGCGAGCCGCAAGGAGGCGGAAGACTGTCCCGGGCCAGGGCGCGCGGGAATCGGAGCAGCCAGCGAGCGCCGGACGGGGGAGTTCCTGCGCGTGGCGCCCTCGCAGCGAGACGCCGCCGGAGTCGCCCTCTCGGCGAGGTGAGGTTGGACGGTGGCGGTGGTGGCGGTGGCGGCGGCGGCGAGGGGTGACGGCTAGGCGGGGTGAGTGGCACTACCTGGCCGGGCGGGGCGGGGCCCGTCCCGGGCGGCTTGAGGACGGCGGCTGCTGGCGACTCCAGGAGTTTGGCTTGAGTTGCCTGGCGGGGCGCCTCCGAAGCCAAACTGTCGCTCGGGAATGGCCCGGTGCTAAAGTGAGAGGCGGCGGGGTGAGCCTGGGGAAGCGCGGGGATGCAGGACTTTTGTGTGTGTTGTGGGGGTGCACCGTGGAGGGTGTTGGGGAGAACCTAGGACATGCCTTTGACTAGGGGCCCGAGTTTTTTTTTGGGGGGGGGTGAAGTGGGGGTGGGGGTGGGATGAGGGCCCGTTGCCACAGCAACCGTGAGCCTCGGCGGCTAGAGCCTCGTGCCTGCCCCTGCCCGCCCTCCCGCTCGTCTGCCCGCCCGCCCGCGCGCGCCCCGGCCGCCGGGGAGCTGGGGCGCTCGGAGGTGTGCTCCGAGTGGACTGAACCAAGCCGTTCCGAGCGCGGGGGGAGGGGAGGGCGTGCTCCCGGGCCCCTCCCCTAGCCAGTCGGTCAAGTTGTGGGGGGACCCCCCCTTACGGAGGGCAAGCCACAAACTAGCCTCACCCCAGGCCCCAGGCAAAAGCGTGAGGGGGGAGCCTGGGGACAAGGGAGGGGGAGGGGGTTGGGGGGCGGAGATGGATGGCACCTTAGGGCTTGTGGTCTTGGTCCCCGGAGTGCCCAGCGCGTGTTGCTGGACTTGACACCGTACACCCCGCTGCTGCCGACTTTGAGCCCGGTAGCACGTCCCAGCCCAGAAGTTATGGAGGTGGGGCGGGCTTTAATTTGCCTATATCTAAGGATTTCAGGAACCTCGCTTTAAAATGGCGGCATCCACTATACACCCCTGCTAAAGGCTCTCCCGGAACCGGCACCGGGGCCACCTCGCGCAGCGTTGCTTTTTTTTTTTTTTGCTTCTCCTGCTAACAGATGGCATGAGCCGCTGTTGCCGCCTCTGCCCCTACCGCTGCCACTGAGAGCAGGGCCCCTTAGCCTCTGGGTTTGCGCTAGCGACGGAAGGTAAGGCTGCGTCTGAGTTTGGGTTTATGAAACTGGCTGCCGCGCTAGGACGCCAACGAAATGCGCTGCTTTTCAAACTTTTTTTTCTTACTCCCGCGAAATGACAAACAGAAGGCAATTTAACACTGACAGCAACTTGTTGCATGTTTATTTTCTGTTTGTTTTCCTTTTTTTTGTTTATTCTGCTCTTCTTTTTTTTTTTCTTTCGCTTTTCCTCTTTCACTCTTTTCTTCCTCTCCCTCCCTCTTTTCCTTTTTTAACTTAAAGGAACTTCCTGCATGGCTAGTCCTTAGCAAAAGCTTTCTCTAACTAACTTTCCCATTTCCATGGGATGCCTGAGCAGGCCCTCAGCAGAGAGAGCTGCATCTCTCCCCTCCGCAGGTCAATACAGTGCTTCTACCACCTGGAGCTGAAGGGCATTACGCTTCTGCATTATAGGGGAATATTATAAAAGGCAGCTTTAGTTTTTAGCACTAAATAAAATTCTTTTATGATATGAAAATGACATTAAAACAGGGGCTCTACTGAAGTTTAACAGTAGGTCATTAGCTGTGCTCTTTTGGCACACATATGTTGTGTTTTTCAGAACACTGTTTATTGAAAAGTATGCACACACATAACATACATGTGAATTTTTTTTTGTTCCAGTGGTTTTAGGGAGTTCTTTTTGTCTAGATGTTCTTAATTGCTATTTAAAAACTGGCCTCTGGTCCCCACAGCCTTTCCATATGTGTACGTAAAGTTCATGGGAAAGTATCCATTGAAATAAAACCGCTCAAGATTTAATTTTGAGATGATTGGTGATTTATCACAGTGCAGGAATCTTGGTTTAATTAGTAAGGCTTTAGGTGATTGCTGATATCATGGTTGGAAAGAAGACTGCTGATGTACCTGAACCAATGGCTGGACACCAACACTTAATATAATTGATCCAGATATTTCCCCCTGAAGAAAGGCATATTGATAATGAGCCTTACCAGAGACTTTGGCTTTTTCCTGATTGTAGGCACATCTTCTCCTAGCCTGTGCAAAATTTAGACCTTAAATAAACATTAAACGCTAAAGCAATTTGATTTTATAAAAAAAAAAAAAAAATTGTAAGGCTTTGGAGACATGCTCTTCCCAAATATTTAAACTTCTCGCAGCATAGCCTACATAGACTCATGACTGTATCCCAGCTGATACTATTGGACTCTTGGCTGATTTTTACTTCTCCCAAGCAATAGAAGCTGGGAAGGAGGGAAAGTGCCGTTTCACACTCTCTGGAGTCTAGTACAGGCTTTCTGCCCAGGTGCTGCAGTCTACCTAGAGACAAAGACACAAAGCTGCTAACAATGGGATTTGCTGTATACTAATTCCACACTGCTCTCAGAGACCCATGGGAAGCAGTCACATTAGAGAAAGGAGGTGCTAGAAGGAAAGGTATAGATATTTGCAGAGGAAGAATGACAAAAATCAAATTCTCATTTTTTTTTTTTAATGATTCCAAATGTAGTCCTCAGCTCTCTAAGCTGTGTGGCTGAATGACATTGGGCCAAATGCATCATGATAAAAAGCAACAGTATTAATCCTTGGGGCCAGAGCATTATAGGTGTGAGAGTGTTTCCCAGTTAATGTTCTGGTGCCTTATATAGGGATGAGACTAGAGACTTTATATGAGACTGGGAGAGAGAATTGGTGCACTGCTGGGCGGTGACTTTTGGCTTTGCTCTGCTTGTAAGAACCACTCCATTTCTCGGATTTCCGTTCCTGCTTTAAGAATGCATAATGAGTCCCAGGACTGTTATAAAATAGCTTTTTCTCAACTTGAAATAGCATTTCATAACAGCTTCTTTTTAAGGGGCATAAAACCTCTGACTGTGAGCTCCTAGCCACAGCAGCCTGTGAGTGTGTTTGCACTTGTCTTATAGTGAAGTAATGCTTTGCATACACCACTGTTCACGAAATGTTGAACCATCCAGAAAATAGGCAGGCTATAGTTCATAAATGAACAGATTTTGTGCACCGCTTTCAGTGGAAACAGAAAGCCTTCTTGTACAAGTGCAAGAACCTAAAATGCAAAGTAGATCACAATGTGCATTCTCCTCATTGCATTCTGCTTGCCTAAAATGGGTTCTCCTGCCTCTCACTGTACTTCCAGGAGCTTGTGAAAGTTAACCTTTTAGCCAGTAGGTGTGTTATTATCTATCCAACTTAACACAATGAAGAAGTAAACAGCAGCTTGGAAATTAAAAAAAAAAGTTTTTGTCTTTTGAGTGACTGCACAGTACTTACACATTACTGGAATGGTGACAAGCTCTTGGCTGTCGTACAGATGTCAACAATGTAGCTTGAAGTACAGTTCTGCCCTCCATTCAGCTGTCTTTGCATCTAGGGCAGAGGGGCGGGAAGAAAGGGAGTGAAAGCCGTGCAGTGATGGAGCTCTTCATTCATAAAATTTTACATATACTCTGCTTCTAGTGAAAGAAAGTCAAGAAGGTGGCAGAACTTTTCTTTTGAAATAAAAGATTCAGTCTGCTAGATTACAAATGGGGATTCAGGAAATGTGAAGAATAAGCATATTAGACAAATATTTTGATCCTGTCCTGTTGTTAAAACAAAATAATGATCACCGCCATGTTGAAATGTTCAAGAGTCCGAAAGTGATACAGGTTGCAATGTCCTTTACTTCATAAAGATGCTTCCATATTGATGATTTTTGTTGTGCTTATTTTGAGACAGGGTCTCACTATGTAGCTCAGGCTTGCCTTGAACTCCTGCTTGTAATGCTCGGGTATGTACCAGGCTGTTAAAGTATGACAGTGATCTAACAGCTGGATTGGGACCATTATGAATGTGGTGTTAAGGAAGTAGGAATCAGAAATAATATCCCCCTGTGGTAATTTTTCTGCTTCTCCCTCGGTCTGATATGGTATTCACTTCAGAAATGGAAAGCTGAGTTTCAGATAAAATGAGGTGGATCTTTTAATTATAAGATAACTGTGTCTGGATGCAAGTAGTTTCACTGTCAAATAACCAGCAAACAAACATGAATTATAAACAAGGAGAAGCAATTGGATCTGCATTAATGTAGACTTTCAGATTTACAGGGAACTTGATGGTTGTATGGTTTACTTATATCTGGCCTCGTGACAACCTGGGGATTGTGTGCAAAGACAACTTTGAGAATTAAGACATATAAGGTATTGATTACTTTGAAAACATTTTATGGTCATTTTTTAAAGGCACAGTATAAACCCATTATTATTTACTAGTTGGCATTCAGTTCAGTGCTACTACTTTTCAAAGATTAATGGGGAAAATAATGCCATTCAGGATGGGACCTTATTTTTGTTTCAGAAATAAAGGTATTCCACAGTGTCTGGAAATATAGAGACAAGTATAACTTTGACTCCAAATGTATAAATTTGTGGTCAATTAACAATAATACATATAATCACACATTGATTTCCTCCTGAAATATAGAAAAATAGTCATTTTACAGTATTTTTCCAGGGGTAAATAAAAGAAAAACAGGTTGAAAATAAACTACAACAAATATTTTTATGCAAAGAATCTGTCTCTGTTGCTTAGAAATGTTTAACTCTAGGCAGCTCACTTTAAGAAAAAGGGTACATTTGTCAGAATTAAAGAGGAAGCAACAATCAAAGGAGAGTTGATTTGAGTGCATGTCCATGGTGTGTGTGTGTGTGTGTGTGTGTGTGTGTGTGTGTGTAGATTTATTTTTTTACATAAACAGTGTTAGGATCATTGTAATCCCAGAACTTATTTTATAAAATGTAGTTGACTCCAGCCTCACTGACTTCCCAAGACTAATATCCAACTCCTAGGCTTGAAGTGACTCTACTCCTTCAACCTCCTAAGTAGCTGGGGACTACAGTCATGCAGCACCAAACCCAGCTTCTCAAAACTCTTTAGAACCACCACGAAAATAAAAGGTAGGGAGAAGAAGATCCAGATTAGAAATTTAAGACTCAATTAATCGTGCTTGTTAAAATATGTATCCACTCTCAAGTTTTTGCAGCAGGATTAAGTTGGCTGACAAGTCGAAGGGATTAGTTTATAATTTGTGGCAAGTTTGTTTTTTAAAAAATTACTTGTACTGTGAGTGCATTCATGTGCCACCAGAAAGAGAATGCCTACAATTGAGAAGGGACATAGAAATGCAGGGGCTAGCACTGGAGAATTATGGCAGGCTATTTGATCTCCTGAAATCATGGGAACAGCATAGAGACTGGTCGTTGGCTGGATTGGGTTCTTCAAATTGGTTTGAATGTGTCCCTGCCTGGTGGCGAGAATTCTGAGCTTCTTGGCTACCTACATTTGTGTGAAAAATTGGGAAAGATTTCCTTAGGCTCATTCGGGTGTCCTTAAGTATAGCAGCAAGTCCTTGGTGGGTAGACTCACGAATCTCTATATCGTATATTGTCCGTCTTTTCCCTTATAGGTCAAAGTTTTAGTCAATTAAAGAATAGATTGCTATTTCTAACTCATTCCTGCATTTTATCTATACTTTTTCTGTGATTTTAAGTAACATTTTTCGTTTTTATTAGCTAAGACGAGAAATAACTTATATTTGGCTGGATGGCTTGCTGAGGGCCATACTACCAACCCAAAATGAGACCAGGATACACATTCAATGACAGCTTTTAGGATGAAACCTCAAAGAGTGACCGGAAAGCTAACTGCTCCTTTTCTGTTGCCAGAAATGATGGTTAATGTACAGCCTCTGCATCCCAGGCAAATCATCTTCACCATGAATTTATGTCGATACAGTTCCTTTTAACAGGCTCCACAGATTAAAAAAGAATACAGAAAAGAAAAACTGCTACTCAGGTACCTCCTGACATGTGTGTCTTAGAAAGTGATAGAGACACAGGCAAAATATGAAAAGGATCCCAGGACACTCTCTCTTTCAGACACTGTCCATTTACAGGTTGGATTTGGATGGGCTTCTATTTTACCAAGATGTGGGTGTGAATGGTGTCTCTGAACCGTATCTATGAAACAGAGCCCCATCAGAAAGGGTAGATGCTGCCGTTTCTGATTCTCGGCACCCATCTTTTGTGGCCAGAGGACTATTGTTTTTGATAGAGCTCTTGAAGTTCTCCTCATGTGGCAATATAAAAGAAATCATGCAACAGGATGCATTGGGGAACAAGGTGGGAGGGATATCTCATTGGAAAACAAAATTCACTTTTTTGGTTGTCATACTGTTACCTTTCTGGAAAAAAAAAAAAACAGCCAAAAGAGCAGAACAAAAGTGTGTGTGTGTGTGTGTGTGTGTGTGTGTGTAAAATAGAATTCCTCAGTTCTTTTCCTTTACAAATGGACATAATGAATCTGTTGCTTTATTAAGATTAAGTTTGTGCTGTGGGGCTTGAGAGATGGCTCAGTGGATAAGCCCACACCTAGTGCTCTGGTAGAGGCCATGTGTGTGGTTCCACATCAGGTAGCTCACAACCATGTCTGGCCACCTCAGGCTCCTGCACTCTTGTACACACATCCACCCACTCACACATACACATAATTAAAGTAATAAAAAACAGGTTGTTAAAAAGATTAGGTTTGTAATCTAGAAAAAAAAGTATAAAAGTACTTGTGAGACTACTTAGGAAAGGGGAAAGGGGAAAGGAAATGGAGAAAGGCAACATGAATGCATGTATAAAAGTGTAATAATGAAATATATTATTTTGTAAAATTAATATGCTCTATTGAGATGCTTTTGAAAAGAAAGCAAAAGTATTGGACTTGTATATTACAAAGGTGTTCTTCTGAGTTCTCTTTAAATTATGTAGAGATATAGTCATTAAGACCCAAGCATGAAGCTCCTACTTATTAGTATACAGTATTAGTGTCAAATGTTTGCCTTTGTGCTTATACCTGTGTGCTTGTATCCTCGTGCTTGCTCAGCCAATGCTGTGAATGAAGATACTGTTGCTAGAGGACGTATTTATGCTTTTGAAAAATCTTGCTGTCTGTAATTGATGAGAATCCCAAAGAAGGTGGGGGAGCTCTTTTCTCTCATCAGCGATTTTGATAACGTAAACTCTCAACTCATTTATGGCAACATCCTGCCAGACTCCCACTCAAGTACTTGGGTAGCATAAAATAAACCTTATTAGTTCATCTAGAAGTATAAACTAAAACATGGTGCACCTTATATAGGCATCTTTTATGTCTGCAAGTTAGCAAATACATGAAAGGGTGCTGAACCTGTCCGATTCTATCTGTTCTATGAATGGCTATAGCAGTGGTCTCAGCTGTAGACAGATCTTGTGTTGGTAGTTTTTTAAAGTAAGCTTGAGGCTGGATTCAGATTAATATGGACCATAATGAAAGGCCTTTCAGACTTGGGGGTGGGGCGGTTCAAAACAGGATATCACTGTGTAACCCCAGCTGTCCTGAATACTGGACTGGCCTCAAACTTGCAGAGATCCACCTGCCTCTGCCTTCTGAGTGCTGGGATTAAAGGTGGGCACCCTGTTTATCAGGACTTCTGAACACTGATTGTCCTTTATTATGTATAAATCCTCTTTATCAAACATATACATTTTATTCTGTAGACTAGTTCATTGGGTATACTGAGAAATTCTGTGAGCAGTTATAGTAATTCAAAGCATTTTCCCTTTATTACTTAAATGCCACCCCTAATTTCTTATGATTGGGAACTTGAACAGCTGGCAAAATGTCCCATAGTGCTTTTCACTTTACCATGCTGGGAAGAAATAAGAATACCTCTGTACTTTATAGAAGAGTGATTTCCTAATCTGAATAAGGATCTACAATCTGATTCAGCTAGGTAACTCTCATATATGCACATACCACTAAATATGTACAAATCATTTTGTAGGGTGACGAAAAGGATGATGATGGTGATAATAATGAGACAAGAGAAACAAGAAGCCACTTCCTATGATGCTATAGTCTGCGAGTTCTAATACCTCCTGATCAGGTGTATGAAAACTATGCTTCATAACTTTGATCCTGAATTAACAGGAAAGAAGAGATTGTATCAATAATTCTAGTATTGGTCCCTAAATTATTTTCCTAATTTTGTCTACTAGTCTAGAATTCATTAAAATGCAGCAAAATGTGCAAATGACAGACTGCGTGACCTCTGCTTAAATGCATGGTACTTTGTAAGTTACATTGTCATTTCACTCATGGGCCATACAATAGCCCTTCTTATGGTCTTGTGTCTATCTCCAAAGAAATCTCAGTAACAGTTTTAGCTATCTAAGAAGACAATTCAAATAAAAGTGCTTAAAATGGTGACCAGCCATGACAGGAAATGCTGGTTGCCTTCATCTCCTTCATAACTAAGTGAGGCCCCAGCTGGCTGACTAACTTTAAACTTCCTGTTTGAGGGCTGCTTGGGTCAAAAGTAGCTGTGTTTTCCATATAGAGATTTTTTTTTCTTTATTCTGTAAGGCCATAATAAATCTGTCACTGGACTGCATATTTTGTATATTTTATGGACTGAATCATGTGGTTTGAGTTTAATTTGGAAGGCAGTGCTTTTACAATCAAGATTTTTTTTTTAACCCTGACATGTGCAGCTTTGGGGTCTGGTATTGCACTGGTCTCCAACATTTTATGACTTTATTTACACAATAGTGATTGCTGAGGAGGGCATTTCCTGCTAGTTAATGACTGGCTGGAAGGCCCAACAGTCCAAATCCAGGGGGAGAGGTCTATTCATTAAATGCCAAGGTGGAGCCTGACCTCCTTTCCCACAAACGGGGAAAGTGAAACTGCATTCTACCTTTTCCATTGCCCAGAACATGGAGACCAGAGCTAGCTACGGAGGTGCGACCTTGTGGCATGGGGAATGTGGCTTCTTTCCCTGTCAGGAGCATGCTAAGTCTTTCCCTTAGGTTGTCCAACAGGGTCTTGGGCCAGGAGGGCATTTCCTTTAGGTTGTCAGTACATAGAGATCAAATAAAGTTGTGGGCTTCTAACTCACCATTAACTGCCTGAAAAATGCTCAACTAGGAGGTTCTCCAGGTATTTAAAAAACCTGTACTATCACATGATTGAGTTTTGTAACTGGTTGAATAACCAATAATGACTAAAGTAGTCAAGGAAGACGTAGAAAGGGATGGAAACAGTGGCTTCGCTAAAAGTCACACTTGAAAGGTATCAGCAGGTATACACATTTTGTTGTTAACTCCTGATAAAATAATGGGAAATACTATTCATAAAGCCTGCTTTAGCATTTGTGGAAGGACCTTGTGTGTGTGCGTGGGGGGTAATAGTAACCATTTAACCTATGACAGCTCCAGGAAACAGTTTTGTTCTGTAGTTCTTGCCTGCTGAAAACCAGCTGAAGTGTAAAGAATTTGGTATTGATTTAGCACAAAACCAGAATTAAGACTAAGACTGGGTTCATATCTAGGAATCCCTGACCTCCTGGCCTGTCCTCCACTCCCCTTAGTTTAAGCCTCCAGTTTGCTGTCTAGTTCAATGTTTATAAAAGATAAACGTCTGTTCTGGGTGCTTTGCGTAGGTACATCCATAAGAAAACACTTGTGTGACATAGAACTTGCTTTGCTTCTTTACTTGAAATTAAAGTTCTTTTATATCTTCCAAACTTGGTTGGGCGCAGAAGGACCGAGCTGGAACATTCAGATGCAGGCAATCACCGAAAGCCAGACACCTGGACTTCTTCACTGGATTGAGTAATCTGTCACACACAGAACAAGCCAAATATTAAGTTTCAGTTCTGAGTCTGGCAAGTGTCACCATATACTTTTAAAATATTCAGTAATCTAGGGATTGCTGGTCATTACCAGGTCACAAAATGAAAAGGATTTTGAAGTTTGAATGCTCTACAAACAAACTGTGTACCCATTATAGTTGTTATTAGTAAATGGTTGCTTCAGCAGATTTTTTTTTTTCAAAAGAGAAATGAATGATGAAATAAAAAGAGGTCAAAACATAATTTTGTTCAAAAACTTGAATTGAGTTGTTATAAATCTCTTAAGTTTTACTAGATTGAATTAATGACAGTATTCTTACCAACTGCTTTGAGCTAAGAGCCAACAAAATTTTCCCAATTATGTATCCCATTGGCTTGAATATTATATTCAGGAATCATTAACAGCATGGCTGTATTTAAACAACAATCCAAAATCCTCAGAGGTAGCTTGCTCCACACATTTCATTATGCCTTTCATTTTCTTGACATTATTAGTTTGCTTAGCAAAGTTCTGGTGTACAGTTAATCTAAAAGTATAATATTTTAAGGGTTGAATATTTCAGTCTAAGTCATTGGTGTCAAAATGTAAAGATTTACCCTGCTGTATATGGGTATAATATTATTTCCTTGTTTTAGTTGCCTATTTGATTTGTCTTTGTAGTTTTCAGGTGTCAGGAAACGACTGAGCAGCATGCAATGAAATGCCTGTGGTCAGTTGAAGTTAACATTTCTTCAGAACAAAACTGCATAGAATGGATGATAAGAAAATATCAGAACATATTCTCTAATCACAAAAGCCATTTGGGGTGAGGCTTACTTCAAACTCGTGTTCATGTGTATTCAGTTAGAATACAAAATGTATTTATTACTATCTGTTGCGATCAACAAAGAGTTTGCAAGTTGGTGTTTTAGGATGTGGTAATTCAAACTAAGTCAGAATATATATTTTTCTTTTTTGAATTTTTGAGAGGACAGTGATCAAGGGATGCTGGGGGCCTTTGGTGCCAAAATACTGAGTGATGTTGGTTAAGTGCCTTGGTAGCTACGGGTCTGTTTCCAAATATCTAAGATATTCGTGGGAATGATTACTCAAAGGGGGTGGGGGAGACAATAACCATATTGTCTTTCCAGTAATTAAACCCAGGAATAGAAAATGAAAGAGATTTACTCCACTGACCAGATATGATATTAAGCACGGAATGCAACCCATTTGGGATATTTGAATCATCCTTATAAGTTTTCACATTCTGTATATATTCCATAGAGTCAAATTATTGGTGGGAGGAAAATGTCACCTAGGCTACTATTGTTTCTGTGGTGGGATCATAAGTATCTTGTCTCTACCCTCCTCCATCTGTGGCCCTGTTCCTTCCCAGTGCTATCAAACCGTTTTCTGTCCTGGATGCACTGAATGTATTGGCAAAGGCCACTTCCTGTGGAGCCTTAAAGCAGTACTGATTTCTCAGCTCTGTGGACTTGAAATGCCTTTCATCACACGCATTCGTTAAACTCGTTACTGTCCTAAAAATAAAATCTCAATACTGAGGACTTAGCATCTAAACTCCATGAGTTTCCCTCCTCAGAAATGCTACATGTAAAGCCTAAGAATAGGAAAAGACAGACATCTGATCATGGCGTAATTCCCGATCAGTCTATGAGAGGAGACGTGTGGACACCAACAAGCGTACTAGACAAGCTGCCATAACAGACATCAAGCATTAACTATGTTCCTTCATCCACGGTGATAAAACAACTAAAATGTGTTGGTGAGTTTGTTTGCTAGACCCTAAGAGTGGTACTTCTTCTTATTAAATTTGTTAAATTTCTTTTTCGGAAGCAAAATTACATAGGTTTGGGGCCAGAAGCTACCTTTTTGCCTGTATCTCTTTCACCACCAGCAGCATTTGCAGAGTAGGCTGTATAAGTGTGAGTTAAGTGTTAGCTTTTCAAAATTTTCAGATCCTGCAAGCATGTGTGTAGTTGGTTATATATTTTAGGCAGAAAAGAATAATCATTGCTTTGAGTGTCAGCTACATTTTTTCCTTTAGCTTCCGGGGTTATTGGGGGGGGGTTATGGACAGTCAGGCAAATTCATAGTGAAAAGTCAAAGTTTTGACAGAGTGTACCAAAAGCTGTTGAAAATCGCAGCTATCATTCATGTAAATGAAACATTCTACTTTCCCCCTCGATCTGTTTAAAAATGGTATTGTGCTATGTTGTGAAACATTCCTTACAAATTATATTTGAAACATTTTTTTTTACTTTCTACCTCTATTTTTGCATCTTTTTAAAATTCTTTTTCAACTTTTTTAAAAAAACTGATACATGTATAGATTTTTAAAAGCATTTTGGAATAAAACTATATGAATATATTTATCAGTACTTGATTTTTTTAAAGGTTTGATAGTATGCATTGAAATCTTACTAGTTACCATAAGCATAAAGTACATGTAAAACAAGCTGTAACCTGGAAATAGTCAAAGTTTTCTTGGTGTATAAAGATTAAACATAATGTTTTTTAAATACCAAAAATTGCCACAAGGCTATCTTCGTAGCTCTTGAGTTATTGATAATTTAAGGTCTAGGTGTACCACACTCTGAGAGGGTGCTATACAGTTGTTATTTTTTTTCTAAGAAGGGTTGAGGCTTCCACTTTTTGGCCTTTTTTTTTTTTTTTTTTTTTTTTGAGCTTCATATGGTCTGTGAGTTGTTTCTGGGGTGTTCAGAGCTTTCTGGGGTTAGTATCCAATGATCAGTGACGGCATATTATGTCTGTTCTTTTGTGACTGGGTTACCTCACTCAGGATGATGTTCTCTAGATGCATCCATTTTCCTAGGAATTTCGTAAAGTCATTGTTTCAATTGGAAACATTTTGAAGGTTGGCATAGAGAACTTAAAGCCTTTGGCAGGTGAATGTGTTGTTTATTGTGAGTGGAGACTAACCTCGGGAGTCAGACTGATTGTTGTCTAGAATGGAGAAAGAAGAAGAAAGGGCAGAGGGGTGCAAGCTTTGCTACTTTATAGATTGCATTCTTCATTTTTTCATGAACTGTTCTGGCCAAAGGAATGTTCTGACGTTGGTACTGCTGTTGATGGACGGTTTGTGAGCTATTTGTGAGCTATTGTGAGGTCATCCTTTGGTTCTAAGAATTGCAAACAGTTGTGGTTGGGAGCGAGGAGAAGAAAAGCCTGTCATTTCAGCTCCTAGAGGGATGCCCCTGTTCGAATTATCCCTCATCTTAGGTAAACTAGACAAGAAGAAAAAAAAAACCAAACAAAATCAAAATGCAAACCTCTCGCAAAGTGGAAGGCTTTCTTTTTACAGTTGACTTTCCACAGATCCCTATAAAGGAATTCTTACCGAGCGTGTTTCTAGTTTTCCTTTCCCTGTCTAGAGCAGAACACGTTTAAGATAGGAAGTTAGAAAAAATCAAATTACAGTCATTTCTTCTGTGATGTTACAGATCACTTCCTGTCTTTCTTGGCAGGGACACTTGTATAGACTGTAACCACTGGAATCTAGCTGTTAGGAGCTGAAGCTTCCCCTGCCATGGGCTCGGTGATACTGGAACACTTGGGTGGCAGGGGAATCGTGTTTATAGCTACCTGCACCTCCAGAAATGTATTAGACTTTTAAATCCATCTTAATATCTGTAGGCAGGGGTTTATATATAGGAATAAAATTTGAACCCCCATTTTCACACCCAATAAAAATGTCCTATAATAGGTGTTTATTCAGAGTCAACTGACATTTATTGAACAATTACTGTGTGCCAGATGGTCTGCTACGTACTTTAATTTTGTTTTGACAAAAATTTCTTACTATGAAATATAATTTGTTCTAGCTAACCAGGTATTCTTTTTGGTGTCTAATACATACCCTGCTAAAAACTGTACCTCGAGTCTTTGTGTACCTTTTACATATATCTCCTATGCATCATCTCATATGCTCTTAATTGTTTGGGATGAGCCTCTCATTTGTCTACCTTTACCTTTCAGGTGCAGGCATTATAGGTGTGATTCACTACAACGACCACAAACCTCTCCTCTTTGAGGTTATTGTACAGGTACCAATGATCAAAAGCAGCATATCTCAATAAGTTTATTTTACCAGAGGCTGCAGGCAAACAAACGTCCTTTAAAAACATTTTAGTCAAAGTGTAATTACTTCGTTTTTCCCTTTCCCCTTTCTTCCTCTAATCCATACCATGTAACACCCTTCCTAAACATGTACATACATGCAACCATCACAGTCTATACTATGTCACTTGTATGTGTACGGTTTCAGGGATGACTACTTATTATTGAATAACCAATTCAGTCCTGGGGAAGGCTATAGTTCTTCCGCTCTTAGTATTTCTTAGTTGCCTGTATATCTTTAGCTCTTTATCTAGAGTCGTAACCCATTCCATGTTAATTTGTCAAGTGGTATAGTCCTAGCCCAGCTCATGTTTACACAGTCATATTGTTGAGACTTCCTGTGTGTGAGCCCCACACCATTTCTAGAAGATGCAGTCTTACAGAAGCCTTGTGATTTCTCTGGCCTATAATCTTCCCGTCTCTGTTCCACAATGTTCCCTGATCCTTGCATGCAGGAGTCGTGTTGTAGATTTATTAATCAGTGCTGTCTCCATTTTGGTCGCCTGTGCTTCCCTATAGTGGTCTTTGTCTGCTGCACAGTGAAGTCCCTTCAGTAAGGCATGAGAGCTTGGCCTAAGTGCAGGTGTAAAGATAAATGTTTAGAATGTAGGCAGGAATTGTGCTGGTTTAGCAAAGTGGTGGTTGTAGATTGATGACCTCACTTGCCAAAGGTAGTTAGCTCTGTTTCCAATAACAAACATCATTTCTTCCTTATTGAGCAGGCCTTAAGTCCAAATACAGATCTGCTGGTTACTGCCAAGGTGGGCATGAATAGTTTGGCTATGGACGAGATCACTGTTAGTACAGGTGGGAAAATTTCATTCACCCTCTCAATATATGCATACACATAGGCTCTATGGATTGTATGCAACTTTAGATAAATAGGTTTCCTATTCCATATGTCTTTTAAGACTTTCTTACTGTGAGTTGACTCTCTCCCTTCTTTTTCCTTCAGTGTTTGTCTCACACCCCTTCCCAAACTAAAGCCCTGTCTCTATTTTTTTTCTATTTCTCCCTTCAAGTCACTTATATCCTGATATTCTCATCTCTAGTGCTTCCCTTCTGTGGTCTCTTCTTACTTTCCTTGTTACTCCAACTTATAAACTCACATCTGAAGATTTCGAGTTGGGAGGTACAGATGAGAAAGAATATTCAACATCTGTCTTTCTGGGTATGAGTTACCTCCCTCAGTATAATCTTTACCCTTCCATTCACTTACCTGCAGGTTTCATGATTTCATTTGAAAGAAGCTTTCTTATATGTAATGCCTGAGAATTCATGGCTGAAATAAATACCACATTCCAAGGATTAAATTACATTGAAGTTATATATAGTTATATAAAGTTTTATGTCTCCAAAATATAAGCATTTGGCTTTCTATGCCTCTCTTCAAGATACTATGCAAACACCACTTGTTGATAGTAATTTAAGAATACTCTATCAAAATAGTTCATTGACATTTTAAGAGTGCACACCAAACAAAATCAACAGAAACTTAGATGATTCCCCTCAACATAGAAAAAACAGGTAAAAAATGCATTCTGAAACGGCAGTGAAAGTTTGACTTTTTAATTCCTCGTTCATACTGTCTGATTTAAACTTATCCTTTTCATCATGCCCTCACTCATCCCCTCTATCTTCTTCCTCCCTCCCTGTGTTTTTTTTCCTCTGCTGAAAATCAAACTCAGGACCTCACTTTACTAAGCAATTCCTCTATATGGTTTATACCAGTTTACACTGGAGAAAATAGATTTTATGCAATCCCAGGTAGAGTAACAGCTTAAATAGTTTTACAGTTCAATTCTGTGGATGTCCTCTTTCTTTGTTCAACTGAAACTATGAGCCAGGTAATAACTACCGCATACATTTTGGATGACATTATTAAGTCTGTGACCATGGAGCAACTGTTGGCTTCTTAACTGGTAGGGTTGCAAAGAAAAGCAACTTCATGTCACGTGTTTAAGACTATCATTTTGAGGAAATCAGTTTGGTAACCAAGTTGTGAACGCTAGACATCCTTCTTTTTTTTTCTGACATCACTTCAAAAACTTTGTTTTACATTACCAAAGAACTCCCACTCATGGGAACATCTGTCCTCTTGCAAGGGTTTGCTCTTAGATTTCTTCTTCTTATAATTACACACTAAATTCATCAAAGAAATTGATTTGGTACATAGATGCTTCTGAGTATTGAGGAATATTAATAGCATGTGTTCCCAGTATACTCCTATCCAGTAAGATTAAATATTTATAAGGGTTCACACATTGAAATGAAAAGAATTGGAATTGAAAACCAACAGAAAAATGTATTTCCCCAAAAGTCTGTATTTTCCTTTGAGGGTCATGTATGTGCATGCACGTGTGTGTGTGTGTGTGTGTGTGTGTGTGTGTGTGTGTGTGTGTGTGTGTGTGATTAATATTGTAATAAATACCAAAGAAATGACGACTTGTTTGTTGAGCTTAAGGTGGAAAAATTCCAGCAAGGAAGACAAAGGTGAGTGATGAGAGAGCATTTCCAAACATAGCCCTCTTAAAATGGCCTTTCAGTAAAAGTCATTGCCTTCACCTCTGGCCATCTGCATTGCATTCAGAGGAACATTTACTTTAGAATGCCAAGTACCTTGTCTTTCTCAAAAGTGGGGAAGTCTGGTTTTGTGGAGTTTTAAGGCCTATTCAGTTCTAAGCAAATACTGTTCATTTTTTCTTGTGTTATTTCACCATCAGAGCTCCTCCTTGGCTCCCAATTGAAACTTCACCTTATGTTTGTTTGTTTAACATCACCTCTTAGTACACTTTTAAGTACTTGTGTGGACAAAGGTCAGATCTAAGTTCCAGCATATCCTCTGCATTAACCAAGGGTTTGATTCTTGCAACAGCTAAACGAAAGATGTTACTCTTTATATGCATCATATGAACAGTTTAGACAACAGAGGTGCTAATTTATTTGACTTCAGTCAGGATGCAGCGCAACTTCATGTGAAACAAAAAAAAAAAAAACCCAAACAAACAAACAAACAAAGGCAACTCTCCAAAATCCAGGAAGAAAAGGTAAGCACATCATTCAATTTGACTTTTGCAATCAATTTTTTTGTAGCACATCAACCCTGGCATCCTTCTCAGTCTTTGCCTGAGAAAGTTACTATAACTTTAGAAAATTTCCTCAGCCACAAGTATATTAGTCACTGTGTTTTCTTGTTCAAAAGTCATTTTTAGGTGACTTATCTACTATAAGTTTGCAATGCAGCATTCTAAGTGCAAAATACTTTGCTCTCCCTCCTGCAACAGGAACAGATGCAAATATTCACTGGGAGAGTCCTAACGTATACTTTAGCAAGAGTTCTAGAGTGTCTTGCTTTATTATATGTATATTTTTGTGTGTGGTAGCTATGAATCTGTTTGAACTGTTCGAATTGATTCTCCCTGTGCAATAACTGGCCCAAAAATAAAATATTTAATCAGATGAATTCACTTAAGTGTGTTAGATGATGACCAGTGTTTAGTTTCAGAGTAGCACTAAGTCCAGAGTCATCAACTAGGAAGTAACATCGAATGAAAGGAATATTGAGGTCATGTTAGGAAGTGGCAGGAAGAAATGATATAATGTTACTGTTTTCTTACATAAGTTGAATATTCTATATCTGAAATGCTTGAGACCAGAAGTGTTTCAGATTTAATAATCCATAACAAATGGATGATTTGACTATGCACAGTGAACTATATTTTGAATTAGACCCAAGCCTAAACCATAATTTCATGTATGTTTCATATATACCTTGTAAGAAATTTTATTTATTAACATATACATTCACACACAAAGCACAGCTTTATGGTATGGAATTTTCATCTTAAGGTACTATGTCAGTGTTTTTTTTTTTTTTTTTTTTTTTAAAGCCTTGTTTTTTACAGTTCCATGGTCCAAGCTTTTTGGCTTTCACTGATCAGATTAGGGATGTTCAACCCGTAGTAACAGCCACTCAAATTCTGTGAGACTCCCTGGTAAGCAATTTTCAAGCACTGTCTCCTCTAATGTTCAGAGCAACTCTGGGAGCTAGGTGTTCTTATTATCCTTATTACAGATAGGGAATCCTCAGCTCTGAGAGATTAAGTAACATGCCGGAGACATTATGCTAATAAACAGAAGCATTACTCCCTAAACTTAATGCCCTAACTCCAGAGGCTATCTATTTGTATAGACCCCACATTTGCATTAGAGAAGTAGAAAACTGGTTTGGGAACTTGAATATGCTACCTGAATTTTCACATGTTGGCCAACTACGATTAAGACTTGCATAAAACGAGGAAACATTTGGAACAGCACATGACATAGATTTTACAATTTGCTTCCGAGTTATAGAATTCTATGGTTAGAAGGGATAGAGAGAGAAGCATTATGAAATGACTATATAATCATTGAGGATAAGCCTGCCGGGGACAATACTCTCAGCAACAGCATCCCTTAATGTTCCAGACTTTTACAATGTGAGGTTTACTATGGCAGTGCCTGATTTGTTTTTCTACATTTTAAAATTTTATTTTATGTGTATGGTTATTTTTATTGCATGCATATATGTGTACCACATGTATGCTTGGTGCTCTTGAAGGCCAAAATAAGGCATAAAATATGCAGGAATTGAGATGCAGGTGGTTGTGAGCTGATATATGGGTGTTGGGAATTAAATCTGGGTCCTCTGGAAGAGTAACCAGTAATTGTCACCACTGAGTTTCTCTCATGCCACAGCTCCTGATATTTTGTTTTGAGAGAAGGTTTCACTATTTAGCCTTGGCTAGCCTGGAAGTTGTAGATCATGCTGGCCTTGAACTTGTTAGAAATGGGCTTGTCTCTGCACCCTGGAGTGTTGTCAGCTCTACAGTTTTTATGCCCTTTCAAAGAATCTCTATACAGCTTTGTTATGTCCTCACTACCCCTTCATACTCAATTACCAATGGGCATCTTCTGTCTATGAACTTGCCTAGTTTGGACATTCTCTGAATGCTAAGATAAAAGCCATACCTGGATTTTCCTAATATTTTCGTAAGTATGTTTTATTTAGAATATTTTAATGCAAAGTGCTGAATGCATAGAGCTTATCCATAGAACATTTTAAATCATGGTTTAGCCTGGTGTGGTGATTGATTTATAGCTACAGCACTCAGGAAGCTGTGGTGTGAGTTCAAGTTCAGCCTAAGGTACATAGCAAATTCAAAAATCCACCTAGGACACACACTAGATTCTCTCTCAAAATGAAAATGACACCAACAATAAAAATAAACCACAAGACTTTTCCCCGGATAGTTTACCCTCTGATGTCTTTTTCATTTTAACTTTAATTTTGTTGTTGTTACTCGTGTATTTGTTGTTTATTCTAGATTTTTTTAAACCAGGCATATACTATAAATCAACCACGTGTCTATGTTCTGAAAATGATCTAACAAGCAAGTGTTGAAATGAACTTAGTATTAGAATGAAGAGCCTAGATTATTTTTATAAGCTGAAACATCACAAAGAATTTATATGTGAATTGTACATATGAATTTGGAATTATATATACAAATGTGCATACAGCAACAATTAATTAAAACATAAAGGGGTCATGGATTTGAATTAGAGCAGGGGATGGTATATGGAAGGGTTTGAAAGAATGAAAAGGAAGGGGAAAATGATGTAGTTCTATTGTCATAACCAAAAAAAAGAAAAAAAAAAAAGAAAAACACTGCTTTGAATAGCAAAAAAAGTGGATATAGCTTATATATCAATCAACTGCTGATTAGATGCACAAAATATGGCATGCTTACACATAATTCAGGAACAAAACCAAACAGCAGGAGCTTGAGAGATGGCATGGTGGTTTAAAACAGTTGCTGCTCTGGCAGAGGACTGCATTTTAATTCTCAGCACCCACATGGCAGCTCACAGCCTTCTGGAACTCCAGTTCCAGAGGACTTAATGCTCTCTTCTGTCTTCTACAGGCACAGCAGGCAAAGACACAAAATAAAATAAAATAATCTTAAACCCTGTAACTACAGAAACAAAACAAGACAAAAAAAAAAAAAAAGCCCGAAGAGCATACTGTAACATGAGCAAGCCATAAAAACATTACCTAATCTCAGAAAGCCACGTACTATATAATTGGATTCATATGGAATGTCCAGAAAAGGCAAATTTATAGACAGAGGAGTCCCACTAGTAACTGTGTATGAATGGAGAGATGGGGTCATATCTGGGTTGTATGGGGGCTCCCTTTTAAGTAGAATTAAAAACTTTAAAGTTGACAAGATTGACAATAACAAATACCTGTAAATATAGTATATGCTTTGAATTATAATTTTGTACAGGACATGTTATGTGCTACATGTATTTCATCTCGATAAAGCCACCATTACATGCTTTAATCTATGTTGAAACAGCATTTTCATTTTGAGAACTACATAATTTACATCAATAGCATTGTTTGATTTTTAATGAAGCATGATCAATCAGAATAGCTTTGAAATCCTGTTGATTCTATGACCTTTGTGAGAAAGTTGAATTCTTAACTGAAGTCCTCATTTGACCATCTTTATTTTTAGGAGGACTCTAACGTAGTGGGCGTTTTTGCTATGCATCCTTACACATGCATCAAAACTCAACTGTTTCACCGAGAGCACAGTGCCTTCCATAATGCATATGTTCATGAGTTTTATTCTTTTACCAAGTTTCTTGAGAATTTACTAATAGGAGTTATTGAGAGAGACACTGAGATGGCCAGGCTTACAGTAGAACATCATTTTAATAGGTGAATAAATGCTGACATGTCATGGATTGACCTGTATTCCAGAAAAATTAAAACCTTGAGGGTGGGTCTGTCTGAATCTGGTCACTTCAAATGGCTAGTGTGCACACTGTACATGGGGCATTCTTCCCTACATTTGAACCCATTCAATAACAAGGCATTCACATTTTAACTAAGATAGTGAAGTTAACCTGTATTTACCCAGCATACCAAAGAGCCATGCATTTCACCACTAAAGAAATTATATGTTTTATTACTAAATGAATCTTAAGTAGAGCTGGCTTGCCACCTCTAGACATCATTCTATATCTTGATGAAACTTTGAATAATCTCTATATATTAATAGAAAGTATTTGAGTTCCTCATGTGTATTAGACCCACATATTATGCACTTTGCACCCAGGAGAGGCAGCACAGATTAGTCACTGACAGCAAACATTCTAGAACATGTCCAAATTTGATTGTAACTTTTCTTCTGCAGAACTTTGAGCCAACTTACTTAATCTTTCTCTGTGTGTGAATTTCCTCATCTGTTAAACAATGAAGTAAGGGAACCTGTCTTACAGGACTGTTTTGAGCAGTGAGTAAATTAGTCTATGTGTATGTGTATTTAAAACAGTTCCCAGCACATAATAAAAATGGTGTGCACATTTGCTGTTAGTTTTGCTGCTGTTTAATTTAAATTTCATGCTTTATTATCCATTTTTTGAAATTATTACATAATCCCTTTTACATGACTTAGAAAAGATAGAAGATGGATGAGTCATTTTCTCTAAGCAAATCACTTAATTTCTTATGTAACTGTGTGTGGAAATGGGAGGGCAGCTCGACGGTCTTTCTGATTCATTCATTTTCCATGGCCACAGAGAGTTAAAATTCGCATGCATATCACTTGTCAGTAAGATCATTAAAGTAACTCATATATTATCCTGTGCCAAAGCATCGGTGCATAGCTTGAAATCTACAAGAAACAAAGCACATAACAATGGTATTTATACTTCTGGACTGGATTTATGCCACGTTGTTTGTAAGGCTTGTGACTTAACTATGGACTCTCCCCCCAAACAATGGTGTCATTGTTCTGATGCTGTCTAGGACCTAATTTCTATAGAGAATTTCAGACACGTATCACAGAGAAACTCTGGCTTTTTTCAGTATTTAGGAGTTTTATTAAAGCCTAACACTGACGTACACAATGTATTTTAGAATAATGATGAACTAATGTTGAGTTACTGAAAAACTTTTAGTGTGGGTTATTATTAATCTTTCATGCTTAACTATCATTTGGCGATTATCACTTCTAGACCAGCCATGAGATAGTCGTTTAGATTTATGCACTGGTGAGAAGAGTGTATGAGGAGTGAAGAAGGTACTTTGTCACTGACAGTGGAGACCTCTCAGGACATGATGTTGCATTAAATGGAGCACAGTCAAGGCTTTCTAGTAGATCTCCTTTGAGCATTTAACCACTATGAACCAAATAGCTAACAATATCTTCATCATCTTTAAATCAGTGTTTTATTTATCATTAAATGCAAGTATTTTTATATTGTGCACACTCAACAGATGTATTAAGTACCAATACATTGCTGGATTTATTATATGCCATATGTGTGTTAATTAAACATTAATAATAGTATTTGTTTATTCTCTTAAATTCTTTTAAATAGTAGGCAAAGTACAACTCACTGGTAGTGTGTTTTCCTAGCACAAGAGGTTCTGTTTCTCTGTGTGTTTCTTCATCATCACCTTATACTTTTGCTTGTTCGTTCTCTGGAGAAAAATCTAATCTTCAATTTACTCATTGACTTGAATGCAACTAAGCTCTTGCACATCCCTTCACATAGCTCATATTGCACATATGTGAAGGAATTGAGTGTGTAGTAGTTATTACCAAGTACCTAACACAAAGTAACACTGTATATTCCAGGAGCATGCTTTAGTATGACTATGTAATATGGAGAGGGTTTACTGGACTGCTTCCTGATGGGTTACATAAAAATTGAGGACCCTTTCTCTTCTTTACCTTCTGGAACGCCCCACAATTCCGTAGCAAAAATAACTTCATAGAAAAGCATCGGTTCTGATTAGCTATAAATATTAAATAATTTGACTAACAACCCTGTAGACATATCAAGCGCCTGTCCCAACATCGTGCCACTGGATTTCTGGAAACTTCAGAGATTTTTTTTTCTGGATTTTTTTTTTCCTGTCTGGCTTTCAAAATTCAGCTAAGATTCTCTAAGAACAGCTGCATTCCATAAAAAGGTAGGGCTTGACTCCCAGACCTCAACTTCTACCAGATACATAGAGTTAGAGTCCGTTGTGTGTGTGTGTGTGTGTGTGTGTGTGTGTGTGTGTGTGTGTGTGTGTGTGTGTGTGAACATGTGCATTTGTATGGGGTGGTGATGAAGATAGAGGATAAGGAATGGCTGGAATCTTAAAGTCTGTTGGCAGACTAGAATGCAATTCTACTAGTCGTTATACTAAGTGCGTGACACAGTTATTCCCTATATAAAATGTGTCGTAAGCTAACACTTCATCTATAACTGTGTGTCAGTCATTGGATCGGAACAATTGAAAGAGTTGGAACAATTAGAATCAGGAGAATACATTCACTAGGATAGGAGAAGCAAGCAGCTATAAGCTAAACATGTACAGGAAATTAACTATAGACATGTTATTCAGAAATTTTCTTTTGTTCTGTTCTGGTCTAGGTTTGTTATCTTGGATCTTGTACATGCAAGGCAAGGACTGTATCACTGAGCCACAGCTCTTGCTCAAGCTCTGGGGCTTGTTAATACACAAAGCATTTTAAGTGAAAAAAAAAAAAAAGCTTCTACCCAAAGAGGAACAAAGCAAAGAAAGAATATAAGTTACAAAAATGGTATTTATATTATGCGCTTCATCTATTTAAAGGATTGTATACAATATGTCATTGTTAAATGATACATGATTTTTTCATAATACACCAACCTATTTCTTACCTGATTAAATATGTATGCCAGACACTTTAATAGCCAATCAATTTTCACAGAAAGAATAAATCTGAATCACTTGTATACTTTAGATATATTCTCGCCTCTATTACCATAGGGACATGACAACTGGTTACAATTTACAACTGGCACTGCCCAATGGGATAGAGTAAGTAAGCAGCCCACTTATGGCTCCTTGCAAACATGATGTAGTAACAACTGTATAAGCAAGGGATGGGTACTAGTTCATTGCTTACTTAGCAAATATAGAGTTTCTTCAAAAACAAAGTAAAAATAGACCTACCACATTAGTACAGCCATATAGCTCCTGGATATATACACAAAGAACTCCAAGTAAATGAACCACAGAGATCCTTGTATATCTGTGTTTATTTCAGCACTACTTATGATAGCTATATTATTACTATGAAGACCCTACTTAAGTGTCCTCAGGAGAAAAATAGATTAAAAAATAGGATTTATAAACACAATAAAATCCCTTCAGCAATAAAGAAGAATGAAGTTACGCCATTTGCAGAAACGTAGGTGCAAATTAGAGACAATATTAAGTGACTCAAGCTGGGCACTGGGAAGGAAAATGTTGCATGCGTTTTATCACTCGTGACTCTCATATTTTATAGATTAATAAAAGCATATATGTATAGATATGAAGTAAAAGCAAAATCATCTACAGAAACAAAGGGAACCAATAGGAGGGAAGGGGCTAGAAAGTTACGACTAGCAGGGTATGGGGAGAAATCCTCCAAGTACAATATATATGGCCTTATAAAACCCATGTATAATACAAATTTTAAATCTAAAAGAAAAAAAGCTAAGAAACGAAAATAATTAATTAAAAACGACTTTCTCATTTTTTGTGGGACTTCAAATATATACAGATCACAACAATTTGAGCCATTTGCATAGTAATTTATACCAATTTCTCCCCCATAATCAAGCAGGTTTTGCATGGGTGTCAAAACTAATATAGGCTAAGCTATCTTTTTGCCTTTAAAATACTGGCAGAAAAATGCTAACATGTAAGAGGATTGTGTGGCATGAAAACATGAGCACCAAAGTATTCAGGAGCAGTGGCAAGAACTGTAATCCCAGCACTAGAAGGCGGAAGCAGGAGAGTTTTGAGTTTGAGATCAGTCAGAGCTTTGTAGCAAAATTGATATCCACCCTTAGCTATACAATAAGCTCGAGACAGTACACAGTGTGATCCTATGTAAAAATAAACAAAAAAGTATGGGGGTGGACCTCAGTGGTGGAGCTCATACCTAGCAACCCCAAAGTCCTGGGTTCCATTTCAACACCAGGAAGGCATTTGATGAGGTTTGTGTGTGTGTGTATGTGTGTGTGTGTGTGTGTGTGTGTGTGTGTGTGTGTGTGTGTGTGTGTGTGTCTGTCTGTCTGTCTGTCTGTCTGTCTCTCTCTCTCTCTCTCTCTCTCTCTCTCTCTGTGTGTGTGTGTGTAAGGCAACATTAAGAATACTAATATCTGAGAACAGTAGACATGAGAAATTCATTAAATTAACAAAAATATCAGATGGAATTTTTAAACATTGTGGTCAGTGGAAACCACTTTTGATAGAAGTCTTTTCAAAATATCAATTGTCTGTTTTTTGCCATGGTAAACAACATACAGAATATCAAATTAAATTATCTCACATTTCTACATAATAAGATTAATGTTTTTAATTCTTTCACCCCACACACTCTAAAAGCTGTTATGTATTTTCACAGAAAGCCAGTATAGGATGAGCATCTAAAAACCCAAAATCTGAAATAGACTGAGTACTATCAAGATGCCACAAGTAGAAAATTCCATGTCATCAAAATTTGTTTTATGTAAAAATTTATTTAAATAATGTATAAAATTATCTTCATCCTATACATATAAGTTATATATGAAATATTAACAACTTTCATATCTATACTCTGTACCACCCCTCAGTATTATACACATTTCCTTGTGTGTAAAGAATCTCAATCAGAAACACTTTCTTATCCTTCATGCACTGTGAAGAAGTCACTTCAACCAGTACCACTCTTGGTCTCAAGATAATTTTCTCAATACCTAAATAGCTATGACAAATAATTTCATTATTTCTGGTTCCTCATAAACTACAAAACTACATAAGTTCATTATTACAATAACTTCTGATTTATTGAAAAATTCTCAGACGTCGGTATGAATAAACCTCTAAAACGCCAACCCCTCATAAGTTACTATTTGCCCCTTTAGCGGTTGGAAGAGAAAACTCTCTGTAGTTGTAGTTTGCTTTGGAAAAGGAGACCACTACTCTAAATCTGACAAATTGAAAGTATTTGTATCAACATCCTGATGAAGTAAATAAAATCATTGTTAAGTCAAATAGTGGTTTTAGCTCTATGTCTGTATGCATTGTCATGCCATAAAACTGAGTTTGTAAGACAAAGGTAGAAGATGGGAGTGGGGGGAACTTACTAGGAAAGGGGTCAGTTTGGGTTTAAAACTCTCTCAAGGTTAAAAAGAGTATACAACTTGGATTGTCTGAGTGGAACTCTGTCACTCAGTCGTTTTGTATCACTTTCAGAATCAGATCCCCTGTAGTCTTGTCTCTGTAAGTCAGTGATGTGAAAGCAGAAAATATGGGAAAATGCATCTTCATTCTGGTCTTATGTTCATGACTGAGTCATCTTTTAAGAAAAAAACGCCAATTCTTATGGGCAATGGAAATGTCTCGATCTATGATTTCTAGTGTTCATGTATGCATTTTCTGGACTTGCTACTCTCAATGTAGTACTTTGCATGTGGGAGATGTTCATAGACACAACTTTCCCATTCATGTTAAAGTAAACAAGAATCCTGCAGGGATTGTTTCTTTTGTTAGCACAGAAGCCCAGATGCCATCATTGCAGTTTACAAGGAATATTACCTTTGGAGAACAGAGCATTCGAATAAGAAATAACTTAGCATTTTATATTTCTAGAAGTTTGTGTCTTAAAAAGCAGTGAAAAGTAGAGCTTAATTATCTGCCATCTATATAAATTTCTAAGTGTTTATAATCTGATTATAATTCATTAAGAAAGGAATGTATAGTTGTTTAGTCTTTTGTTACCCTAAAGCCAGAAACAAACAAACAAAAACACCAACAAAACGTATTATGGAAATAGTACAGGAGTTAAATTTTTTCTTCTCTGATACCCTAGTAAAATTACAGATCCAGAGATATGGTTTAGCAATAGAGGACTTGTGTAGCATGTGTGAAGCCTCACATTCCACCCCCAAGCTTTGCCCCCCCAAAAGGGAACAAAATAAATTATCACTGACTTCTGACATCCTGCTTCTGCATGATTTTCATGTTTCTGGTCCAGCACCTCATTTAAAGTGGCAAAATTCTAGTGTGAGAGGTTGAGAGAACGCCTAGCAGAATAGTTGACCAGTCCACAGAATGGGAGAAAAACAGCTGTGACTCTACGAAGGAGCCAATACACAGACTTTACAAAGAATTGCAGAAACTAAATACCAAGAAAATTAGAATTGCCAAACTATAAATGGGCAAATGAAATACTAGGATTTCCAACAAAAAGAAACACAAATGACCAATATTGTTTTAAAAGGTATCCGGTATGCTTAGCCATCAGGGAAATGCAAATTAAAACATTGAGATACTACTTCCCTGTAGTCAGAATGGCAAGAATCTGATACAGATGCCTCCTCAGAGACTCTGCCAGAGCCAATTGATACAGAGGAGGATGCTGTCAGCTAAACATCAGACTGAAAATGGGGCCCCAATAAAGGAGGTAGACAAAGGTCTGAAGGAGCTGAAAGGGTCTGCAACCCCATGGGAAGAACCGAATTATCAACTAACCAAACCCACCACAGCTCCCAGGGACTAACACACCAACCAATGAGTTCCCATGGAGAGACCCCTGGCCTGAGGTGCATATGCAGCAGAGAATAACATTCTCTGACATCAATGGACGGAGAGGACTTTGGTCCAGTGAAGGCTTGTTTTCTCAGTGTAGGGGAACGCCAAGGCACTAAAGTGAGAAAGCGAGATTGGGAGAGGGAGCACCTTCATGGAGGCAATGGGAAAGGGAAGGGGTGGGAATGGTGGAAAGGGAACAACATCTGAAATGTAAATGCAGAGAATATCCAATAAAAAAAAAAGAAAAGGAAAATGTCATCAAAAATTTTTAGGAAAATAAATAGGTATAATATATTAATTTAAATTACACAATTTCAGAAAAAACTGCATGTTTTCCCTCATATATATGTATATATACATGTATGTGTGTGTGTGTGTGTGTGTGTAAATATGTAAGGACCAGCACATTTGGGTTCATATAAGACAGAAAAAAAAAAGAGAATAAGAAAGTCTAAATATTAGAGGACGTACTAACAGTGGGTAATGGAATCCAGTAATAAATCAGGATATAAAGCTAAGTGTTTTTCTAGTCTTAAATCAAACATGGATTTTGTTTTTATTCTGGTGGTAGATAAGTGCATAAAATTATATTCAGCAGCAAGTGATTTTTTTATTTGTAAGCTTTTATAATAAAATTAGTAAACCTTTAAAATGTACTTCCTGTATATATTTCATGAGACAGTGCCGTAGATGCATTATGATGTTAAGACATATGAACCTCTGGAAGCAGCCTTGTGAAGTAGATCCGGCTATGGATACTGTATTATTGATGAGGAAACCAACATAGATTGTTTTTGTAACTTGGGTCTTTCAATTAGTAAGAAAGAGTTGGTATTATGAATAAGGCTTCTGTTTCCCAAACCCTATTGGTAACTATTGTGCTATGTTGAGAACTTTTTGATGTGTTTTCAAAAAATCAAGGACATTTAAATTTTCTTTTTGGTTCTCATTAACATGTACTCTGATACAAAAAGTTTTTATTTTTAGACTTTTTTATATATTTAAATTAATCTTCCCGTTTTAAAAATCTGTAAAAGATACTCTAAAAGTCTGGCAAAGGTTATGCGTTTCTTTTTCACTTTGAAGCATTATACATATATTTTGAATATATAAAACTCCAGCGGATTGAATTAACTAACATTGCTAAGATCTGCGTAAGCTTTTTCTTGTGTCTCAAAGGATGTTGTTACATCAGCTCTGTGCTATGTCCCAAAGGCAGCTGTTTACTTTTTTTTTCCATCTAGGTCCTTTGCACTCTCAGACTAGAGGTTTAATTCTAATGTTCAATTTGGTTCGAGTCAATCTAAAACACCAAATAAATACTATGATTTGACCATGTTTTCATTTCCTCTAAATGTCTGGATTGTTAGTCTGTAATGCTGGATTTATTGTGCACCTACCTGCCTTTTGCATGAACTTGGCAAATCTGTCATGTTTTTCTTTCTGCTGAGATTCTTATCAAGCATATTGACCTATGTTCAAATCCAAACCATATTATTCTGAAGTTTATTGTATGTAATATGCAATAATGGGCTTTCTTCCATTTCTGGGCCTTTGTCTCCTCACTGAGAAAAGGGTTGAGAAGATGTATTGAGCATCTACTAAGTGTCTGGCAAGAGACTAGTTCCTGCTTTGAAGGGCTCATAGAGATAGAGCAACAAATACTATGATGGTCTCAGTGTCTATCTGGACAGTGTTTTGTGCATGTGTTGGTTTCTTTTGCTTGCAAGACTTGTGAAATCTGAGTTTAGAGGAGTTAGTAAAATTTCTCCCTTGCTTAGGAATTATGTTCTGTAATTCTAGCTGGCCTTAAAATATAAACTTGTATATAGTACTTTATATTTAGAAAATGAATACAGGAATTTTTAGTTTTGATAAGTAGCCACTTATCTAAACACAACTGAAAATTTTAAATCTTATTTTGACATGTAATCAACAGGATGTGTGTGTGTGTGTGTGTGTGTGAGAGAGAGAGAGAGAGAGAGAGAGAGAGAGAGAGAGAGGGAGGGAGGGAGGGAGGGAGGGAGGGAGGGAGAGAGAGAGAGAGAGAGAGAGAGAGAGAGAGAGAGAGAGAGAGAGAGAGAGAGAGAGAGAGAGAGATCTTTATTATTATTTAGGAACCATTCGACTTAGTATTACTGAATAATCTAATCATGCCAGGTACTATGCTGGGGGATTTTATAGTAATTGTATATTCTATGTATATTTATAATCTTAGCAAAGTGGAGATCAAATTAGTGTCACTCTTAGCTACAGTTACTGAATCTGGGCAGCTTGAATGCAATGGTGGCAGTGGAAGCCACCTTGTAGAATATGCAGGAATATTTGAGGAAGAAGCTGTATGTAGCAGGTGGAAAACATTCTGGCATTGAAGGCTTTGGAAGCATTCCTCGAGAGAGGATTTACAAGGAAATCCCAGGGATGTTTATTGCAGAAACAGAAGTGCAGCTCAAGAGATAATGATTCAATGTATTTGTCAAACAATGAGGTGGATCCTTAAAACTTGTGGTTGGGCCTAATCATCAGTAACCTTTTAGGTTTAAGCATATTCTTTTAAGAAAGAGAAGTTGGAGTCATTAAGATCCTTATTCCTTACCAAATGAATCGTATTTGACTTTTAACAAACATGATAACACACACACACTCACACACACACACTCAGGAAAATCAACTAAAGATTAATGATTTTCATATGGAATTTGTGTTTTATTGAGGATTCAGAAATAACATTTATGTAATTATTAAAACTCTTCATGCTAAGTTGCATATGATCAGATTTCAGTATGTTAAATAAGAGATTGTACATTTGAATACAAGTTGATTTTTCACTAGCCCATCAAACACCACAAATCTTAGATTTACCCAAATAAATGTCTTGCTAATGTTTTAAAAAAAACCTAACAGAAAGTCATACTCCAGCCATTATTAATGTGAAAGCTGCTTTGTTGTTTGCAACTTGAATATTTTTAGTGCTACAAACATTTGGTAGTACATAGAATAATACCATCCACATTAAGGCTTTAGGGGGCTTAATTTCAAGTTTTGTCCTTGTAAATTAAAGCTTGTATTTACCAAGAAACTTTGTGTTTTCCTTTTCCTTTTAAAATTGAGACAAGGTCTTGCTATGTAGACTTAGTTGGCCTAGAAGATTCTTATGTAGACCAGAATCACCTTGAACTCAGAGAATCTATCTGCCTCTACTTCCAGAGTGCCAGAATGAAACTATGTGTTATCATGGCTCAGCCCCTTTGGATCGTTTGTGAGACTATTACTGTTCCATTAAAAAGAATCTAGGCATTTTTGTTCATGAATATATTGTATAGCTGTCAAATTTACTCACTTAAGCTCATTTAGTACTTAGTAATGTAGATGCTATGTAATGTCATCCTTAACTTCCTTATTGCTCCTATATCCCCTGTATATACGATTATAAAACCATGAAGCATGGTAGCTTTAGTATGGGGCTTTATCTGGTTCATTAGATATTTCCCTCACCTCCACATAAATACAAATACTCCGTTTCATTTAGTAGTTTTTCTAAGATCCTCTTAACACCTTTTGCCCTTACCATTGATTCTGATATTATTATGACAATTTGTGATTTTTTAAAATAATTTTTTGACATTTTTATACGTGTTCAAAATTACTCTTACTTTCCAGCCCTGTCAGACTGGTTTCCCCATACAAATGCTTTTTCCCACATTCATTTCTTTTATATACATACATTTTAAAAGATACTTTGTAATCTCTATGCCTGCTCTTATTCATGGACACTTTCTGTACAGAACTGGTTCAATTTCAACATTTCCTTTGAGGTTTATTTTCTTTGTATGTACTTTAAATTTTTTATTTATTTAATGTGTGTGGGTGCGTTGTCTACATGCATGTCTGTGCACCACATGTGTGTAAAGCCTGTGGAGTCCAGAGATGTCATTGACTCCCCTGGGACTGGACTTATAGGTGATTTTGAGTTACCGTGTAGGTGCTGGGTCCTCCGGAAACCAGCTAATGCTCTTGACCAGTGCTCTATCCCTCCAGCACCTTAAGTTTCATTTTCAAGTGACTGCTTTCTTTTTAGGTTCTTAGTTAAATTTTATCCACAGGTGTCAGATTTTTAATTTTTTTTCTCTCTGAATTATCTACATATTCTAGGTTTTAATATAGAAAGTTAGGTGGCTAGCAACAAAACAAATGGAGTTTTTGAAGGTACTGACAACTTTGTTGTAAGATAACTTTATACTTTTTCTTTTACATAATTCCTAAAGTTCGGTTCAAAGTGTTCAGTTTGGTTTGAATAGCTATTTTGAGGTCAATAAATTTTGTAACCGAGAATGAGATTTACTAGGCCCAAAGGCTATTATGCTTCCACTCTCCAGCTGGATACCAGATTTCTAGACCACATGTTCTCTTGATTGGGATTTTAAAGCCCATTGTGTGACGCATTTTCAAACATATTCGCTAGCTATGCAAGAGAAGATAGGCTCTCCGAACTCCAAGCAATCTGAATGCTCTGGATCCCCGTGAATGTGCTTTCATAGTGTGGTTACATTGAACTGAGAAGAAAATTGAAAACTTGGGGGTTCTTTGTGCTGTCCACGACACTCTCAAGTTTTCTGAGAAATTTAAGTGTTGGAAAACTCAGGGCAACTATTTAGTGCACAATCTAGAATTTAAGTTTCTTAGAGATTGTGCTTTTAAATTAAATTTTAACATTGTGTCTCAACAGTGCACATTTTAGAAAGTATTGCAGATAATTGATCAAGATAATGATTATAAATCAATTACAGTATCTTGTCTGGCACAAAATAAGAGTTTCATAGATGTGAACTATCCTTATTTTCATTTCATTGTGCATGCTTATTATGCACATGTTTGTGTGGGTACATTCATGTGTAAATATATTTGTGTGCATGTGGGGATAGAGTTTGAGATCTGGCATCTTTCCTGATCACTTTTTACCAGATTTTTTGTTTTTAAAAAAGATGTATTTATTTATTCATTCATTCATTCGTTTGTTTATTTGTTTGTTTGTTTATTATATATGAGTACACTGTAGTTGTCTTCAGACACACCAGAAGAGGGCATCAGATCTCATTTCAGATGGTTGTGAGCCACCATGTGGTTGCTGGGATTTGAACTCAGGACCTCTGGAAGAGCAGTCAGTGCTCCTAACCACTGAGACATCTCCCCAGCCCTTTATCATATTTTTATAACAAAGACTCTTACTGAATCTGGAGTTTACTAGCTGGCTATGCTGGCTGGTCAAATAGCTCTAGAGACCCTCCTGTCTCAGAGCCATTTCTCTCCAGTACTAGGGCCACACACCTGTGCTTCTTCAACATTGTGGGTAAGGATCATAATTATGGTCCTCATGTGGCAAAACAGGTACTTTACCCACTGAGACATCACCTCAATGTTAACTATTATTAACTAGAAATGAAACTTATTTAAGATACCAGTTTTGTATGCATGGTAGAATGCTAGACAAAATAATTCTCAGGTTTTATTGATTATTTTGTGAATCCTAAACTCACTTTTGGACGTTTAACTCAATACAGTTTTCAGTATCCTACTTGATTAAAATTTTATATTTCTGACCAGAAGAGATTGCCTTTCCTTTGGGGATCCAAAGCTCCTGAGGATCACTTTGGGGAGGGTTTGTTTGTATTTTGGTTTTGTTATTTTTTTTTTTTCATTTTGTCTTTTGTGTTGGTTGTCAGCAATAGGTAAAAATTCCTCCACAGCCAGGAATTAAGCTCTAACACAGATCTCATTTGTTAGTGACAGAAACCAAATAAACCAGGACAATAGAGTTCACCCACCTATTTGGAACAAAACTGCCAAGGTAGCATATATGCTGAAATTAGATTTTCAGTTCTTCATTTGTACATCGAAAGTTTCAGGCACCTCAACCCAGAAGACGAATCTTTTTGGGTCTCTGTTCAAGGTTGTAGTGAATAAATAGATTACTTTATCTCTCCATGGCTCTGATAACTACTGGGTGCCCATTTAAAGTTCTTTGGGGCATTTTAAATGTTTGACATGTACTTAATTTCCCACATCCTTTGTTTAAAGCAGAAGTCTGAGTTTAATTAACATGCCTTACAAATATAGGCACAAAAGTTATTTCCCAAATTACTGAGGCAAATGGGAGCTGAAACTGATAAAGTTCATAGAATTACTTTGTTGCTTACCTACTTTTTTTCTTTTCCCCTCCTTTCCTTCTAATGCTGGAGGTGAGCCCAGGTCCTTAACACATGCCAGGCACAGTGCTCTGTCATGGAGCCATGTACTCCTAGAAAACTGGTTTTTGTTGAAAGACAATTTAAATTACAGACTTTAGACGTTGCTTTCCAATCTTATAGTGTTAAGCTCATTTGGGGGACAGGGGAGGGGGTTCAGCCATTAAGAGCACATACTGCTAGTATGGGGAATGAGTTCAATTCCCAATACTGTCCTTAAACTCTGGCTCTAGGGGATCCAACTCCCTCTTTTGGCCTCTGACTCCCTCTTCTGGCTCCTGGGAGCTCTGCAGTCATATGTACACCCCCACCCCCATAATAAAGATGAAATCTGGAATTTTACTTACAGCGTTCCTGTATTTTGGAGCTCTTTAAATCTTTCTTTTCGGGCTTCTTGAAATTGACCTTAGGAGCTAGAAGACAACTTGTCCCATGTAGGCTGACTGATTTTATTATGATCATATGATAGTCTCACAGCTTTGTTTAGCATTAGCATGTTCATTGACTACTTACGTAATGTTTAATTAAACAGCGTTTAAAAGCCATTTAAAGTATTTAAACAGCATTTAAAAGCCATAAAAAGTACTTAAAGTTCTAAATTTTTCCATAAAGAAAATTTCTATAAAGAATTGGTTTTGCCAATCTAGAATATAAATCACTCTGGGATATGAAGAACATGTCAAATTCCTAATTTGGGAATCTTGTGAGGGAGACAGCCGTAAGCTTGGATGAAGACAGAGAGATGGAGAACTTAATATTCTGTGTGATTTGTGCTCCCTTCATTCGTTCCCATAGCAGCCATTGTTTCCATCGACATGAATTCTAAACGACGGATTTATGGACATATCTTCTCATCAGATGTGTGATATGAAGCCTCTACAAGTAGTAATTTCAGACACAAGAGTCAGTGCTCTTGTACAGACCTTTCCACAGAATTCATTTCCAGAGCATTCTCTGTTCATGCCTACTAGCACGTTCCACTCCAGTCTTTGAAATGAGGGTACATTTTTAAAAATGAGGGTACATTTGGGACTCACAAAATTTTTAGCCACAGTATATTTTCTGTTGTTTGCCTGTTTTTTTTTAATAACTGCTACGAATAAAGAAGGGAGGCTAGCTATTGAGACCGAGGGCTACCTTCATTTGCTGTACAATTGTTTTTTTTTTTTTTTTTTTCCTACGAAGGACTGAGTCTTCTACTTTTTGGCCTTTCTTTTTTTGAACTTCATATAGTCTGTGAGTTGTTTCTGGGGTATTCAGAGCATTCTGGGGTTAGTATCCAATTATCAGTGACTGCATATTATGTCTGTTCTTTTGTGACTGGGTTACCTCACTCAGGATGATATTCTCTAGATGCATCCATTTTCCTAGGAATTTCATAAAGTCATTGTTTCTTATAGCTGAGTAGTACTCCATTGTGTAAATGTACCACAATTTTTGTATCCATTCATCTACTGGAGGACATCTGGGTTCTTTCCAGCTTCTGGCTATTATAAATAGGGCTGCTATGAACATTGTGGTGCATGTGTCTTTGTTGTATGTTGGAGCAACTTTTGGGTATATATATGCCCAGAAGTGGAATAACTGGGTCTTCAGGAATAAATATTTTAAAGTATAAAACCTTAATGAAAAGGTGAGCCCATTGAACAAAATGGGGGTCACCTATTACAACAGTAATGATCAAAAGAAATTACATCTATTTTTTTTCTTACACTGCTATAGATATAAACTGAGGTAGGTCGGTTATTGGGTTTGTGAAACAGAATAACTAGACTTAACTGATATTTGAAAAAAAAAAAAAAGGTCTGTGTTTTTTGTGAACCTAGGGCTAGTGTGGAAAACTTCAACGAAGGTTGAAAGAAAACCTTTAAAAATATTCTTCACATGAGCGAAGTATCTTTCCTTTTATGGTTTTCTTTCTTCGAACAGAAGACTTGAGTGTTCTCTCTGGGATACTTGTGAAATCTTGGTCTCCATCTACCATGCTAGGCATTTCCCATATGCCCTAAAGGGTGCACTATTGAGCCATTAACCAAAACAAAGGACCTGAAGCAAATTTGAAACCATGAAGGCTTTTAAATTTTGTCAGCCTGCCAATGCAAGCTGTGTATGGCAGGTGTGTTGGAGATTTGTAAAGCCAAAATAAATGGCCACAAGAAATCCAGAGGTAATACAGATGTTACAGGAAGTTTAAAATGGAAAGAAATCAAACATTGCATTCATTGTTCATTTTGGAGTTCTATAAAAGTAATTTAAGGAGTGCCTCCTCAGCCATTGCGTCTTTGTGGCCGTTGAAAATACCAGGCTTTAGCCATGGTTCTATATTGTGTACTGACTTAGAGAGACAGAGTGGAGAAAAGGAGTAGACAGGAAGAATGTGGGCAGACGAGACAACAGTGCCTGTTGGTAGTGAGCCTGTGTTCCTTTGGAATAACTTCCTACTCCTATCAGATCAGCAGAATGTAGTTTTTCCTACTTTGGGGAAAACTGAGCAGGGAGGAGTGCGAAATTTTTATGAAAAATAAAAGGAATTCTTAAAAAACAGTGTACATTTTCAAAAGATGTAATTACTGGTGAGTTTATTGTATGCACAATAAGTTTTTATACTCACATTATATTTTATCTAGTGGCCTAACAGATGAGCATTACTTTGAAGTTTATATTTGTGAGAAAATACTTGATTCACTGATCCATTGCTTTCAAAACCTGGAGAGGTACACAACTCTGATTCTTAAAAGGTGGTAATGAAGTTCCTTCCTAGTAAGGTACAGCTGATAGGCTAATATTAAATTACTGTGCCACCTTAGTGTCCTTCAAACTAGGAGTCTTTAGGAGCCCAACAGTGCTTGAGATTCTGATGAGAAAATGAAAGGCAACAAAACTGAGAAGCCATGTTCTTCACTATCAGGGAGTTGGACAGGGCAAAGTTACGTTGTGCAGAAAGCTAGAATAACGAAAAAAAAAGCAATCTTTGCCATAAGAATGACCCAGTGTTTTAATGTGTTTTAAAAAGGCTGGTTATGATAGAACTGAGCACGGGTACCCCAATGGAGGAGTTAGGGGAAGGACTAAAGGAGCTGAAGGGGTTTGCAACCCCATCAGGGGAACAACAATTTCAATCATCCAGGCCCCCCAGAGCTCCCCAGGGACTAAACAACCAACCAAAGAGTACACATGGAGGGACCCATGGCTCCAGCTGCATATGTAGCAGAGGATGGCCTTATCTGACATCAGTGGGATGGGAGCCCCTTGGCCCTGTGAAGGCTCAATACCCCAGTGTAGGGAAATGCTAGCGTGGTGAGATAAGATTGGATGTGTGGGTGGGGAAGCATCCTCATAGAAGCAGGGGAAGGAGGAACAGAGTGGGAGGGGGGTTGCAGAAAGTAAATCTGGAAGGGAGATAGCATTTGAAATGTCGATAAACAAAATAACCAATAAAATTTTAAAATAATAATAAAAAGGCTGGTTATGGAGTCAGACTGCCTGGCTTGAGGCTCAGCTCTATAACCTACTTAGCTATGTGACGTGTACAAGTTAATTACTTCACAGTCCTTGCCTCTGTTTTTCCATCTGTAAGATGAGAGCAATAGAATCTCGGCAGCAATAAATTTTAGTGGGAATAACTCCTCAGTATTCCTCTTCACGACTCATTTCTGTGCAAGTGTTTAAGAGTGGATTTAAGAGTATTGATTAAGTCAAAGTACCTGGTGTTCCATTCATGGTGAGTTAGGAACTTGTGTTGAATTCACAATACTTAGTGTCTACTTCCAACCCTTCGCCAGCTCTCTAGTATAATATTTTCAGGCCTCTGGATCTTAGATTAGTTCTTTATCTAAATGAACATAAGAAATTCCACAAAGCCAGAGATCTTATCAGTACCCTCAACCGTGCCTGGCACATAGCAGACACTGGTACATGTTGGTTCAGCACAACTTGGGGATATTATGAAAGGGATGATACACACCAGGCAAGAATGGAATGCTGTGAATGAGGCATGACTACACCACAAAATGACTTGCTTGCTTCTTTTGAGATTCCCAAGGGAGATAAATGTCTTCTGTCGAGTTATGTGTAGAAGGCTTAGTGTCAGAAGATACTGCCTTAAGTCATGGCTTAACCACTCACAGCTTAGTAATGTCAAACAAGAGGTTTAACTTTATGAATTTTGTTTCTTTCATCAGAATATTTCAGTTATCACTCGTGGTTTAGAGTATTTTGAGATAACATGAGAAAGTCCTAGGGTTTCATTCTCAGCACTTCAGGAAAATAAAAAAATCCAACAACTGAAACGTGCAGTCTTTTTGAGAGATCAAAAGATCACTGCAATTCTATATGGAAACTGTAATACAAAAAAGAACAAACAAGCGCACTAATTTCATGCTCTGCATTGAAGGATTCTAAATCAGATAGGGCTAAACTCTTCCTGTTGCTCGAATATAAAGCAGCAAGGCCAGAGTTTTACTCTCGCCCAAACTAGGAGATCTTTAAGAATGTAACAAAATCCTATCTTTGGGGCATAGTCTTTCCAGTACAGCTGCATGAGAGAACTTCAGATTCTCACCAGCTCCTTTTGCTATTGTATCTCATTTCTTCTGAGCCAGCTCCCCAAATGTTTTTACGAGAACCATATCGAGGAATTGGCCAGGGTCCCATCAAGGTCAAAGGCAAAAAAAAAAAAAAAAAACTCCATTCTCTTACCTACTCTTGATGTTGATGTTACATAGAATGTATAGCTAGAGGCCAGTTCCTGTTGTGTTTTTATCTGTGTAAGTTCAAAATTAGAATTTATAATTCATATCTGTGTTTGTTCATGATGAGCCTCTGTAGAAAAGTCTTTCTCCAGATCTTTGCTGTTTATGTTCAGAGCAAACCCTCAACCCTTATCAATATTTTTCCCTTTTTTTTTGGCGGTTGTGTTTCTTTCACATATGTAATTAAGTTGCAGGATTAAGTATGAATGTAAACCTACACACTCCAGAGCACACTCTTTACAGTGTACTTTCCATAATATACTAAGCCAATTAGAATATGTGAACTGGATTTGCTCTTGGACATTAATTACCTTAGTTAACCAACAGTGCAGAAATGTAATGCCCAAGGTGAATATAATAAAGCTTGGAGTAGCTGATCCCATTACTCAGTAGAGTTGCTTCTTTTTCCTTGATATGTATTTTTTGTTGCTGCTGTTACTGGGTCTTTTTAAGCTGAAAAATAAGTTACAGCCATACTAGGGAATATCTCACATACTGTCCAATTTATTCACTAATAAGTGCACAGTTTGTCGGGTGTGGTAGCACACTCCTACCCCAACATTTTGGAGGCAGTGGCAGGCAGATCCTTGTGATGGCAGTGCCGGCATGGGTGACCTAGTGACTTCCAGGAATTGCAAATAATGTTTCTGTAAACATTGCCAGAATTTTAAGCTATTTTTCAATAATATACTGAGGCATTGGATTGCTAGGTTATATAACATTAACATGGTGTGGACCTAATCATATGTTTGTCATAACCACTGCACCATATTTTTCTATTTGCCAGATAACGTTAAACCTTTAGAACATGGTTGTCCATATACCACAGTGTGAAGGGGACCCCAGAGCAGTAAAGGTAGTCCTGGGTCTTCTGTTGAAAGCCCACATTGCGTCTCCAGGCCCATTATCGAGTAATTAACTGTAACTCCACATTCCCAGTTAGCTATTACGTTTTTCCAGCAGGGGACTAGAAAATTCACCATGGCAGTAGTGGAATTAAGAATAGTTTGTTACTGAAAGAGAAATGTAATACTTCCTAAGACATCAGGAATTCCAAGTCTTTAGCCAAAAACCAACTTAGTTCAGTAACCTGTAAGAAAACGAAGTTGCCTACAACACATGTTAGAAAACTTTCTCTGAAGGAAGTCAGAGGGGAAAAAAAAACCACCACAGTTTGCTATTGACTAGATGAGCCTATTTGCATTTACTAGGTTTTTAATTTCTCAGTGGTGACTGAAAAGTCCAGTGATGTTGAATCTCTTCTGGACTATGGAAAAGACAAACAATAAGGGGTTGATTGTGTTCAAAAAGTAAGTGAAAGATTTTCAAGAGTTTGAAGTTACTGTGGGTGACGTGAACAAGACAGTCGCTTTATTGGCTACTTGGAGCTGACTTCAGTTCTGCTGTTACTTCAGGTTGCGCGCATGGCGTATCATTGGCAAATTAACTTTGCACGTATCTTTTGAGCTGAGTTGCTTGCCTCTCTTGCTGGTTGACACTGGGCTAACTGCAAATCTCCAAGCTGCACAATACCTAACATATTGCTTCAACGGCGCTGCTTTCTGCTCACCTACCTGTGCGTGTTGAAATCTTCCTTTCATAAAAACTAAGAAATAGCTGGCGAAATTCACCCAGGAACAACGGTCCTAACCGCTCAAGGACTTTTCTCAAATTGAGAGCGCATTTGATATTTTCATTCCCTCCCCTTTCACTTCATAGGAAGTGAGTCTCCAGCTAGTCGTGTCCTGAATGTTTCATATATGTTTTCCGTGCATATATGCATTCCTGTGTTGTGGTTTGAGGACAAATAATAGAGTCTGCAGTCGGCCATGGATACGATTGTTTTAAAGACAGATTCCTGTTGCCTCTGAAAAACCAGACACATGCAACTAAATTGGACATGTAAGAGGCTGCCTTGGTTTTTTTCTTCACAGTGGACCCCGAAATGCAGGATACCCTGAACATATCAGAAGTCACCGATCATTTTTAAGAGGCTGGATGTTGCCCCATTTTGTTCTACACTGGGAAGTGGCCTTTTATTGATTCCGTCTGACTGTCCTAAGTTGCAGTGTCGGTGTGTAGCTGCTTCCTGCTTTACAAAGGCTAGTTAGCTTTCTTTCAGCGTCTACCGTGTGGAAGGAAGCATTGGAGTGGTTTAGCTAATTTCATTTATTTTTTTCTTGCAGGTTCTGAAAAGTGCCTTTTCTGAACACTCTGCTGCTTGGATTCTACTCTAGAGCTCTCTTTCCAAGCCCTGTCCCCACATGCCCTTCCCACTCCTACCCTACAAACCTGCCTTGCTTGTAGTTCACTGTCAGCAACTTGCCCATGTTTTTTCTCTCATTCTCAGTTTTCTTAGTCATTTTTCCTCCCCTTGATTTTGCAACACTATATTTTTAGGTGTTAACATTCTCCCAACCTTATTCTTCTGAGCAAAGAGTTGGGGAGATAGACTTTTCTCTCCTTGATTGGAGACCATGCACACATTGACGGGCAACCAACAACATATGCTTTTCGTAAGAGGAACTAAAAGCATCAACTAGATAGCATGGGAGTCTTTTGAACGTCTGCCAATTATTGGAAACAAATTCAGCAAAGGAATAAAATATAGCATTCAATGTCTTAACCTTTCTAGTCGCCTTCTTAGGACTTGGTCTCTAATTTGATTTTTGGTTATTCTGATACAATGTTGACTTACTAAGTGGCTTTTAGTGCTTGACCAGATCAGACTTGATTTTATTGAGAACCTAAGTGCTAACAAATACTCCACCAAGGAACCTGCTCACACTTCTCATTTGGTTCTGATTCCCTTAGATTCCTTGAACCATCTGCAGTCATATTATTCTCCGAAGAGGGTGCACTTGATTGCCATTTTGCTCTCAGTATGACACCTATCAATGTAGCTCTAATCCGTGATACGAAGTGGCTGACTTTAGAAGTCTGTAGAGAATTTCAGAGAGGAACCTGCTCTCGAGCTGACTCAGAGTGCAGGTTTGCCCATCCGCCAAGAGTTTGCCATGTGGAAAATGGCCGAGTGGTGGCCTGTTTTGATTCACTAAAGGTGAGTGCCATGTGTATGCACATAATTGCTTCAATGTGTTGGTTTCTAGATATTTGAAAAGAAGATGTGCTAGATAAGAATAAAAGTAATAATAGCATTATAAAATTATGTATTATTTGGCTTAAGACAAGGCATACCCTTTTCTGTGCGCTGAACTCAGCCAGTTGAAGGCTCATTATTCGAAAGTCAACTTATCAAGACAGATATACTTGTAAAATGAAAACTCAGGAATTTTTGTAGGACTGAGGTATTGTAAACTTGCTGAAGTTTAAGCAGGTTCTCTATATGTATCTCTGTCTGGTCTGTAACTTGCTATGTAGACCAGGCTGGCCTTGAATTTGTAGTAACCCTTCTGCCTCTGCCTTCTGAGTACTGGGCTTGAAGGCATTTACTACCGCACCTGCCTAATTTACCATCTCATAAGATTTTAATTTTATATAGAATGTAGACTTTGAAAATGTATTAGAATTATTCATTTTGTTTTATCTATGAATGTTTTGCCTACTTGTGTATATGAACAATATATGCATTCTCGATACCCACTGGAGGTCAGAAGAAGGCATCAGATTCCCCAGAACCAGAGTTCCTGATGGTTATGAGCCACATTGCAGGTTCTTGAAATCAAACCTGGATCCTCTACAAGAGCAACAAGTGTTCTTAATTACTGAGCCATTTTTCCAGCTCAGAGAACTTATGACTTTCAATGCAGTGACCAAAATTCTCATGTAACAGAAGAACCTTTTGATGAATTATCTTATAAATGTGTGTGCATAGCTTGTTTTGCATATTAGTAAGATATAAATGCTGTAGAAGCCCAGTTACCAGTCAGACAGAGCACCTAAGTTAAGACACCACTGTTCAGGAAGATTAGGCATAGTTATAAAACTAACTTCACCGATGTCTCTTCTTGAACACACAACTGAGAACTTCTAATTTCTAAGTATCAAGAAAGTCTTGCCACGGTTTGTCAAGCTTAAGTAGAGCAAAATATGAGGCCAGGTGAGGTGCTTTATACATCAGGACATAAATGATTATGTACCATGAGAATGTTTTTATTCATAGTCACCTTAATGTAAGGGAAAGAATATCCAAATTACACCAGTGAAGAAAAAAAACATGGATAGATTCTTGGTTTAATTAATAGATTTGCTATCATGAATTTGAAATGAATTTTGAATTTTTTTGAAATTACAAGCAAATGAAATAGGTTTAGCAATAATTTTCTAAAATTTTGTGACATTATGTTAATGTCAAAATGATCAACTTCAACATTTTCAGTGCTTGCTGCTACATTGGCTTATTTATATCATATATAATCAATACAAGGCCCATGGGTCATTCTAGTTCAGTGTCTTAGTTAATCTGTTGTTTGAATGCAAAATATATTGGTGCTCAGAACGTTAGATTTTGGAGCTTTTTAGTTTTTCAAGTTGGGGATGTTCAACTTAAACTTACCTAGTTTTGCTTATTTCTTAGTTGCTAGTTTTCCATGTGGACCATTCCAGTTCAGTAATGGAATCTCATTATGGCAAAACAAAGGGTAGGACTAACATTGAGAAACCCTGAACTGCTTTTATTTGAAGCAGATCTAATAACTAAATGGTTTTGTTTTGTTTTGGCTAAGCCTGGTGGCACACAACTTTTATCTCCAGAATTCAGTGGGCAGAAGCATGTGAATCTATGTTCAATTCAAAGCCAGCCTGCATAGCAAGTTTCAGGCCAGCTAGGGCAACATAATGAGAACCTCTCTCTCAAAAAATAGACATTTCTTCATTATTTACTTCATGCTGTATCTACAGTCATTTTCTGTGTGTTAGTTTCAGTTTATTGGGACAGGACAGGGTGTGTCTTGAGGCTAAAATGATCACTGAGTTACTTAAGTCGGGCATCTTTCACCCAGGCATTGCACTAGGCCCTTTTTCATCTTGCTTCTGGAGATCTGTAATCCAGTTCCAGACCCACTAATCTGATCTTTCAGATCCTTTGTCTCTCAAACCTTGAGTTCCTTTGTCTTTAATAAATGCGTAATACCTTCACTACCCGGCTTTCACAATATCTGCAGAGACTCCAAAGGGACAGCACAAACAAGAAACAAAATGTATAAGTACGAAGTGAGTCAAAGATAAGGTTAAATTCTTCCAGTTAATGGAGTGTTTGCTTTGGGAGCTATTAAAAAGGCTTCCATTTATGTAGACTTCATTACTTAATGCTGCAAGTTCATGTGCCCAAATCCATTGGGGTGAGGGTGATTTCAGTTCTACAATGTACATATATCAATATTCTGTGGTTTGGTCTGAAGATTCTGTCTTTGTAGGTATCATAGAATGAGAGAGATGCATGATCTCCATGGTCTTTTATAAACTTCAGGTCAGTGTTTCTATTAAAGGCAAAAGAATGCTTACCATAAAGTAAACACATTGAGGACAATAATAAGAGTAAATCGCTTAATTATTTTTATATGCTGTATTCTCCTCTGGATCCATTGCTCTTAAATTCAGAAATTGTGTGAATGTCTTGATGACCAGTCAGACTAAATAATGATTTACATAATTGCTACAGTTTCTATTTATTTTCATGAAAATCAAATATTTCAAATGTACAGAGCCATTTATATAATTATATAATTTGCTATTTAGATAGCACATTCATCAGAGTCCCATGTCTATGTAAAAGCTTTGCATTCTTTTCTTTGTATTGCTTCTCATCCAAGATATGCATGAAAGCTCTACTGAGATCAGGGTAATTGACCTACACTGATTGTACTCCTATCATATGCACAACATAGGGAACATGCCTTAATTATTGCCAACACATTCGTTGTGTATAATTGAAGCGCAATTGAATTGATCTGTGTACTGTTTTTTTCACCAGTGCTTCAATAAGCAATCATTTGGTGATTTGTAGGTTGTGGGTTGTTTTTTAGTCACACATGCATGATCGCATATGTGTGTGTGTGTGTGCATGCTTGTCCTGTGCATATGTGTGTCTATATGTGTGTGAGTGTATTCCATTAGTAGTAGCTACTCAGATGATGGTTCTTTGCCTACATTATAGGTACAATAGACACTGTCCTATTCTCCCCTCATAATGAGGGGGAGTCATGAAAATAAGAAGGATAATCAGAAAGGATTTATTGTGCGCTGAAGGGCAGCACCGATAACCATATGAATGCTGCACCATTTTCAAATAGGGATCTAGTTTCTGATGCCTGTAAATGAATTCTCGGCTACACAGAAGAGTCTCGTGTCTTGTTACTATGCAGCTGTTTTTGACTCAGTTGCCTTGTCTTCTTAGTACATTTATTTCAAACTTCCCTTTAGCATTCTTTAACCCATTCTATACTGATTCCTTGGCATCATGTGCTGTCCTTGATTTAGATTGGCATTTAACAAAAGATCATATGTCTGTGGTTGTTTTCATAGCCACCTGCTTACTCTGCATCAAAAATATCAGGCATATCTTCAACCTCCCACTCTATTCTTGAACACCTACCTGCTATACTACAAATACATAAAGGCAACAAGTGTTGCATTACAGCACATTGACAGAAATCATATCTGCCTCTCCTGGACAGTACTTTGGAAGGTTTTGTAACAACCATTTGTTAGTTAAGCCAAAGAACAGTCATGGTCAGAGGATAATTATGTTAATTCATATATATTCTTAAATGACAGGAATCGGGACAGTAATATACATAAAAGACCTCTAATGTCATCCCACTTTAAGCACAATGATACTGTGAAAAATAAAGTATATGAATATAAATATTCTTGTAGGTAATAATTGGCTATAGGAATCATATGTTCTATATTTAGAGCCACTAATCACAATGATTTTCAGTAACTTATGACCTAAGTGTCTGGGAGCTGAGGCTGTAGTACAGCAGTCGTTTGCCCAGCATAGTCAAGGCCCTGAGTCTGATCTCCAGCCCCCCACCAACACACAAAAAGACTATTTTGACTGTATTACCTGCTCATGCACGTTTGCTTAGTTACAGCCTGCCAGATGTCAGACTGTTGGCATTAACCCCAAGGATTACACAAAGTGTAGTACCATTTATGAACTCCAGCAGAAAGGTGTGCTTGCACTATAAAGCCTGTCTTCCTGAGAGTCATGAAAAATAATACTTTACTTAAAAATATCTTGGATCCTACGCTTAAAAGGAATATACCTTAATTTATATATTCTTTTGAGGAACACGTTTTAAAAATCTCATTTGATTGAAAAACAGATTCTTGATCAGCACCCAAGCAGCCTCAGCTTATTTGAACTTTTTGTTTGAAATAAATTTAGATTGAGGAAGAAGTTGCAGAAATAGTGGAAACAGACTCTGTGTACTCTTCAGCAGATTCCCCTAAGTGTCAGCAGCTTACAGCCCACTAATGAGCACTAAGCAAAGCTCCTAAGGAAGGGACTTGACTTCTATTCTTTGGTTCCCAAAGGCTTGACAGTTCAGGCAATTCGTTTAAAGAACTTGTGTGTCCATAGAATTGAAAACGAAACTAGGAAATAAGGAATTTTGACTGCTTAAAAACTATTCAGTTAGAAACCTTTGCCATTTATATATGAGGAGACTGAAGAATTAGTAAGAGAAAAATAACTTTCCAAGATCACTACAAAGTTGTGTAGAAGAGCTTGACAACTTGAGTTTTTATTACAACCGAGAGGAAACAGAGAGAAAATATCAGTGGGTATTTAAATTAAAGTTTATGGTCCATGCTTAGTTCTTTTTCTGGGGTTATGTGTTAAGACAGGATCTTAGAAGCAGCCAAGACTACAATTTAATTCTCACCAATTCTCCTGACTCAGTCTCCCAAGTGCTGAGATTACTGACATGAGCCATAGTGCCTGACTAATACTCTTGGTTTATTGATAATCATTTAGACTATTTGCCCTCAAATATAAAGCAGAAAGGAGATACCGTTGGTTAGTTAGAATGTGATCTAAGATTACGCTGATAATTTTCACAGTTCCCAAACATCAGAACACTGAGTTGTCTCTGTCCATTCTTTTTCCGAAACCCTGCATTGTTGGATTAGTAAACCAGACTGCTAGCTGATTTTTCATTATACACTCTGATGTTATTATGTACTTATTAGTATAGTGCATTGGCTAGATGGTGATATCTGTCATCCGTCACCTTGAAAGAGTCTAGTAGCTGTTTATCCTCAAAAAGGAATAAAAAAAAACTTGAACTCTAATTGACTTTACCTAAAATGTCGTTTTATAGGACCATAGTTCAAAGTCATTTCTCTCCCACCTTGGAGCCAAGTTATAATTGGGCACCTAGTGATATATAACTCAGGATGGTGTCAGGAATGTATTTAATAATTGCAATTTTGATTATACCATTTCCATGTGATAGGAGACACTTGAAAATCTGCAATTAAACTGTGTGTATTATGTCAGCTCTTCACTTATGAAGAAACTCTTCCATATTAGGGTAATATGGAAATGATCTTGTTTATGTTAGCATAGCTATAAGAAGTTATTGAAAATACTGTCCTTTTCTAAACTATAATTGTGTGAACTGTGGGTACCTGGTATTTATGTACTTTTGGAACTTGGAGGTAGATTTTTAGGAACATGTGTTTCCGTGTTTTTATTCCTTTTCTTGCATCTTTATTGGATATTTTATATATTTACATTTCAGATGTTATCCCCTTTGCCGGTTCCCCCTCCCATCTCCCCTTCTGCAGCTTCTATAAGGATCTCCCTCTCCCACTACCCCCTCCCACCTCACCACCCTGGAATTTCCCTACACTGGGGAAACAAGTCTTCACAGGACCAAGGGCTTCCCCTCCCATTGATGCCAGATAAGGCCATCCTCTGCTGCATATGCAGCTGGAGCCATGGGTCCTTCCGTCCGTGTGTACTTATTGGTAGGTGGTTTAGTCCCTGGGATCTCTGGAGAGTCTGGTTGGTTGATATTGTTGTTCTTCCTGTGGGCTTGCAAACCCCTTCAGCTCCTTCAGTCCTTTCTCTAGCTTCTCTGTTGAGGTTCCCTCTGTTCAGTCCAATGGTTGGATGAAAGCATCCTCATCTGTATCAGTAAGGCTCTAGCAGAGCCTCTCAGGAGACTAGTGTTTGGATTCCTATGCTAAGTTACTTTACCCAAGGTCAAGTGCACTGCCAGATATAATTATCCATACACTTAAGTTCTGCTTTTTTGTTGTCTTGACATTACTTTCTTTAAAAAGTCGGTAAATGATTCCATTTTTGTCAATGTTTTATTTTCTAAATGATCTCCCCTATCTGGAATTAACCACACGGTCACTAGGAATAGACTAAATCATCTATATATTTTATGCTACATTTGTGTAGTATTATTTACTGTCATGTGTAATCTGTTACTTGGCTAAAGAACATATGGCTATAGGGTACATCATTAGAAAGTTTTTCAGCTATGACTGTGTCAGAATCATTTAATAAATGCATCTATGCCTTCAACTGTATGTATCATAAATGGACATTATTTCTCCATGAAATTTATTTTTGACACACTAGAAGTTGGTATAAGAATTACCCATATTCTTTTGGGTAAACATAGACAGTGTGGATGGTTTCCAAACTGTGAAATGGTCCCTAAGTTTGAAAGCCCACTGTAATATAACTGTGTTAAACACAACAAATTCCCTAGACCAAGACATATCTTGTGTGCCAGCTACAGTTTGCTGATAAACTGTGCAGTAGCAATATTCTAAATTTTCTACATACAAAAATGTACAGAATATGTTGTTGCCTTTTTGCATTGCTGGGGATGGAATTGAAAGGTCGAGTGTCTGCTAGCTACCAGCTTTACTGGTGAGCTGTTTTTGTAGCCCATGTTTTCTATTGCTTTGTTTTGTGGCAGAGTCTCACGGGTATTCCTGAGTGGCCTCTAAGTCAGAGCCCTCCTTCCTTAGGCTTTCCAAATGCTGGGAATACAGGTGTGCAACCCAGTTTAGGGCTTCAGAGAACTTTTTCCTTTGTGATTTCACAACTCTTTATCTAGCATTGTGTTATGCCCTGAAATACACTGTGTGGACAGCATTGTACTATCCCTGACTCAGAGATGAGCTTGTTTTAAGACTACGTTGTCACTTTGTCCTCATACCTTTGCTCACGTGCCTATTTGTAAACGGTAGTGTCACTGACATAACAATTTGAGGATCTCTAACATCTTCTGGAACACTGTGTTCTTGCTTTAAACATTTCAAAATAGCTAATGGTAGTTGTTTTTCTTTCGTGAATGTTTATGCTCATCACCTATGTGAACTTGCATTTTTTTTTTTCTAGCTTCTCAGATAGCATAGTTTGTAGATCTTGCAAATTCTTGGTTTCTTTCTTTTTTATAGCCAAGAAAGTACCTTATAGGGAGAGACGTTCAAAGGTATGGGGCTGCAGTTCAGCAATAAGGCACATGTTTTCCACATGGAGGATCCCAAGTTCCGTTCCCAGCACAGAGAATCACTCAAACAAACAAACAAAAAAAGCTTTGGAAACAAATTCAGTTGTAAATGTAACAGAAACACACGAAAACCATGGATATTTTCAATCTGCTGGCCAGTACTTTGGAGGACTCTTTGTGGTTTTTTGCCAGAATTTGTATAAAAGTCAAGGGTTATTTAATGCTAAACATCATGTTATTTCCATTAGAAGTTCTATACGAATTCAATTCCCAAAGACATGATTTGTTTAACAAACATTTATTGAAACATCTTACTTATTAGGCACTGATTGGGCTCAGTACACAATATTATGGAAGACTTAACTCCTATTCGACCTCTTAGTATAAGGCTGCTTTGTCATATGTCATAAGCCATGAATTATTTCACAGATAAAAGAGTCCACAGGAAGGGCAGGACTGGAATTATGTCCAGCTGTAGAGGTTAAAGACACAGACGTGGAAGAAGTGGGATGCCGCTGTGTCTGAGAGTGAAGCATTACGTTTGGACGGGCTGGAGCACAGAGCTTACGCGCTGGAGAGGAGTAGGCTTAAAATTCAGTGAGGCAGATGGAGAATGTCATTCTATGGGTCAAGGGATTGTCTAGCATGCATAAGGCTCTGGGTTCTGTGTGCAGTTCACACGGAGACAGCACGGAGTTAAGATACTAAGCTTTATTTTGTAGCTGTGAGAAATCCAGGGTACTTTTTAAATGGGGTGTGTGTGTGTGTGTGTGTGTGTGTGTGTGTGTGTGTGTGTGTGTGTGTGTGTGTATTTGAATCATGTTATGGCAGTGATAAGAGAATGTCATCGTGGGTGAAACCATTTGGGTGCCTATTTAGCAATCTGTTGTAGCCTCTTATGTCGTGTGTTCAGTTTGAAATTAGATTGCTTGCACTAATTTGCAGTTACTAACTCTTTTAAAAGTGAAGACTTGATTGAATAACATTGGATTATCACACTAATATTTTAACATAATATTCAGTGATAACCATTTAGGAAACTTTTTAGACTGGGGCTCTAGTAGGATTTCTTTGTAGATAGGACTACTAGCTACACTTGCAAATTGGGTTCAATTTCCAGTATTCACAACCTTCTGTAATTCCAGTTCCAGGGGATCTGACACCCTCAGCTGTCCTTTGTAAAGTACCAGGTACAAATGTGCTGCACAGACAACACTTCCATACAGAACAAAATAAGGAAGGATTTTTTTTTTAATGTTTGGATAGCTAGCTTTCTTTTTAATCTCAATCAGGAGGGTGCTGTACAAATGCTAAGTACATTAAAGGTTGAATTTTCATCATAGACATCATTTAATAGCTTTTCTTTTCTTTTTTTCCCTTGAACTTCATATAGTCTATGAGTTGTTTCTGGGGTGTTCAGAGCTTTCTGGGGTTAGTATCCCAAGGAAGGAATTTTTAATTAAAGAAAATTAGAGTGGTAAATAGATGCATGGTTGAATTGCCAAGGTGTTTATTCTGAAAGCATGAAGACCCTAGTTGGGATACCCAGTGCCCACATAAAAGCCACACGCATATGCTTGTAATCCCAGGACTGGAGAATGGGTGATCTCTGAGGCTTGCTGCCCATCTAACCTACCATAGTTGGTGGATTCCAAATTCAGTGAGGATCCTTTCATTAAACACACACACACACACACACACACACACACACACACACTATAGGAGGACACTTAACATCAATACCTGCCCTTTACATACTTACATACGCATGTGCATCCTTTTAAATTTGTGCATACATGTACCACACATAAACACACACACACACACACACACACACACCACATATTTTAGACTGGCTGTAGTGGTACACATTGAAAGCTTGAGAAAGAAGGATCATGAGTTTGAGGCCCACCTAAGGTACCTACTGATATTCCATCTCAAAAAAAGAAAGGCCAAAATGTGGAAGCCTCAGTCCTTAGGGGGCAAAAAAACCAACAAGTGTATACAACCCTGTCAGAGTGGGGTGCACTCTAGACCTTAAATCATTAATAACTCAAGAGCTAAGAAGATAGCCTTGTGGCAATTTTTGGTATTTAAGAATCATTATGTCTAATCTATACACACCAAGAAAACATTGACTATTTCCATGTTACATTTTGTTGTACATGTACTTTATGCTTATTGTAGCTAATAATGTTTCAATGCACACTATCAAACCTTTAAAAAAATCAAGTACTAACAAAAATATATTCATATACTTTTATGCAAAAATGCTTTTAAAAATCTGTACATGTATCTCTCCCTTTTTAAAAAATAAAGTTGTAAGAAAATATATATATATATAATTCAAAGTTTAAGTGAGGCTTTAGAAAAAGTCCCTCATTCTATTATTTTATTTGTTTTGCATTAGATACTGCCTTACTATTATAACTTTTTATGACTAGTAAATTATGATGCCTTTAAAAGCACCTGTTCAGTGAAACAGACATCTTATTGATGAAACTTTTATAAAATCATCATCAACTTTCTTCACTCAGTGACATTTAGCCAAGATTTGAAGGCTAATAAACTGCAGATTTGTGCAAATGGAATTGTATCCCTCAGAATCATAGGCCTGTTCGTTATCCAAATGTTGTTGGATATTCTAGAAATGTACCTTCAGTGTTTTTCTGTCTGGCTACCATTAACTATTATTTTTAAATAATTTGTGTGAAGAATCTAGTAAAATTTAAACATAACTTCATATTAAAATGTTTGTTTTTTTATTAGACATTTTTAATTTCTAATTTTATTGTATATTCTGTGTATTGACATTTCAAATGTTATCCCCTTCCCCTCACCTACTCCTCTCCTCTTGATTCCATGAAGGTGCTCCCTCTCCCCACCACCCTCTCCCACCTCAGCTCCTTGGCATTCCCCTACACTGGGAAAACATGCCTTCACTGGACCAAAGGCCTCTCCTCCCATTGATGCCAGAGAATGCCATCCTCTGCTACATATGCAACTGGAGCCATATTAAAATGTTTAGAATTGGATTTAATTGCACAAGGTATTAGAATCATGATTAATGATAATGAGATCATTCTTATTTCTTGGAGTCTGAACATAAAGGCAATGAAAATTTCTAATACAGAAAATCCATGCAAATACTTTTTTAAAATCCCCAATAACTACAATTTAGTAGAAAGACCCTGCTTTGAAAAGAAATAGCAAAATACTAAGAGTGTGGTCTGAAAATATAGTTTTATGGATGGTATCTAGGCAGGCGTGTGAGTTATAGCTTTGAACGTTTTTAAGTTGGTACAATCTCTTGCACTTTCCCCATGTTTATAACCAATCCTGGATAGCAATGTCCAGTATTCAAAAGAGAATATTCTGAGCCCTGTGAAATCCTCAGTAACCCAGATATGAGCCAGTTTAGGCAGCTGACTCTGCTTTCTTTCAAAAGCAGGAAAGATAAGGTGAATGTAGTGTCAGTGTCTGTGATCCCTTCTGTGGCTATATAATCAGTTCCTGTCCAGCCTGGGCTACATAAGACCCTGTCACAAAACATACAAATAACAGCAAAAGGACATACAGAATCAAGTTCCTAGAATATTTTTAAAAAATATTTCAACAAAGAAGAAAATACGTGATTTAAAGTATTTAGTAGCATGTAGCTAAGGTCAGCCTTGACAATGAATTCCATAACTATGATTTGAATGTGCTAATGGAAAACTGACCTGTCAAAAGAATCAAGGCTTTTTTTCTTCAAATTGCATGCCTTGTTTTGATGGCACATGACATCTATTCCATGTTATGAGTGATAGGTCAGGGAAATCCCAAGTCTCTCTATCAAACTCGTTCTTCTTCCTTCTCAGCTACCCAAAGTCATCAGGGTCACCTTTGTTATCTCTGCTGTGTTCCCATTCCCTCAATAGGCTTCAAGTCCTAGAGTCCCCTCTGCCTTTCTTAGGCTCTGCAACTTGAGGCTGACCTTACATGATAGGTGCTTATCACTGAATTGTTTCCTGGATATGTTACCTAAAAGCTCTGTCTTACATTCAGGGCCCAGTCATGAACTTTACTGTAGATTTGGGGTATTTGATATAATTATCAAATTTTAAAAGAATATCCTGTCATCCCTACTGCGTCGAACTTACTCTTCAGGCCTAATGTAATGGTCCTACTGGGATAAAAAAAAACAACCTCTCTTCTAAGTTACTTTTAAAAGTGTTGGATGAATGTAGCTGTATGACTAGAAATAGAGCATGTCAGCAGGGGAAGAGTCCAGTTCTGTGTCGGAGTTGCAGTTTTGTCAGCTTGTGAAGCTCCCAGATGGATTCCTTTAGATGTGGTACTGTACTGTGAACAGTCCAGTACTGAAAACTAGAGATCTCTGTTTAAAGATCAGTTTCCAGTGATACAATTTCATTTATACACAAATCACGTCATATTGTGTTCCATACATTCAGTACAAGTATTTTTCAGTCCAAAGTAGAAGTAAAGAAGAAATGGAGTAAGTGCCAATGCAACTAATCTTAATATAAAATGGCAAAAGAAAAATAGGTGCAACTTGTCAGATGGCTGTTGGTGTTTTCTTTATTGTGTGAAAGAAGGTGACTGAGAATATAATGCAGCCATAGGCTGTTTAAGGCTCTTAGTGCTTTATCCAGCACTACGTGGGAGAGGGGATGGTGTGTGTGTGTGTGTGTGTGTGTGTGTGTGTGCGCGCGCATGTGGAAGAGGGGATGGTGTGTGTGTGTGCATGTGGGAGAGGAGATGGTGTGTGTGTGTGCATGTTGGAGAGGAGATGGTGTGTGTGTGTGTGTGTGTGTGTGCGCGTGAGTGCGTGCAGGTATGCATGTTCACATGCCTCTATCTCTCTCTGACTTACTGCCTAGAGACAGGGTCTTTTCTTGAACCAGAAGGGAGCAGTTTCAGCTGGACTGGCCAGCCAGGGAGCTCTCAAAATCTTTGTGTCACTAAGGTTACAGGTGAACTTTGTATCTAGTGCTTGCTTTGAAAGTAAGGAATCTGCAGATCCTCAGCTTCAGATTATCCATATTGAGACACCAAAGTCAGCATTGGGTTGTTTGTTTTGGGGTAAAAGCATTTTCTTGCTTTTACCTCATATTTTCCAGATATGTGTTTCTGGGGGATGAAGAGAAGGAGTAATGTTTTCAAATGGCTAGGGCTTCTGCAGCCAGTGAAGGTATGAATTTAAGGCAAACTTGGGGGAGGTTTTGTTTTTTTAGTTCCATTTGAGTCCTTAGCAAACATTCAGAAAAACACTCCAGCAAAGCTTGTAGAGCAAATATACTCACCATGAAACCAGTGCTCTCATGTACTTACTTGCCATTATACCTAATAGCCCTATTTTTGTAATCAGAAGATGAATTCATTTCCTAGTGACATTGAAAAGCCTCATTTTTCATTTTAGTGATCTACAGTGGCTTCCATATATATTACTGATGGCAGAGTCATGGAGGAAAATGGGCAACTCTTCACTGTGGCCTTTTAGAAACAAAATTAGCATCAGCAGGAAAAGATGCTTAGTAAAGAGCTAACTCTAGTGTTTGGTAAGTAGAGCAGTATTCCCTGAGGGCAGAGGTTCACAGAAGTATTGTGGCAGACACTATCTGGGCACTCAATGTATGTTCATTTGCTGTGTCCCACACCTGCCAAAGAAGACAATCAAAGGGTAGATGTGGCCTTTTGTTTGCAAGAAACCCTCTAGTGATTCTGATGGACACAAATATTTGAAAGGCTTTAGTTTAGAGGGGAAAAAATGAAACAATTCAAGATAATGTTTCTATGCTGCAGAATCTTTACAACTGTGCATTGTTCTTCCTAGTGCTTTATAACCAGACATTTCTTAATACTCTTTGATCATAGAACATTATTTTTGTGGATCATATAGAAAATTCCTGTGGAATGTTGTGTAGGTGATTAGCCAAGAAGCATACTGGTGGATAAATATGTGAAGCTGAAATGAAGGGAAATGATCTTTCATAATGCTTTAGAGAGGTTAGTGAATTTCTGTATCTTCAAAGCTCTGTTGTCAGTATTGTGAAACATGCAAAATACAAAGTTTTATACGCAGCAAATGTGAGGACAAAATTGGTGTATTTGTTTTATTTGTGTGCGTTTATTACATACAATATATGCATGTGTGTTTTTTTTTATTTTTATTAGTCAATTTAGCTTCCAAAAGGTTGGCTTGTTGATAGGAAAAAAATGGAAAATGAACTGACTCCTTTCTAACCAGATTTAAAATGAGACTCAACTTTTATGCTTTCCCTACTTTGTATAATATCTAAAATCCCTTTGCTGTACATAATCATTGGTATTTTAACAATTAGCATCTTCTTTTACAATCTGTTCTTTTGGGGGGTACAAAGAATTTTATTTGAGCAAAACACACACACATATATATATAATATATATTCATCAAACTACCCTCATTACCTCCCCCCAATCCCTTCCTATCCCTCTACCATTCCCTCCCAATTGTATTCTTCTTATTTACTATTATTATACCATCTGCTCATTGATTCATTCTTCACAATAACCATAAACCACTGAGGACTTGTCTGATTCTGTATCTTTTTAATACATTAATAAATGAAATATGATATTGATCACAACAATGCTAGAACAGCTGTATCAGTCAAAGACAGTGGGCATGTTGTCCCAATGTAGGAGAATGACAAGGCAATGGGTGGAGAGGGTGATCAGAAGGAAGTGCACCTTTCTGAAGGCAACTGGAGGGAGAGGGGGGATGGGAGCAAGGCAGGGTAAAGGGATAACATCTGAAATGTAAATACAGAGTATCTAATAAAAAGAGAAAAAAGACAGTGGTTTTTGTTCTATGCTTTTTTGCATAAGAAAGTTGATTTTGATATATTAGGATATGAATATGAATTTCTGCTGTGTTAATTTTCAGAAATATTGTTTATTCTGTTTTCTGAGTACTGGGACTAGAATCTGGAGCCTTTGGCAGGCTGGCAAGTGTTCTACCAGTGAGGTGCATGCTAGCTTTTCTTACTGATAAATCATAATGTAGGATAGTTAGAATGCTCGGAGAATAGTCTCTTAAGTGCTAGTTTGTTGACTGTTGAAGAGGAGAGAGCAGAGGTTGTTTGGAGTGATGTAGAATGAGAGTAACTTGTGACTCTGTACCTTCATCATCTGCTCCTTTTTTTACTAAAGGGCTTAATAGTGACATCCAGTTCTCATAGAAGAGATATCAGTTTTTAATATTATGTTAAATTATTTGTCTAGGCACATTTGATTTATTTTACTCATTTAATCAGGAATTATATAGAGTATAATGCAGTACTTCCAATAGAAAACTAAAATGGTACAAATAGCTGTAATTTGTTAGACTATTTTTGGCTAATTGTAAGCAAGTATTTTAGTTTTATTTAAAAAAATAATAATACATTTTAGATATGCTATTATTTTATTTTTCAAAGCATAATCCATTGTACCCACTCCCTATAGTCTTTCAAGGAACCTATAAAGTGTATGTGATTAGGAATTACTTGTAGAAAACATTGATTAACAGACTTTCAATTACAAATCTAGTACACTTGGATTCCACTTTAGTGTTCTTTCCAGAATCTGCATTTATGTTAAAATGCATTTCTTCTTTGTTTAGTAAAACTGTTTGGAGGATGACTAGTCTGTTAGTCAGGTTTCTGTTGCTATGACAAAATACCTGAAAAGAAGAAATTGAGTATTTTGTCTACAGTTTCTACGGTTTTGTCTGCTATCTGTCCTGAGATCTGTGTAGTCAGTTGTTCCGCCACGTACATGTCATCAGCAAATGTCTATAGCACCTTATGTCTTAAAAGTTATGGAAAAGAACTAAAGGACAAATTGAAGAGTTGAGGTGTGTACATAACTGATATATTTCCATGACGTAGCTGCCTATTCATTTATACTTGAAAATCACAACGTTCATGGAACTGAGCTTTAGGTGGGGAAGGAAGGCTTTCGTGAGATGGTATGCATGGACTGTGTTTGCGTTGTCCTCTGCCTCTGTTCTGAGAGGCATGGAATACAGCAAGAGGACAGTCTGTACTGTTCTGTTCAAAACAAGGTTGAACTTTTGTCCCTTCTTGAGTTTTTCTCCAAACTTTATCACTGATAATGTCGATGCTGTAACACTCAAACCCTTGTGATCAGAAAGCCTGTTCCAGAATGAAAACACTGGTTTTTGTTTTAGCTTCTTCCGATAGGATGATAAGAATGGTCACCAAATGTCATTTTTTCTCCATTGGTACTTTCTCAGTAGGGTTTTGCTGTGCTCTTCTTTTGCTGGGTCTCAGTGGTCAGGGCTCAAGCTTCCTTGACCTAGCTCCTGAAAATTTAACATTGTTCTCCCAACTCTGTAGAAGCCTCAAACTTTTGTCAAAAGAATCATTCCACTTCCCTACAGATAAAAGACTTTCTTTTTTGTTTCAGTGACTAGCTAGTTGTTGCATGTTTTCCTGTCTCTTCTCTTTTAAACCAGTGTGTGTGCTTATGTGTGTGTATGTATGTGTGTGATTTGGATGCACACATGCATGTATAAATGGAGGCCAGAAGTTAATGTCCAATGTCTTCCTCTACTATTCTCACCTTCACTTTGAGGCAGATTTTTTTCTTTCTTTTTCTCTTTTCTTTGTTTCTTTCTTTTTTTTTCTGAACCTGGCATGCATGCTTTGAAAGAGATTATAGTGGTTATAAAACAACGAGTTTCCTTTTGACATTTTCATAAATATATATTGTTGTGCTTTTTATTCACTTCCTCCCTCAGGCCTATCCTATTCTCCTTCTCCCTGCTGACCCCCTTTGCTCCCTCAGATAGTCCTTCCATCTACTTCCGGGTCACCTATACACTTTGCACTCTCTGGTTTCCCTTTGTTCCTCCCTTTATTGATCTCCTCCTTCCCTATCATGGTCGTTTCTCAAAGGAAGAAATTAAATAACCAATAATTGTTTGAAAAATTGTTCAACTTCTTTGCCATCTATCTGATACACCAGTTAAAATTTCCCTGAGATCACATCTCATCCAGTTCAGGGTTCTTTTTATCAAGGACGGGTGGTGGGATGATGGCAAGAAAGAGGAACAAACTCCTGGCGGCAGACTGAACTGGTGCAGCCATGATTGTATGCAGCAAAACTTCCAACAAACCAAAGTTAAGGCATATACAAAAAGACTCAAGTCGGTATACTATAGGAATACTTGCACACAGATATTTACTGCACTATATGAAAACAAGGTTTTAATTACATTTATTTATATATGTCCTTGTGCACTTGTGTGCTATAGTGTGTGTGTTTCTGTGTGTGTGAGAGAGAGAAAGAGAGAGAGAGAGAGGATTGTAGCATAACTTGCATGAGTCAGTTTTCTTCTATAGTGTGGGTGTCAGCGATCAAACTATGGTCATCAAGTGTGACAGCAAGTACTATTAAACACTAAGACACCTGAGGAAGACTATATTTAACATTCAGTCTATTTATTTTCTAGTCACCCTAAATATTTATGTACTGAATGAAATATCTCTCATTCTACATAATTATAATTAATATCAATTAATATTCAATCCTTGTGGAGATTCAGCTAATAGAACTGTTTGAAGTCATCTATTAAACTATCTTCAGTTTACCTGTACCAAAGTATTAAAAGTCAATAAGGTGTTCTGGTCCTTAGAATCTGACCTGTGGCTAGGAAAAAGCACCTAGGTTGAAGTCCACACTCTTCCCTTTTTATCTCTGTCAGCCTGGACACTTCCTTCCTTTTATATTTCATTTCTCTTCACTAGGAAGAGTCAATGAAATAATGCATGTATAACACTTTGACCAGAGTGTGCTAAATACACAATGAAGGCAGCCATCTGTATTAAGATGGACACATGGTGAAAAATTGCTAACCAACTAGGTGGGGGCATAGACATCCATAATCCCAGTACTCCAAAGCTGAGGCAGGAAGTTTGGGAGTTTCCTGCAGATATGGACACAACACACACACACACACACACACACACACACACACACCAAGTTGGAAGCCAGGCTGACTCCCGAAAATTAAACCAGTTCACATTTTTCTATAAATTCTTCAAATGACTTTTTGCTGGGATGGGATTAGTAGAAAACCTAAACGTGTGTTAACAATAGTCATATAACAAGTAATCCAAGCTAAAACTGAATGCACAGCTTTCCTAGGGCGTCCTCAGTGATAGCATGAATACTTCAGCACTCCCCTGTCCTTAAAGAATCTAGTGTGAAGTAAACGCACTACAAAATGTGAGATGAGATAAGATTTTTAAAATGCTCCAATTGCCTTTAGTAGAAAACTCCACGTATGAGACCGGCGTACTGATGTTTTCACACTACCTGGCTTATTTTACTTTATTGGTTTTATGAAATATTTTCTAGACTGAAATTTGACTTGCCGTATATAGAAAGCATCAACCGATAAACTCATTTAATATTTTCAAAACTTTTATTTTCTAAATTCTATCTTGATTGACAAGGAAGACACAATGTACCTAGAGTAGATTTGTTTTATTTTTATTGTTCTATCTCAAACTGAGGAGTCCACTCAATAAAGTGCAGAATACATTGCAGTGTCGCGTGGTGGCTTCTTTTTCAGTGCCGAATATCAAGTTTTCACATTGTAAGAAGTACCTCATCCTTACAAGTACATAGTCTTTACATAAATCTTCCAGCTTTTTAAGTTACTTTGGGGGTAAAATTGATATATTTTAAATACAGATAATTCATTCTCTATGTTCTTTTCTTTGCTTATTTTTTTTTCCTTGCCTGGGATTTAGAGATACACATCTTTTGGCAATGTTGGTATTTCAAGGTCTTCTCCGTAAGAGCATGAGGCATTTATGGTTGAAGGATTGATTTATTTCAAAACATAAAACTTTCCTTAATCTCTTTATTTTACTTAAACTAATACATGTTCTAGCTCCATTGTTCGTAGATGTCCTTATTTAGGTCTTTGGTAGGAACAGTTTCACCATTGTCAGATATTAAAAGCTCAGCAAAGGCAGAAGGGGAATTGAGTGAGACTGCTGTGTTTACTGAGCTAGCCTTGAAGTGGATCATTTTAGAACACGTTTTTTCAAAAAGTTCCAGCAGGAACTTAGGGCTTTTTGTCGATTCACTCTGTATCTCTGAAACAGGTATCTCTAAATTTGTACAAAATTGAGGAAAGTTAGTGGGTGTTAAGGCAAGACAGAATTCATTCTTTTCTTGTCTACCGAACATAGAAGATAACTGACCTAAGTTTTTCAGACACATTTTGCCGAAAATACCGCTGTATTTAAATATAGTACGCTTGGGTTTGAAGTATTATCTTGAAATTGTATGATACTATAAACTGTCTTAATTCCAGATCTTACATTTTTAAATAAGTCTTAAATGATGGACTTAAACTACTATAGATAAATATGTATGAAATGACTAAGAAAGTGTGACTTAGTTCATGTTGCCAAAGATTTTAGAGGAGGCCCGTGTCACCAAGCAGAAACTTCCTGCTTAGAAACTACGTTTGTTATTAATTGGAGGTGTGATAGGAATTCGAGGAGAATGCTAGTTGTCCTGTGAATACATTTGTCTCTTTCTGAGGTTTGTAACATGATCTCACTCTCACAAACTTAGCAACCTGTAAACATTTCGATACAGTGCTCTTAAAATTCTTTATCTGAAGGAATGTTTATCTTTAGCAAAACAGCTCCTGATTTTTATCTTTATGTCCCTAATTTTAAAATGCAGTAGTAAGCCATCCTCTGTGCTATTATACAGCTTTTGTGTGGCTGGATAGGTGGCTAGATTTTGTGACGTAATTATCAAACTTACTGACAACACACTGAGTCTTGCAAAACTAACTTTTAAAACTCTGAACACTAATTAGCGGTTTTCTCATCTTGTGTTCTTCTTACATGTTTGGAAGATATTTATCTAAATTAAATCCTTGTTTGAAACTTGTATTTCACATAGAGGCAGGAAATTTCATTTTACTAAATAGAAACCCCAATGTTTAAGCATAGCACATAACTCAACCCCATAGGAACCGAGAGAATTGCCAAATACCTTCCTACTTCCTGAGTTTTAGTACAGTGAAAACTCACTTGAGACCCTTAAGTCATGGAAAACCTGGAGTAACTGGCTTGATTCCAGGGGAAAGAACTCCCAGTGTAGAAAAGCCAGTTTGACAGAGGTGACTTGCAGTTCTGGCCTGAAGACGCCTTCACACAAAAGAAAGCCACAGCAGGCTTGGCGGAATTGCTGATAAAGCAAGGACTGGCCTGGGCCTGGCAGGGTGATAGCGGGATGCTGTAAAAACATTCCCATCTCCTTAGCTTTGAAGAGACTCAGTTTAGGCAAAAAGCAAAGCAACAGCAACAAGTACTGCAATGGAGAGTCACTTTTTCAATTTAGGACAGAAGTGAGAAGTAAAAGGGAAATAACAAAGCAACCCTGGGCTACAGTGAGCCTTAAGTTCTAGTTTATCTGCACATGAGGAAGATGATGGTATTTTCACTAGCCCCTCTATAGAGAGACAATAGTGGGTATTTGATGTAGTGTGGCAGTTTTTACTAATTAAACAATGTTGTAAAGTCCTGAGTGAGCAAGGGTGAGCAGATTTCTTTACTGAAGGACGTGTACGTATTTTATATTTTCACTCCCTGAGAAAGCTATATATTGTGTATGCTGCTTCTTCCAACAATTTAGATCAAGACTCCTTGTTTTTGATAATCCTGCTTTGGAGCAATGGCCCGTAGTCCACATCCTAGCAAATGCTAAACTAAATTATTTTCAAGGCTCTGTCATATGTCCATTGATGTATAAAGCTCCCCGGCATAGTATATAATTTCATTCACTTGGAACCTACTAAATCTCAATTTTTTTAATTCTACTCAAAGACTCTGAATCACTAATGAATAAAACTAAATTCAGAACTGTGACTTGCAATGATTCCTAAATTGATTGCCACTTCTGTGATATATATTTATATTCAGCAGTGTGTGCCTGTTACAGCCATCTTCTGGAGTGTATTATTTTGCCCATTAGAATTAGCCCTAGCCTTGACTTTTACTTTGTTTTCATTGTATTATTTTTACGTGTAGGAGTGCTTTGCTTGTATATGTGTTTGCCCATCAAATGCATGCAGTGTCTGTGGAGGCTAGAAAAGGTGTAAGATCCGGGAACTCTAAATAGTTGTGAGTCACCATGTGGGCCGCAGGAATTAAGCCTCTATCCTGTAGAAGAGCAACCAGGGCTCTTAACCACTGAGTCACCCTTCCATCCTTATTTCTTTTAATGTTCTTTTAAAACTTTTAATGTCCATTACTCTTCTGCTTTCTTATATGTCTGTGTGAGGGTATCAGATCCCCTAGAACTGGAGTTACAAACAATTGTGAACCAGAATGTGGTTACTAGGAATCTAACCTGGGTCCTCTAGAAGAGTAGCCAGTGCTGTTAACCGCCGAGCCTTCTCTACAGCCGTTCCCTTTGTTTAATATGAATAAGCAAGCACTGATTGACAGAAAACGCTATTCCAATTTTATGTTTTTGAGTATGTACTTGAATAAATTTTTGTGAGCATATAAAGAAACATGGCATTAATCTCTCAGTTCCCTGGACGTTAATGGATGAGTACTCCACAAACAGGACTGTTTAACCTCTCCCTAGCCCACAAACAGAAAAGCCTTAAAAGCTTGTACCTATAAAAGCCTCATTTTCGTGCTGTGTTTTGTGCGTTCAAAAATTTGTTGTAAAAGTTTGGAGTCCGGCTGGGAGTGCAGCTTGAAAACAGAGCGATCTGCTGGGGATGGACTCCAGACCCAGCTCCAGGAAATAAATAAAAGTGCTCCTTCTCATCTTATCCTAAAGAGGGAGCTCCAACAGGCCTCACAGTCACTTAGATATCCGGGGGGGGGGGGGGGGGGGAGTAAGCATACTGTCATGCCTCTGTGGCTTAGAAGGTGGAGTCTCTGACAAGGGGATTGGTGTGATGCTTGTGGTGGGAGGAGCCACGGAGTGAACAAATTGCCTTCTCCAGCAGTCAACTTCCTCCCCTTTCTTGCAGCTGTTCAGGTAAGCTGGGGCTTAGCATTCCTTCTGGGTGTCTGGTGTGCTGAGCCTGGGCCGATGGGTCCCATAAGACGGAACTTCTCAGGCCCTTTGGTAAGGGGGATAAAATGGGTTTCAGAGGGTTGGACTCTATTTGGCTAGCCTAGAACAGTTGCTGAGAAAGTTACCAGATAAGATCTTGAATATAGCAAGCGTATACTTAGATGGCTTATTTAAAATTCAAAGTAAATTAGGAGTCTTTTAGTTCTGTTTGTTAAATTTCACATCCCTAGGTAGGATTCAGAGCATAAGCCTTAGTGGGGTAAGAAGAGGTACAGGCAGCTGCGGTTCTTTTTGTCCTGGCTTCCTAATGCTGACTGGGGGTGGGGGGTGGGGGGGTCCGGACAAAGAAAGTAAAGTGGCTGTTGTACAGTAGCTACTGCTGGGTAGAGGCAGAGATGCTTTTATATTGTTTCCTTCCTTACAAAGTCTATGTAGTAAGTAGCAGTTTGATTACATGGCTTTAAGTGCTTTTTTTTTTTTTTTTTTTTTTTTTTTTTTTTTTTTTTTTGTGGGTCATACACTAAGTTTTCTGTATTTAATGGCATTTTATGTTAGCTGCCACGTGACGATGAAAGGCAGCTTCTATGAATACTTAGCATCAGAAGTGCTTCTGAATTTGATAACTTGGCACCAATGTGTACCTTAAACTTGGGAGTTTAGTTTGATTCTGTCTAGTTTTAAAAAATGGAGGTGATTCATTCACAAGGAGTTGGTTATTGACAAAGTAAATATCTTATCTAAAGTGATGGAAGGTATTCGGTTAGAGAAGGGGTAGAAACTGTGTGTTTAGTTGGCGGGGCCGGGAGCAGCAGGAGTAGATTCTGGATATCGGTGAGGTCAGCTTGCTCTGCCTGTGGACAAGTTGGTCTTTCACTGTTATTTAGTCTTTCAAAGTTTTCAATGAAGAAATTCAAGCCCGAGATCATTCCAAAGTAACATCTTTCTTTAATGGGAACTAAACTGAGCTTGGGTGGACTATATTTCTTAAGAATTGATAAATACGGTAGAAAGCCACAAGAAGGCTCCGCCTGCTGTGATTTTTCCTAACGCCACAGATTTTACCTTTCTCAAAGTAGCTTAGGGGAATTTGACCTACGGCATGCTGAGAGAAATTCTGGGTAGGGTGGGGCAGGTAGAGAAGCACTAGGTCGTAAACAGACCCTGGGAATACAGAGCTCCCCTTGGGCGGGCCCAGGTGCTGATTAGATATAGATCAGTTGCTGGCGTTTTGTCATACTTCCTGTTGGTCATACAGTGGGGGTCTATATTCAGGGGGATCTTGACACTCTTTGGATTAGAATCAGGGGGTCATGTCTGTGTGCCTCATGGATTCCTGTCCCTTCTGGTTCAGTTATACTAAATGACTAGAATGGGGATCATACATTCCTCGGGGTTCATAATCATAGCAGAAAAGTTACAGACTATTTTCTAGACCTAAATGAAATGATAGTTCATTCAAGTCAGTCATGTGTTGACTGTTGTTCATGGAAGGCAATAGAAAGGGGAGCAAAGTGAAGTTTTAAGTGCAGCCCTATATAAAGTTATCCCCCCAAAAGTTAGCAAACTCATGTGGCCACTATCCACCAGGCACAGATACATCTCAGGAGGAGGGGGTTCAAAGATGAAAAAGATAGAGGTTTTCTCTGAGAGAGACTCTAAGTCTGGCAGACCAGATAGGGATGCAAACAATTTATTGATGTATTTAGTGATAGCTGTTAGAGCAGCGCTGAGTACACACTTAGAGGCACAAAGGTAAGATAAGGGGTCGGGGGTGGGGAGAAGACCTCAGGCACAGTCTTTACAGACACTTAGTCATTTGAACAGATTCCACGTGGGGTACTGAGCACAAGAAAATTGGCTCTTGTGCTTACGAAGCTGCTTGTGAAGTTGGATAAATCCCGTCACCCGTTTGGCCTTCACTTTTTACCCCCAGTCAGATAGGGGTAGGTACACAAGATGTTATTTCAAGTCTGGGTCAGCCCTAAAATGTTTCAGTTTTCACAATCGAATTATCTTAGTGGCCTCTCCTAGAACAACAGACAATTGTTGAGTCCTAATCCTCCCTTCGTGCTTTAGAGGTCACAGCTACAGATCTCTCTGGAAGAGGATAGACAGAAAACTATGACTTTCTTCCCAGTCTTGCTATTCGCACTTGATAGCTAGTTGCATGGAGGTCGTGATTGCCCTGAGAAATGTGCCTTTGGGTTGTTTCAGGAAAACAGGATTCTAATACTATGAAGGAAGGGATGTTGTTAATTGTAACTCTGAGGAGCACTTTGCTGGCCTATTCCTTGGTGATTTGTGTTCGGCCTCATTATTTTTGCCTTGAACATATTTTTAATAAACTGGTCTGCTAAAACATTTTTTTCTGAATTTCCTACCCGCATCTTAAATGTATAATATAGGTGGTGATATGTAACATGTGAAAGATATTTATGGTACAATACATAAATACTGGTTGATGATACACTATTTGGAGGAGAAAAATTACGCAGATCATTCCTATTAACTGAGAGACAGAACTCCAAGAGAAAAAAAGTGGAGATTTGCTGGTAACTGCTAATAGCTGGGTAAAACACATTTTGGGTGGATGCTGACTTACCTTTTCCTCTTTCAGATACTTGCTAGATTTCAATAGGTCTGTGCTACTGCAGGAACTAGAAAGCTTGGTACCTGGCAAGTATAAATTCTCTCTTCACTTGTACTTCCTCTGAGAAGCCACATGTATGAGCATACAAATGTTATAGCAGGAGAGCACAGATTAGGACTTTTTCCTTCATTTATCACATGATTATTCAGTGTAACTCTTTTTCTTATGTAACAAATCATCTGTGTGTGATGTGTTTAACATTTAATTTTTAGCTGCTGATAGTGTAGCTCAATAAGGCTGTGTCTCTGAAAAGTTAATTCAGGTACATTTGTATTTGAGAGAGGTTATTTTCATCCACCATTCCCCTCCCCAGAACTCCAAAAGTATATAAAAAGGCACGTTATTCTGCAAACAGATGTTTTTGTTAAAGATACCATAACTGACAGAAGGTAGTTTTTCAGCTTCCTGGGGTCCTTTTCTTATTTTTATAGATAGTAGGGCTCTCATGAACATAAAAAGTACTTTTCATAGGGTTTTTTTTCCCACCAAGTGCAGAGTATTATGTTAGCTGACAAGACTCTCTCATAACTTCCAAGACTTAGGTAGGATTTGAATCATTACAATGCAACTTTTCTTTTTCTGTTAAAGGCTTGCTATTCACTTGTGAAAAGCCAAAAAGTACGGGGAAGGTGATAGATTGAATTTTGGAGGTGTTATAAATGCTCTGCAAGTTTCTCCTTTGTCTCTTATCAACTTTCCGAAGCAGATGTGGTTCACAGACGTCACCAGCCGTTCCCTAGCCCTGCTGCTTTTTGGTCGCATTTTCCCAGACAGTGGGTGGGAAAAGAGGGAGCTAGAACACTTATTTCAGCAGAAACCGCTTTCCTTCTAGAATCACTGTGCTAGCTGCTTAACTTAATAACATAATGACGACTGGGTGAGAGTGATAGGTTTTTAAGGCCAAAAGTAAGTAGGAAAAGCGGGAAATTGAGGCAAGCCTAAATGAGCTCACTCTCTATCTAATTAATTCCCTTTTTTTTTAAGTCTCTGTGCATGGTTAAAGGGTGAGGAAAATTGATTTACATGTCTTGGCCAGCCCTAGCTGCTCTCATTAGGATAGTCTCTTAAGCCAGCGGATGTTGTCACCTAACATTTATAAAGTCCTTTAGAACATGGTCTAATACTTAGCTAATACATGGAATTCTGACCCTCTCTGTCTAGATAAGAATGTAGAAGGCTGGAGACATCATTGAGTTGGCTGTGGAAAATGAGGGGTTGCTTTTTCAGAGCTAAGATTTGAACTGGGTCATTGTGGATTCATTGTGAAAGGGTACCCTGTGGCCCACTCAGACTGTTTAGTAGTCCCTGGGACCGTCATGGTAAGCTCGTTAATCTGTAATCATTGGTTTTTAAAGGACAGCAGCAGACTTTGGGACACCCACATCTCATCCTATTGATATGTGCTTTACCAAAGCCATTTTACCACTAAGAATAAAAAGCAAGGGTTACCAAATGTCAAAAACTACAGTTATATCCCCCATCATGCCAATTAAAATACTAAAGCCTGGAACTAAATTTGGAGTTCTTGAAGAATGAATCTTATCTAGAAGTTTATTATCATCAAATGTTCTGCACATGAATACATTGCCCTGAGCTCTAAAGTGAGGTTTTAAAAATAAGTGAGGGTCTTCCTGTCCCTTTGTCCCACTGTATTTCACAGTTAAGAGGAATATTAAATTACATGATCTCCTCATCTATTGTTTTGATAAAAATGTAGATTTTGTGTCTTATAAGCTTTCTGTGTCACAAACAGCAGTCTCCAGTCAGGTGGCATTTCTATGCATTTGCATGGTTATAGAATTAAATGATGGGTTCTGTCATTCAAAAAGGGATGCTTTATAAATCAAGAAAAATCTCATAACTAAGATGAATAACTTTTTGCTTTTTAATTTCATGATGCCACATATCACGCTTTGGTTTTATGCCCAACTCGGATGGAAGTTTTACACTGTAATTTCCTTTAATTTTTTCTATTTCTGTGTACTGTTCTTGCTTTGTAAAAATCTCATTAGTTTCTGTAAAAAAAAAAAAGAAATTTAAGGAAAGTTACTATTTGTAATGGACAGTAATAAAAAAGTCGTAAAGACATGCTCATTTTTTCTCTCTCTGGGTTGGAAGAAAATCTGCCTCATACGCTGTGCTTCTTCCTTTGTTCTTCTCCCTTTCTTCTCATCCAGTAAGTGTAAAGGATGTTAATGTTCTGTAATTTTTAGCAAATGCTAAAATCTCAATCAGCTCCTTTTCTTTTCATTTAAAAGGCAGTCTATTGAAATAAATAAATTAATGAGGGTAAAGACACCCTATTGTTTGGAATTCTGAATATAACAGATGTATTTATATTTCTTTTTCTCTTTTGCAGAGTGATTACAAATCCTATTCCATAGTTACCTAATAGCAATTGTCTTAAGTTATCTAGGCTTTGCGACCTGAGGCAATCCTGCTCAGCAGCTGCCTAAGTTCTTTTCCTCACTGCCCCAAACCATAGGAATTGACGCAATTTCCCAGAATGTGGGTCTGCAGCAAGATGAAAGATAGGTAAAGGTCAGGAGTAAGGTATTTCCACCTGGTTAGAGGGGAGGAGCTCCAAATACAGCTGCTGCAGCTGCCGGAAAGCCTGCAATTCAGATGAGAGGTCAGAGATAGGTGGAGGTTTCGGATCTGGACAATTATAGGGCTTCCTGCAACTTTGGATTCATTCTATTCCAATGAATTGAGAAATTCTGGAGAGATGAGATGGGAGAAGAGACCAGGATTTAGGCCTGACTGAGCCTTGAGGATATCTTTGCTGTTGGGGTCTGGAAGGAGTAGCAGGAAGGCTGAGAAAAGCATAAGTTACCATGCCGTGGTGGAACTCATCACATGCTATTCATCTTCTAGACTGGATTTTGGAGTCAAATAATCTTACTTTTGTTGCTGGAAGGTGAAGGATCTAGGCATTTGTAATCCCCATGCCTGTCTTAGCGTTTAAGAGAGATATAGTATATGTAAAATGATGTTTGATGTTTATAGTTTTCTTGGGAAGAGATTCCTAAGATTGTGATTTTGGTGTGGGGGAAATTTTTTTACACTTCTTATATGTGTTGAAATTATATAGCCTTTTATAAGCTATTTGTATGAATTCAGGAGAATTAGCTTAATATTTCCAACTCTTAATATGTATAATTTTTTCTTTATTCGGAATTTAAAAATGTAAAGATATGTGTGAAGTGAGGTTATTATTAGATTTTATAATTATTTTAAGTTAATTAAAAATAAATATACCAAGGAAAGAAACAAAAGGGCAAATGATAAGTGTACTTTCAGTTTTTCACACTAGGTTTTAGGTTATACTCCACCTCATGAATGTGTACGATTATCATGCCAAGAAATTGCATATATATGTAATATGTATATATATGATACATATATATTATAGAATTAACGAATACTTTTTTAAACACATCAGCGATCAACAATGCATTCAAATTTGCATTGTATATATCTCGGCAAACATTTTGAAGAACATAACATGTTTCTCAGTAAAATTGTAGGAATTGCTTCATAGAAATGTACTGAAATATAAATAAGTGAATGTATGTATCATTTGAGTATGCAGCTAAGTAACATGCAAAGGATGGGTTGAATGATAACTCTTGGTCAACTGACTCATTTTTCCCCTGGGAATTCAGATGACTTAGCAATTTGCATTCTGAGTCCAGAGAAACGGTTTTTTTTTTTTTTCTTCCTCTTCCTCTTCCAATAGCTTCAGGCTGGGAAAAGAATCCAGCATCTATGGGAAAAGGTTTAATTGCAGCTGTGCTTATCTTAGAAGGATTACGGTGGATTTAGTAATACAAACAGGATAGTCTTTAGTTGCTTCGTGTAAGGTTCACAGTTGAAAACAGGGGTAGGTCATATTAAGACATTGCAATAAACAGCTTGTCCAGTGACACTCTTTGCTACCACATAATCAGCAGTTGAGTCACCATTTACAGGACATCAAAGACATGTGGGGTTTTGCTTTTGATTTTTTTGAAACAGGCCTTACTCTGTAGCCTAAGTTAGCCTTGAACTCATGGCATTTCTCCTGCCTCTGTCTCCACAGTACTGGGAATACAGACATCAGTCACCATGCATGGCTCATAGAATTTAAATATTATCCTCCCTTGAAACTGATTAAACTATGAATTAAAACCTGATGAGAACCCAGGACATATCTTAGTATCTGGAGGACCTAAGGACATCACTGCCAGGACCCACTGAGCAGCATGACTACCAGACACACAGAGTTATTCTCAGATTATCAAAGCCTCGTTAGCATAAAGCATTGAGGAAAATGAAAACTTTGGAACCTAGAATGCCCCAGCTAATAGAATCCAGGATTAATAAACTTGCATGTGATTATTTTTTCCCAGGCTAACAGGTTTTTTTATGGGATATTTTTATTTAACTTTGTAATTTCTGCTTACATCTTCTGGCATACCTCTCCCAAATATTTTATGTTCTAAATATAATATGATGCATAATCAAAGTAGAACGAAACAGAGCAACTAAGAAGGTTCTGGAATAAGAACAACTAGATTTTTGCAGTAATGTCACCTTGGGCAAGTCCCTTGATGTCTCCCAGTCTCGGTTTCTTCAGCTGGGAGACAAAGATAGTAAGAGTGTCAATTCTGCAGCACTGTTAGAAAAAGACAGTGGGGGACTTCATGGCTAGTGCTTGTGACTTTTGGTTCGCGCTCAGAGACTGTCTATAATTTCGTGAACCACACCAGAATTATTAAGCAAAGATGTATCTAAATTTTTGCTCCTAGGGTCGGTGCACTCGTGAGAACTGCAAGTACCTCCACCCTCCACCCCACCTAAAGTCGCAGCTAGAAATTAATGGGAGAAACAATCTGATTCAACAGAAGACTGCCGCAGCCATGTTCGCCCAGCAGATGCAGCTTATGCTCCAGAATGCTCAGATGTCATCTCTGGTAAGTTACGGCAGTCTGTGAAAACCAGTGCATGTGCTATTGCTGTTCTAGTACTAGCTGCCTCTGCACAGCAGTGTGCTAATTACCAGTTTAGAGTTGTTCATATGTGTGTTGGGTTAAAAACCTGTTTGCATTTATAGAGGGTTCGAGTTTCTAAAAGTACATTTAAAGAAAAGGAACTTTGTAAGAAGGGGATACGTTCTGAATACTATTACACAGAAACCTTTGACCTGTAGGACATTCATTCAAATCAAGTTTTCCTTATTTGGTATTTCGTTGTTCATTTTGAGATAACGTTTTACTATGGCCTCAAACACAGTATCCTCCTGCCTCAGTCTCTCATAAAAGATGCTATAGAAGCAGGGGAGTGGAACGATCTGCTCTAAAGAGAGCTTACCTCATTCCAAAATGGATTCTCAGATTCCAATGAGCAGCACATACATATATATAACTTTCTGTCTAGCATATCTGTTTACATAAGTCCAACCACAGGAGGCTATTTGAGTACTGGATGTTTTTGTTTATCATACTGTTTCCAGAATATCTAGACAAACTGATATAAGATAAATCTCATGTTTTATACTATTAGCTTGCCAAATATATTTGCCTTCTAAGTCAGCGCTGATAATTAAGCTAATGATTAATCTTCATGCAACCAATGCGCTCCTTAGAGCTCATTTGGCCTTCAGTAATACTTTACATTGAACTCTTTTGGGCTTTAATAAGCTGAAGGATCACAGTTCCTTCCTACTTACCTGGATGAGAAGATGCTGGGAATAATGTTCACAGAAAAGTAAATATGTATGTTGAATCCAGAAAGTACATGGGAATAAAGCAAAGGAATTTTTAACTATTTTTTCACTTTATTGTGGTGTAATGACAAAATTATTCATTTAAGATATAAATGTGGTGATTTATACATATACTACACATGTGCCTCATTTATAAAATGAAACATGGATTAACCACATGGATATTATGCCATGTGGAACAGATCAGATTGAGAATGACAAATGCTGCATGATTTCACTTATATGTAGAATCTCAGAAATGTGGAACTCATAGGAACAGAGCGTAAATTAATTATTGTTAGAAGCTTTGGGAAAGGGTAGGGAGATGTTGGTCAACATTTGACTAAGACAAACAAGTATTTAACTCACCATTACCATTCTCAGGCTCTTAAGGGAATAAGCAAGGAATAGAGCAAGATGTTACTAACACTCGAGCCCAATACATCCTACAAAGCCGGAGCAGGTATATTTCAAAGGTCAAGATGTAGCCCTCTGAGCACCAGTCCAAGGCCCTGTTTCAGGGAATCAGAGAGCCGGGCATAGGGGAAAATAGGGGTGAGAAAAACTGTTCTTTCTTTTCAGCCTGTGAGATCCTCTGTCTCCACTCTCCGTGCAGGAATCGTTAGAGTGGCTCATGCTGGGCAAATAGAGAAATGTTTTAAAAGAAACAAGCAATACATTTATGGAGTTTTGATCATTCTTTCAATTGTGCTTTCTAATTTGATTCTCCATGAGTTTGATAATAGGCTAGATATGTTTCCCTTTTTACTTTGGTGGGTGTAATTTCAGATCTCGTGCTTAAGATAACTGGTATGACTCATCGGAGTACAATTTATTTTATGGCATGTTACAATATATAAGTATTACATAGAAAACCCTCAAGGAACAAGTAGAAATTATTTTGTACCTCATTTAGTGATAGCTATTGTGATGTAATATGTTAATATGGATTAATTTCTGCAGCTAGTATGTGCACAAAAGTCCCATCCTGAGATGGTTGGCATGGGCGATATGCTCCTCTATGTTCTAAGCAGTTGCTTTATAAAACTGTTGTAATTCAGCTAATGTGTGCAATTTTAAGTGAAATCTACCAGTCTCTTCTGGAAGAACTCTCTTTAATACGGATCCCGATCCTGATATTACAGCGGTAAAGTATAATTTTGCTTAATTTTTGTGGTACCCACTCTTCCTATAACCAATTCTTTTTATCCCTTTTAATCACCTCATTACTAATAATTTGATGCTTGTCCTTAGAACAAATTTTGTTTAAAAATTTCCGATCCTCTGTTTGTGGGATTGCACACATTATAACCATTTGTATCACTAGCTTGAACTTCAGGTCTTTCCACAAAGCATCCTTTGATTTGTATCTAGGATACCAGAAGAGCGCATTTGCCTTTGGAAAATTGAATGTAGCTTGCTTATTATAAGCCCCTAGATAAAGGGAATGTCAGTCTACAAAGACTGAGAGCTAGAGAGCAGAGTCTGTTCAATGTAACTGAACAATGAATAAAAACCACACCTAGTCAATTTATGTGGAATTCGAGCTATGATAGGCGAGTTTGTTCACTGTATTTAACGGGTATGCACTGACATTTACTACTGTAAAGATCTACCTTTGAAAGCTTTGGGGTGGCTTTATTAAGAAAGTTTAGTAATGTGGCTCGCTAGGATTTTTTCAGTGCATTAAGAAAGCCAGTGTTTCGATGTTCAGACTCAATTTACACTGTCAAGAGGTAAAAGAACACTATAGAATATAGTAGACATACCAGAAAATGCTCAAAGAAAGAAAAAACTAAAAATAATCTCAGCATCACAATACTTTTAGTGATAAGAAAGGATTCTTACCACTACAGATGATGCATGTACATATGAAGTAAATATAATGCTGTAAGACTATACATATTTTTCTTTAGATATTCTGTATACCTGGACATGTATCAGGACATTTCTTTACTTCTTTGAATATTGTGATCGCCATGAAAGCAGATCTTGGCATACAGGTGACCTTGACATAGTAGTGTGTAATCACCTGATAACTTATACAAACGGTGTTTGCACATTGAAGTTGACCAAATCACATCATGAGCATTCTGGAGTGCTACTGTGATTTGAGACAGAATTTTATTTATATTTAACTACACTGCTAAACAAACAATAAAGATCATGGGTTTTTTTTTTTTTTTTTTTTTTTTTTTGGTTTTTTTTTTTTTTTTTTTTTTTTTTTTTTGGTTCAACCTTGTTTCCAGAGGTAGACTTAACCTTGAGACCCATTAAGGAGAAAGACTTCTCATTTGTGTAGCTTTCTTCAAGAATCCTGAGAGGTGCTCTAGCAGTTCCATTAAAAGGTGTTTGGAAATCTACAAAAGGGATTTGCATTCTTTGATTCTTTGTCTCAAGGAACATACCTCTTTCACTTCATGGTCTAAGCTACAGGCTTCATAGATTTACTCTTGCTAGCAATTATTGATCCCAAAATGTTGGTTTAGGTCCATTTTCATCACGTTTTATGTTGCATACCTTAAATCTCCATTAAGCTATAGTAAAATCTATATATAATAACACATTTGCTGCTGTACCTCAACTGGGAGCCATTGAATGAATATTTCTGGTTCTAACAAGAGTCTCTATATTTATCATATTGGGCTGGTTTTTTTCTCTACTGTAGCATTATCTTTCTCACAATCATGCAAGAGTTTGTCTTTGTTTTTGTTGTTTTACTGATGCATTGTCTTTGTCCAAAACTTGATGATAAGAACCCTGTGATCTTTATAAATATTTGTGAGTTTCTTTCTTATCCTGGCTCTTCCCATCCCCCAGCAAAAATACCTTGCACTTTGTTTTTTACTGTGTTAAAAACAAGGTAACAATTTGAGTTTTAGAAGTAATTTATCATTCACATACAAAAAAATGAATGCATACAATGCACACAATTTGGTACCCCTGGTGATAAGCATATAACATGTAAAGCCACCACAATTTATGCCACAAACCATATCTTTAAAATACTTTTCCTTTTCCTATGTGACTACTAAATATAACTGAATGTCATTATTATCATATGCTAACCACTAACAATTGATTTTTTAGGTCTGTTCTTGCTTAGTTCTCAGAATAGTCAAAATTGCCTAGGAGGAGTCGCTTAGGAGGTATCAGGCAGCCTGCCTACAGAAGCAATCCTTTGCTCTTTTCCTATGCTGATCTGAGTTTGGGTGCTCAGGTGTAATTCCCAACCCTCTATTGTAGCTTCTTCTTCCACCAAAGAAGGGTTGATCTGAACTGTGATTTGGGGCCTCTGTGCACCTCTTTGCCTCTTATACTCACTGTAATCTACTTAGCATTTGCCTACCTGACTACCTTTAATGTTTCTTTTTAACTAAAGACATCTATAATTTTAAAGTCAAAAAAGACCAGGTGTAATTGAGGACAGTTATTTCCTTTTAAACATTAAACTTTTTCCTTAGCTCTCTCAGGAACAAAGGCGGCTTATTTTTAACAATTATGATGAGTATATAAGCACTACTATCATTTTTCATTTACTTATAAATAAAACTCATAATTGTTGAGGTACCATTTAACTGGTCTGGAGATTATATGGCCTTCTGCAGCATGCCTTTGACTGTGTTTGTCGCTTAAGAACATTACTCAGTAAGTGACCAAATAAAAACTATGAAACACATGTTATTCACTTGTGCTCTATGTGAACAGATAATAAAGTCAAATAGAAATTAAAACTATGTATTTCATTGCTGTTCAGAATTTTCGGACAGTAATAAGCCCAATAATGATGAAAAAGGCTTACCCTTTTTTATACAATCTCAGTGTCTTCAAATGAACAATACAAGGATGGTATTATGAGTGCTAATAAAATTTAAGGGCACTGTTTTTTTCTGGTATTCAAAGCAGTTCAACAAATTGCTAACAAAAGTTTATCCTTAATAAAAGAAAATGCTTAGTCTTCTACCTAGAGATGGAAGGCCGTGGCTATTCTGTGGCTGCTAGGTCATGCTATAATTTACATGTGCAAAATATTTTGTGTTCATCAATAATTGTAGCTGATGTTGAATATTACTGCGAAAAAGGTAGGTATTTTCATTAGAGAGACAAAATGTATTTGTAATAATATTTAATTCATTTATTTATGCTAACTTGATAAATAATTTTCATCTTAAGCATTGGGGTAGTGTCCCCAAAATGTTTATAAACCAGACACATGTACTTGAGGCATAACTTTTGCTTTTTTCTTAATTTTAAATGGGAATATATTTACCCACATACCTATGAGTTCCACTACAATAATTTTATAGATGCATAGAATGTGAAATGTTTATCAGCATCTCCTCACTTAGTGGTTCCATGTGATGGAAACCGTAGGACTATCAAGATTTGTGGTAGATTCTAGTTACTCAAATCATTATATGAGAGAGACACCTATACTTTGAGGTTTATTGGCCACTGTTGACAGTAGCTAAGATATGAAACCAACCAAGACCATAAGAAGTAATTGCTTAAGGAGCCAGAATTTTTACTGAATTGCTTTACTATTCAGAAGGTGCTTCTGAGTCCTTTAAGAAGAATATTGGCTAGGCTTTTAAATTTTACCTTGGAAGATTAGGTGTGTGTGAGTGTGTGTGTGTGTGTGTGTGTGTGTGTGTGTGTGTGTGTGTGTGTGTGTGTGTGAATTAATTATGTTTGACAGAAGTTGGATGTCCATAACTTTTTGTAATATAAGTTTAAAAAGGAACACAGTGAAATCAGTGAATAGATATTAGAATAAAAAATATACTCAATAATTTCCCTGTGTAACTAAACATCATTCTTTTAATATTTTTAAACAATTAAAGTTGAAAGAGCAGATTGCATAAAAATAATGGCAGATTATATTTAGCTGAAGGACTTTAATCTGTGGATTCTTTTTCTCCTGGGCTTGTTCAACCTTTTGCCAAGGCAACAAGACAATGTCACCCACAAAGTTCATGTTTGAAAACCATATAGTCTAGTTTTTTTTTAAAAAATCACAAAACAATCTCATAATGTCTAATGTAAATTTTTAATTCTGTGTTGCGACTCTAACTTCATGTGGTCTGTGGGCCTACGCGGAGCCAGAAACCTGCTTTAAGGACAGATGTCATGGACCCTTGAACTTCCTAAGATTCCAGGCAACATTTTTGTGTATACATGGAGTTCCTACAGCTTTTACCTGACTCCAAGAATGCCAGATGAAAAAGATTAGGAGCCATTTTTCTGAGGACATTTCTTGAGTGCAAGTGTCCCAAGAGTCTTGGAAGTTTGTATGATAGGAGAGCTCACTGCTGGGCACTATGACGAATGATTGTCCAGCAATGTTGTTTCTTAAACTCTGCTACTTTCACTATTTTTAATCCTTTGCTAGACTAGAAGGATAAAAATCAACATCTCTGATTCTAAGAGAAAACATGTTTTCAGGTATTCAAATATTAGAAAATAAGTTCATCTTTAAATGTCAAAGGCTATTGAAATATCTAGACTATTCTAAACTATATAGAGAAATTAGATTTTGTGTGTTAAGAACCTTTTTCTTAGTCTTATAGGATGTTGTTGACTGGTGACGTATGCTTAGCCTATATAAGGCCATGTGTTCTGTCCCCGGCATACATACACACAAATCCCATTACCTTCTTCTTTAAATATGCACTAACTTACAGATAGGTTCATGTTAGTTCAGTTGCCATGAGGGACTGTCACATACATAGAGGCAGGATTAAGTTGCTTAGCAACTGAATGCACAAGCCTATAGGCTGCTTGTCTTAAGCCATGACTGTTAGTTAAAGCTAAGCCATTGAAGGTTCAGATTCATAAAATGGCATAGTTAGCTTGGGGCAGAGGTGGTATTGAGAAAATAGAAAGGCTTATTTGAAAAGAAATAAGCAGCTCGGGAGTTCCAGCTCTGCTCCAGGGCTGCGATTGGAAGAAGTTGCTTCTCAATAAAGTATTATAGAATGACATTTATACTCAAAGAGGAAATGGTCATAAAAGCTACAACACTAATTTTAAAATCTAATGACAACCAAGTAGAGTTTATGGTTAAATCTTTAAAAAGAACTAAACATCTCCAGGAGTTGTTTTCCCTTTTTAATAGGCTGATTATTTACAGATTTTTTTCATACAATTAGAAGAAAAAAAGCAGACCCTAAGTAAACTTAAATGGTTTTTAAAACAGAAAGAAATTAAAAAAGAAACATTTTCCTGACAAAAAGTAAAAATTAGAGAGGTTAGAGCAATGAAAGAAAGCCTGGCTTGTGTGAATATTGAGCTTGGCTTTTAATTGAAAATTAATTACAGAAGTTATTTTTTTAGTCTGAAAATAATCCATCCACTCCTCAGCCTCTGTTCAATAGATCCTACTTATAATTTTTTTTCAACTTTAGAAGAAGCAAAATTAAGAAGTATTTAGAATTGGAAGTGACTTCAGTGAGGAAGTCCATAAAGTCTGAGAAAAAACAAATGCATGGAAACAAGCCTACTGTGTGCTTCAAATGTGGGGTTTTTACTTTCAAAGAGTCTTGCTCATTTTGACATGAATATGAATCATTGAATTAGTAAGATCTGACTTGTCAGGTTTAATTCCTGATGATGGTGAGAACTTTAACAAATTCCTGAGAACTTTTCCATCACAAGACTTAGCAGGGCTTGGTCAGCCCAGGGCTATCTGTCCTCAAACCTGAGAGCCCCTCCCCAGACTGCTCCATCATCTTTCTTGGCATCTAGTGTGGTCCCTTCACCTTGAAATGTCTTCCTCTTACCCTAATGAGGCCAGTTCCTTTGAGCTGGGTTCTTTCTGTTCTTTTGAACAGAGTAGTCAGTTCATATAATGAATTTACCTAAGCAGGACTGCTACAGCAGGAGCACTTCCATGGCAGCCAACTTGTTCTTCAGGCTTTCTTCCAGCCGCTGTGCTAGTGGGAATTTGAAGTACGCATGGAGAATAAGGTAGGGATTGTACTTATTGCCCCTGCCAGACTGCACACGTTCTTATTTCCCCTGTAGTTAGAGGAAGCCCTCTGACTGCAAGTTAGCAAGTGTGGGTGCAGCTTGATTTCTTCAGTGAAAGAAGAAAGCAAAGGAATGCAAGAAAGAACACGTGCACTTAGTAAAAACACAGTAGGCCAGCACCAGTTATTAAATTGCTATTAGAAATATGTAAGTAATAGATAGTATTCATTGGTTAAAACTAAAGTTTATTTTTTAGTGTATCTTCTGTTGTGTCTGCAAGCCACTCAGTAAGTATTCAGTACTCTAGGGTGGAGAGGACTATCAATGAAATGACAACCACATTGTGAAGATGCCACATGTGGCAGGAACTGGAAAGCAGCGCTGTAAAGTGATAAAATGTGCAATTCCTGGTACGAAAGGCAATAAACACACCAGTGTCTTTGAATCCGGGAATTTTAATAGAGACCTACCCAAACCAGTAAATATCATTGCATTGCCAAGGGCTTTCTTTACTAATTATGCTCTAAATTATGGACCATATGATTCTGGTATCTTATCTCTTCCTCCCTTACAGGAGTCCTTGTAGCATTTCTAGGGCCTCCTTTGGAACTATGAGTGTCATATGGCCCCTAGATAAAGACAAGCCTGGGCAAGTCACATCCGTTAATGAAAAAGGTCCTAGAGTTAAAAAGAAAATAGTAAAATCAAATGAAAGTGCTGTCCTCATTTTTGTAGATGGTAAACTGTGGAAGCATTCACTTTTCCTAAATTACCCTTTTTCAAGTCTTCATAAGTAGCACTGGGCTAAGAAAAGAAAGAAGGGCGGGGCACTATTGGGTGATTGGGACATGTGGCAGGACAGGCAGCTTTAGAACCAGTTACAGCCTGGAAGAGGAAGGAAGAAAGGCTTTTTAGGAATACACCAAAACCCCACTTAAAGGGAGAGAGAAGGTAAGGAAACCAATAGAAAGTGTGTGTGTGTGTGTGTGTGTGTGTGTGTGTGTGTGTGTGTGAGAGAGAGAGAGAGAGAGAGTGTGTGTGTATGTGTGTGTGTCTTCTCATTCATTGATTAAATTAGGGCTTTTTCAAAAAACAGCTTACCAATAAAGTTTATTCCTATAGAGAGTTGTTGTTTTAAAAGCGCTTATATAGTAATTAGTAAAAGACAAAAAATTAAGCAGTGGTGTTTATATTTGGAATATATATATTATGTATAATTTCATGTATATATACTTTTTCATGTAACAACAATTAATAAAGATAAAGATGCCATATATTTTAAAAAGAGTAAAAAGGGGATATGGGAGGATTTAGGAAAAAAAATGGAAGAAACTATATAATGATATAAATGTACATATAGTATAATTATGTAATAGATATAATAAAATGATATAATTATATAACCTCAAAAATAATAGAAAAAAAGACATAGTGGTAAATTGTGGTATGGCTTACATTCCTTCAGGACTGCCTGGTATAATAAATGGTAAGAAGGAATTGTTTAGCTCTAACACTCCATTTTCTCTCTTTTGAACACAGGCATCTTTTCCTATGAATCCATCACTTGCAGCTAATCCTGGAATGGCTTTCAATACTTACATACCTCATCCTGGGATGGGCCTGGTTCCTGCTGAGCTTTTACCAAATGGTCCAGTTCTGATTTCGGGAAACCCACCTCTCGCACTGCAGGGGGTTCCTGGTCCAAAACCAACTCGTACAGATAGACTGGAGGTATTTGTTAGGACATATAGAAATGTTGGTAAAATGAATGTTAACTTTATATATGATGTGCCATTTTCAGAGGCTAATTTGTTGACTGTTTTACGTAAGTACATCCAAGTACATTTGTAGCCTAAGGAGCCTGAGAAAGAATATTAACAATTTTTAAATTTCAATTAGACCTTGTTCTGAAGTGAATAAATTTTATTGTGCAATAGTCAAACAGTGTTTCAGAATGGTTCAAAAATGAACCGTGAACAGGAAGTCTGGGTGAAAATGTTCTCTATGCCTTTGCTGAAGCATTATAAAGTGGGATTGCTGGGATTGCTCATAGATCTTTACTTTCTAGAACAGACATTCTTATCTAGAATGATAAACTGAAAACATGAACCTAACATTCTAAAATTATAGAATGTAAAGCTGTATAAATGTAGGTTGTAAATGAATTATATGTCTAACCATATGATGCACTTCATAAATAATAGCACATGAAACAGGAAGAATTTAAAGGAAATGACAAAGAGCCTTTTGTTTATTGGCATCCTTTAGTTTCCCCTTAATTCTATTCTTCGTGCACTAAAATGAGTAACTGGTTGATTTCTTAGAAAGTCAGCCCCACTGGCATTCAGTTGAATACCTGCTCATGTATTATAACAAAATATGAATATACACATGATTTAATGTGCTTTCCATGTTGGCTGTGTAGTGTTACATTGTGCATTGCTGTGTAATAAAGAAAAACCCCAGGCCTTAAAGAAATAGTTATACTTAGGATGGATAGGTTAACTTCAGGATCCAAATACATTTTCTAAAGTCCTCTGTGTGGGGCAAATAGACATTCTTTGTAGAAATGTGATTCCCTTTTTATCTTAAGGTAAATATTGCCTTATATTACTCTTTATCTTTCATAAATATTTTCTACATAAATGACAAGATGTATATGTGACTCTCATATGCTCTAGGAAGGTAAATAAAAGCCAGTCACTTTCCAGTCAACACTGGGAAACGTATGTGTTTTTGTTTTTGTTCTTTCCTTAAGGTTTGCCGTGAATTTCAGCGTGGAAATTGCACCCGTGGGGAGAGCGAGTGCCGCTATGCTCACCCTACGGATGTTTCCATGATTGAAGTCACTGATAATACTGTGACAATCTGCATGGATTACATTAAAGGCCGGTGCTCCCGGGAGAAATGCAAGTACTTCCATCCTCCTCCCCACTTGCAGGCCAAACTCAGGGCAGCTCATCACCAGATGAACCATTCGGCTGCCAATGCAATGGTAAGAGCAGAGATGGACTATGGGCTTTCCGTTTGGGGGTGGGGTGTAGATGATTCGTGTAAGCCTACTTTGTCTAATATTCTGCATATACGAACAACTGGCTACTCATGAGTGTACCTTAATACAAACAGCTGAAGTTATACATTAGAAAAGATAGGATTGATTTATTTTAATTATTTGCTAAGACTTTCTAATGATAATTTACTTAAAAGTTGTATTAATGACATTAAACCACTATTCTCTTTCTCACAATCTTAGAAAATGGTAAACATATATGATTTTAAACGTAAATGATTTTGAGTATCTTACAATCTGACTAGCGTGAATATTCGAAAATGGCAGAGTTGCCTCTGTATTCAGTAAGTCGCTTTCACGGGCACTTCGCCACTCACATTTTCATTCCTTTGAAATCTCAGTTACCTTTTCAGTCTGGTGGCATGGTGCAGGCAGAGGGAAGGACCAAGGTAAAAGACTGCCAGGGAGATTTTGATGTGACTGAGAGAAAAGGCTGTTCCTTTGAGTTAGCTTAGTAGTCATTTATGGGAAGGAGTTAGTTTTGATTGATAACACTAAAAAGTAGCAAGTAGAAAAAATAATAATGGTGTGCTAAAGTGTGACCCAGTGTGAGAGGTCAACGTTAGAAATCCTCAGGTGTTTCACTACATCTATGTTGGGCCATCAATAGCAGAAATCTTCCCTCTTCCTTCCACTGTGGGTTCCGTCTGTCTCATTCCCATTGCTTACTAAATGGCCACACCCAAGAGTTAACGTGTATGACAATTTGCTGTTAAAGTTTACCACCCCCTCCTGCCCCAATTAAGATTGGAGACATTAAAGCGACCTTTCCCTTTATATTTCTGTTTTGTACTATAGTTTTGTTCTGAAACAGCCAATCTGTGTTTGCCCTGCTGGGTATCCACCACTCCTGGAAAGTCTTGCTCAATGGCTACCCTTGTGGTGGCTTCCCAGACTATCCCAGATCACTGACACTTTCTTGGTCTGAGTACATTTTTACTTCTTCCCTGATACTAGCGACAAATTCATCCCTTCTCCATAGGCCCTGCAGCATGGTGCATTTCAGCAGATACCAAAGAGGTCAGCCCTTGACAAGGCCAATGGTGCCCCTCCAGTCTTTAACCCCAGTGTTTTCCACTGCCAACAGGCTCTGGCTAACATGCAGATTCCACAGCCGGCTTTTATCCCAACAGGTGAGTGCACTGCTCTGAGAAAACTGGGTTTAACAGTTTGAGTATGTTTACTGCAAAGCCCCTTCCAAAGGGCTTTGTTGGGGGAGCATGCATTTTGACTGTAAATAAATTAAAACTATTGCATTTGATTTGCTATTATCTAGAATAACATGATTTTGGAAATGAATGGCTTGAAATCAAAGAAAGGAAGATGTTAAGTTTTCTTTTGGGAATTTCTTTGACTTCTGAAGGTTGATTTGTTTGGTTTAATCTCAGCTAATGTCTTGACTTAGTGATTATCTGTCAAAAGAATTTTCCACTTTCAATATTGTAAATTTTGTAATCCATATAAATATAACAGTTATTAATTCTTAAGCCCTTAAGTTTGTAGTAAATTAATGGTTTATATATAATAAAACGGCTGGTTTTAGCCTCTGACTCTTGGAAACTATTATTAAGTGAAAATAAGGAGTTGGGATGTATGGAGTAATAGAGAGCTTGTCTAGCATGTGCAAAGCCATGGGTTTAATCTCTACTACCTCCAGAAAGTTCTGGGATTTTTCTCTTTAAAAAGCCTTAATAAATGAAAGTATCATTTGCTTTAAAACCATTTTATAAGACTTATAAATTACACAAACATGCCTGATACATAGCACTGTATACTTAGACATAGGGAAAATACGAAGTTGATCAGTTAGCGAACTATGAAGGGAGCCATTAGGGTAACAGTGTTTAGTTATTGACTACAGTCACCCATCCAGCCACCGTGCACAAGGCAGGCACAATACATTTATATAACAGTTCTGGATGTGAAAAATGGCTTCTTTGAGATATGTCTATCACTTAGAAAGAGTAACAATTTATGTCTAATGATGTAGACTTTTCTTCCAAGTCTAAAGAAAAATATATAATGCCATAAAGTAAAAAAGGAAAACTCATAGGTTTGAAGTAGTTTTTCTTTCTTCAACAATTACAGAAATTTCCATTTACATCAGATCACTCCATTTTGGCTACTTTTCAGTTTTTCTCTACATAAC